>NC_060267.1:34957469-35262635 GCF_021613505.1 Equus quagga
AGTAGTTAGCTCAGGGCTAACTACTGCCAATCCTCCTCTTTTTGCTGAGGAAGACTGGCCCTGAGCTAATATCCATGCCCATCTTCCTCTACTTTATACATGGGACGCCTACCACAGCATGGATTTTACTAAGCGGTGCCATGTTTGCACCTAGGACCTGAACTGATGAACCCCAGGCCTCCGAGAAGCAGAATGTGCACACTGAACTGCTGCACCACCAGGCGGCCCCCTACTCTGTTCTTAATAAAGAGATTGTGGAAGGTTTTTTTTCTTTACCTTTGAGTAGTGTACCAAAAAGGCAGGGATTTTATGTTTTATCAAAGTAATTCCCTATGTTCAGAAAGCTGATGGGGCCAGCCTAGTGGTGTAGTGGTTAAGTTCATGTGCTCCATTTTGGTGGCCCAGGGTTCATGGGTTCAGATCCTGGGTGCAGACCTACACATCACTCATCAAGCCATACTGTGGTGGCATCCCACATAAAAAACAGAGGAAGATGGGCACAGATGTTAGCTCAGGAACAGTCTTCCTCACACACAAACAAAAAAGTTTTTTTTAAAAAAAGCTGAGGCCTCTCTATTAAGAGTACTAAGGGGTTTTTGGGGGGTTTGTTTTTTCAACGGTTTAACTCTCTGTGTATGCTTTTAACATCTTCCGTTGTCATTTTGGTTAAATGGATAACTAAGCATTGTTTCACAGTGGCTTATGACCCTATTTGATCAAGTGTTTTAAAACATTTTGATAGTTTTGACAAATTTCCTCAAATCAAATTATAAATGAAGTCTTTTTGACCTGGAAATAACTGACATTTTCCAGAGGGTCCTAGAACACCTCACCTCAAGAAAATTTGTTCTCTTCCTATAAAAAGGGAAATAGTAAACTAATTAGGCTTATTTGGTATGTAAAATCTCATGGGAAGCATTGTCAAATAAATGATGATAAACTTTCTTAGGTTCTATTGTGTGGGTCAATGTTATTAATATAAGTGTTCTAAAAATTATATAAAATTCTGATATGTCTTGGGATAATGTTATCAGTCATAATTCTAGTCACTATCTTAAAAATGTGTGTCATAAAAATAACCGTTTCTTTGTTAATTACATTATGATGTTAAGTCTTTTGTCATCTATAGATAGTTATTGTTTTACCCTGATGCTTTTGCAAAAATGTTTCATCTTCAGAGAGATTCATGGAAAGGATTCTGACACTTACTCTAGAATACACTTTTCTAATAAACTTTCAGATCATCAAACTGAACTGGGTAAGACATGACACAACTCTACCTGATTTTCTCCTCTCTTTCTTAGAAAGACAATATTACTATCTACATCTCCCAATCTCTTACAAAATAGAAAAAATCTTTCTAACTCTTGGGTTTGTCATCAGAAGCCTCATCCTGTACATGAATCTAGAGAATTATGTAGGACATTTAATTAACAATCTCTCCACCATTTTCTCCCTAATTCCTTGTGCTAAGTGTCTAGAACTTCTTGCCTAACCAATCAAACCTCCAGAGATTTAAGAGGTAACATTTATAACTGTTGTAAATATCTCTTGTTTTACTTGGGTAAACACCTCTGGCAAGGTAGAGACAGCACTAGACAGAATCCAGGCACAAGCTGAATGGTTACAGGCAGTGCCTACTGATATCCTGTGGTTCTTGGATCTCTTTAGCTGACTGCCCCAGGCATTGCCTCCCAGTTTAGGTCTATTCTCCAATTTGGATACAGCATTTTGTTTGTTATTATAGGAATTCTCATTGTTATAAAACCTTGTCTCCTCTGCATAGCTCATGTTATAAAAACACCATTCAGATAATGGGCACTCAGCACTTTGAAATGATTACTAAGGCTTGTGAAACTTCATGGAACTGCAGAAGATGTTTACCCTGACATGAACTTGATGGTAGAAGCTTCCTCTGCTCTGGCAGTCTTGTTGCTCAAACGTGACCTAAAGGCTCCTAAGAAAACTGCTTTCTTTCCTATGTGGGACACGACATACCAGGAATGAGCCTTCCTGGCAATGAGGGGCCAACAATGCTTTGATGGCGGATCAGCAATACTTTCCAGTGTTTGACAGTGATGCTTTCAGAGAAAGATCTTGATCAAAAGGGAAAAATGTGAAAGATGACATGAGTAGAGCCATAAAATAGAGCTAGAGCAGCCATTTCAGAGGAATTGCCTTGTTTTCTTTATCTTCCAAACTGGACTAAACCACCAACACTCCAGTAAGTCAATAAGGACAATAACATCCTGTTGGTAAGGACTGATGAGATTGGACTTTGCTGATGACTGAATTGCTAACCAATTACTGAAGGACAAGTCTAGCCTTTGGGCTGATGACTGACACTCAAGTCGATCCATGAATTACACACCTAGCCTTGCCTTATCTAGCACCAATGAACTCTTCTTTAATACAATTTACCTCATCTTCCTCCCTTTTCTCCACAAAAACTCTGAGCCCCTCTCCTATAATCAGGACACTTTCTGGTTTCTACCTGAATTTGTGCTCCCCAAATGTAGTCCTTTGACCCCAAATAAATGTTTTGCCTCTTAAACTGGTTTCTGTTTTTGTAGGCTGACAGTTACTTGGGGTTGAATTGTGTCCCCCAAAAGATATGTTGAAGTCCCAAATCCCAGTCCCTGTGAATGTGATCTTATTTGGAAATAGGGTCTCTGCAGATGTAATCAAGTTAAAATGAGGTCAAACTGAATTAGGAGGAGCCCTTAATCCAATATGGCTGGTGTCTTTTGAGGAGGAAACAGATACACAAAGGGGGACACCTGTGATCTCCCTTTAGTGACTGAACTGCTTCTGGGGCAAGTCAAGACCCACCTGGGGTTACCAGAAGCTGGAAGAAGCAAGGAAGGAGTCTCCCCTCCCCACAGGTTTCAAAGGAAGCATAGCCTTGCCCCCATCTAGCCTCCAGAACTGCCAGAGAATGTTTCTGTGGTTTGAAACCACCCAGTTTATGGTACTTTGTTACAGCAGTCCGAAGAAACTGATACAATAACTATCAACATACCGCAGAGAATTGCTCATTTTACTTGGTTGAAGGGGAACTGGCATTAAATAAGCCCAACTGAGGATTCTTTTGTCAAGATTTCTTTGTGGCTTTCCTTCCCAGAGTCATAACATGGGGATTCTCAGGGTAGGCAGGAGCTGTGCCTCATCCATCTTTATCTTCATAAGGCCAACCAGAAAGCATGTAAATAATAGGTGTGAAGTTTGTTTTATGAACCAAACTGAGCTTTGTATTTTATAGAGTTTACATTTAAAAAAAAAACACCTGAAATGCCAAATGTTCATTTTTGAGGTCTCTCCTCATATATTATTGTTCTGATCATTAATACACCTAATCCAAGGGCTATATATAAGTGAAAAACAATCATGATTTTTTTTAAATTATGTAAACAGAAATATAATAATAGCTAACATTTATTACGCAATTATGAGATGCTAAGTACTGCTGAGTGCTTTATACACAGCTTCATGTTGGATCTCATCACTGCCTTATTACCTACTCTGAGTTTTAAATGTGAGACTCCAAAGAAGTTAGTAATTTGCCAAAACTCATAGAATTGATAAGTGATCAAGCCAGGTACCAGCTCTCAACTATGAGCAAACATATGACGATGCCCAAACCTGCGCTACACCAGAGCCACACGTGGCTATTTAAATGTAAATGAAAATTAATTACAATTAAGCAAAATGAACAGTTCAGTTCCTTACACACGCTAACCACATTTCAAATGCTCAATAGCCACATGTGGCTTGGTGCAGACACAGACCATTTCCATCATCACAGAATGTTCTGTTGGAAAGCACTTAACAGTCATAATACATTGAAAGCCCATATGGTGGCTGGTTAAAGGAAGAGAAGGATGGGGGAAGGACGAGAACAAAGGAAAAGGAAAGAGAAAGACTCAGGCTGAGGGAGAGCCATTCGGTGGAGAAAGGAGCCTGTATCTACGGATAGAGCGGGCTCTGGGGACTTTTTTAATCTATTATATTGTAAGCTTTGGCGGTTAAAATTCCAAAGTATATTAAATATATATTTTTACAAAAATGAGAGAGCTGCGATTGAACAGGTCGTTGTTAGTTCTCAGCTGTGTGCCTGGCAATGGGTGAGGGCAGATCGCCAAGTGAACAAAATAGGTACAATTTCCCATCATAAAAGTTAGAGCAATATTAACCAAATAATTAGAATAAAGCATGACGGTTACTTTGAAGTGGAAAGAATTCTATGGAAATAAACAGCAGAGGGACCCACCATAGCCTAGATAGGATCCAGGGTTGTCTCCCCGAGGAAGTGATGTGTAAACGGAGAAAGGATGGATGAGAGAGCCTGGCAATGGCGGGGAGGGTTTCAGGGGAGGGCCAGCTGTGAGAAGGCCTGACGTCACAAGGAAGGACTGCAATAAGTGAAATGTGTGGCTGGAGAGAGGGAGAGAAGCAAAAGGAGAGCTGGAGAGTCAGGGGGAGGGGCCAGAATATGGGATGGGTCGGGGAGCTTGCTAAAATCTTTTGTCATAAGGATGATGTAAAGCCTTGAAGATTTTTCAGCCAAGAAGAGAGGGGTTCAGATCTGCATTTCGAGACGATTTCTCTGACTGCCATGCTAAGAGTGGCTTAAAGGGAAGCAAGGCTGGAGGCAGAGAGGCTTCTGGAAAGCTCTTTACTACTTGGAGAGCTGTAGTATGACTGGAGAAATGGCGACTGTCAGGATATTTGCAGCTAGAATGGACAGACATTGGTGATCATGCGGTTGTGTCTGAAGGACCACCCTTCTGTTTCTAGCTAGGCAACTGCATAGAGGAGGGGTCAGCAACCTGCATATCCACTCTGTGCTGTTTTTGCAAATACAGTCTTATGGGAACACGGCCATGCTCATTCTTTTACATAGTATCTACGGCTGCTTTTGTGATACAGTGTCAGATCTGAGTAGTTGCAGCAGAGAACACACGGCCCTCAAAGCCTAAAATATTTACACTCTGGCCCTTTAAGAAAATGTTTGCCAACTAGGATAAATGATCATTATCTACATTTATTGAGAGATTAAGACTTACCAGGCAAGATTCTAAGTAATTTACATTTGTTACATAGGTTATTATAACCTATCCCAATTGGCAAACATGAAGTGTTGCTGTTGTCCCATTTTGCAGATGAGAAAGCTGAGGCACAGATATGACCTTCTCATTCACACCCGTAGCTTCAGTTACCATCTGTGTGCCAGTAACTCATCAAATGTTTATTTCTAATCCAGAGCTCTCATTTTAGCTTCAGATAGGCATATCTCTAACAGCCAGTTTCAGAAGCACCTCGAGACTCAATGTGTCACAAACTAGATGCCTGCTTGTCCCCTCAAACCACATCATTTTTCAGTGTTCTATTTTTCTTGGTGAATATCACCAACCAGAGGAGCAAGCCAGAATACAAGGAGTCCTCTTTGGCACCTGTCTCTTCCTTATTCCTTCTCATATCCTATCATCTAACGATTGCAGCAATCTGGCCGCTTCTCTCCATCTGTATCACCTACCACCCGCCAAGTCCGACTTATTAATGGGGTCATCTCATACGTGGATTCTGAAATAAATCCTCATAAATCCATTCCTTTCTACCTGGGCCCTTCTCCAGTCTCCAAACTGCAGCAGAGTGCCCTTCCATCCTGTCACCCCTCCACCCTCATTCCCTACCTAATCCTTTCAAATGTTTTTCCTGTTCTTAGGATTCCATGGGCCTTTTCACTGTGTTTTTACATTGTTTCATTTTTTTTTTTAAAGATTTTATTTTTCCTTTTTCTCCCAAAGCCCCCCAGTACATAGATGTGTATTTTTAGTTGTGGGTCCTTCTAGTTGTGGCATGTGGGATGCTGCCTCAGCATGGCTTGAAGAGCGGTGCCATGTCCACGCCCAGGATTCAAACTGGTGAAACCCTGGGCCGCTGAAGCAGAGGGCTCGAACTTAACCACCTGGCCACGGGCCGGCCCCCCGTTTTTGAATTATTTTACAGATAAATGATAGATATGCAAAATAATTCTTGTCTGTAGACAGGTAAATAAATTCTGAAGATCAGGATTCAGTTCTCTCCCGTACTGTGGAAGAAGCCAGTTTTATGTCCATTTGCAAATTCATTGCACTATTCCTGACCCAGAAATGTGTCTGTTCTTTGAACCAGTTTTAACATTTGCCTGGTAACTTCCTTAAATGAGTTAAATAAACTCTACAATACAAGTTCATTTTATATCCATAGGACAGCCATGCTTTTACTTTTTGGGGGAAGCTTATCCTTTAACTCTCTCTTTAAGACACTACATCGTTGGCTGGTTGCCCACCCTCACAGTCTCACCCTGGCCCCAGCTCTCTCCTCTTGTCTCTTCTCCAGCCCCCGGCTCTCTTTTAGTCCCCTGTAAGCACCACATTCCTTCCCTTCTCAGAGATGTCCTCTGACCCTGGAACTCACTTTCATCCTGGATGTTCTTCATCCCTTCCTCCTTTAGCAAATTTTTTTATCCTCCAGATCTCTGCTCAAGGATCTCTTGCTGGAAAGCCCTTCCAGGCCTTTCTGAGTTAGTTACATGCCATTACTAGAAGCTCTTAAAGCACACGGAGCACTTGTTACATTGCAATTTTACATTTGTAGGATTAATTAACACTTTTTAACACAAGTAACATTTTTCTATCTGGCTGGAGGCAATGCAGGATAATAGGATGGAGGTATGCTGACATTGCATCTCCAGCATGTAGCCCAGCCCAGTGCCTTCACAAATGTCACATACAGAATAATACATAATAGATAGTTTAGATAGATATTTGACTATAAGCACTTACTGCTCAGGAGAGAAGTGAACTGAAAAAAATAAATATTTGGGTGTCATCAGCATATAGGTGCCGCCATGAAAATGCACAGGAAGCAAAACCATTGGGTTGAGCAAAACAAACTATCAGGAATCTTGTTTAGGTAGAATAATTGGACAGACGTCAAATTATAGTCACTTGAAGGGGGTGGAAATAGAAGCAGTTAATACAGATGGCATTTTCACACAGTTTGGCTCTGAAAGAGAGGAAAGGAGCAGGTGACACTGTGGTCATTCTTTAATAACATCATTCTTGTATTATATATGCTTTCTTGACTGAAAAGGGAGGATTTACCGGTAACATTTAAAATAGCAAGAAAACTGGAGTTGTGAGAGGCTACCTTTAAAACCATAAAAGGTTTGTATGACTGTCTGGTGTAGACAACCTTTCGAACAGAAAGTTTCTAATTCTTCAACTAAGGGTTTCTTATTCTTAACTTTGGGCAAGGGTCTCAAACTCAAACTAGCACCTCTAGAGCACCTCTAGAGTTTACTTAGTCTGTCCTTTTTTTTTTTCAATTTTAAAATTTGATTTTAAATTTCTTTAAAAAGAGTCTGAGTTGCCAGCGACACTGGCCTCTCTTTGATGGCATGTGACACGTCTGGACTGTATGTCTGGAGATTTAGGACTCCACCCCAGTATAAGAGGCTTTTCTATGCCTTGTATGCAGGGGAGGGAGGAAGTGAGAAGTGAATGTTGTTTTCTGAGTTGATAAGATTAGAGCTATATTGTCTTTAGGGCCGTATGAAATCAAGGCTAAAACCAGACCAGATTTAACCGCTCTTATCCAGCATAAACCGCCCTTCCCCTTTTCCAAGATCCAGCCAGCTCAAGTCTCCACTTCCTATTAACTTGAAAGCGGAGAAGGCTCATTTTTAGGCTGACATTGCCCCGGGAGATCACGCCAGCAGAGACAATAGCTCTTCCAATCTTCCTTTTCCCTTTCTAACCTGGGTAGTAGTTCAAACGTCCCCTTCCCAGCACTCTTTGTAAATATTGCTATCACAGGCCTACATCATAAAACTGTCGAAAGAGTTCCATTGGGAGATCTTGATGGTCTGTTTTTGCCTGAAAATGATGAATGGGTGCGTCTAAGAGCCATCGAGGTCTTTGAGCAGAAATAGCTCTCAGGGAATGTGAGCCTGGTAGCCCCTCAACACCCCGAGTTACAAATCCGACTTGGGGAGGTGGCGCAAAGAAATCTAAAACCCAGACTCGCGATCTTCCCCTTCAGTTTGCACGTGGGGGTCGGTGGCAGACAAGAGCCCATGAAGCACTGCCAATCCAGGCTGCAAACTGTCCGCGGGCAGAAACTGCCTTTTGTCGATTTGTCGGCGGAAGATCTACCCTAATGTAAATTGATTTCCCCGAGGTTGCCTTCGCTAACCCGGAGGGGCGTTTCCGGGCCCAGGGGTTGTTTGCTAAATAAGGATGCTCGCGAAGTGCCTGCGCTGGGAAAGGCGCTCGCTCGTGGCGCGCACTCTCGTGCCCCAGCCCGAGCCTGGCTGGCACGACTAGGGCTTTGATTTTCCCGACTGAAGAACGAGAGGGCCCAGACAGGGTGGAGGCTCCTCCCCCAGAGATGCTGGAGGGGCTACGTGGTTCCCTGCGCCTGGCCCTGGCGCGGGGCCCCGGGCGGTGGCAGCCCGCGCCGCCGCGTCCGTGCCGCCTGCATTCGGGTCCAGCCGTGCGCTGCGTGCCGCCGCCGCTCTCCGCAGCCCCGCGCTCCGGGAGCCTCCCCATGGCCAGCCCGCCCCGCGCCGCCGCGGCCTTCGCCCGCCAGGTACCTCGCCCCCGGGGGTCTGCGGAAGGGGGGAACGGATTGGACCCCAGGTCTCCGAAGCCCGCGGGCTCGGCCGGGCGCATTGCTGCCGTTTCCTGCACCGTCGTGCTTCGCCCCGCACCGCCGTTCCGTCTCCAGCGAGGCGTCCCCTCTTCCCCTAGCCCTGCCCGAAATCTTGAGTCCCATCCTGCGAACCTCGCCTCGGAGAGGCCCCTGCCGGCCAGGTCTAACGCCCCGCGGGGGACCCGCTCCGGAGCGCGGCGCGGACAGCCATGGGGAGCGGGAGGGTCGCCATGGACGCTGCTTTGGGGGAGGAGGCGGGAGCGGAATTTCTGGGCTCCAGAACCGACGTCCACATCCCGCGTGTCTTCGCCACCCCAAAATATTTTGACCGCAGCATTCTGCCTCTTTGGATCCCTTTCCTCCCTTTCTCTCGTAGCTATTTAGTGGATTAGGCTTTTTTGGTTTTGGGTTTTTTCTTTTTAATCTTTGCACCTTTTTCCAATTCGCCCCGCATCCATTGTGTCCTCAAGTATCTTTTAAATTATCCCCTAATTCCATGAGGTTTTGTCCTTAATGTGTGAGGTTTGGTGCCCACGCGCCTGCGTCGGAGGACCCTGCCCGTGGAGAAAATGGTTCACTCTCGTCCCCATCCCTTTTCCAGGCTTGCTATTGTGCGCCAGTGATTGACAAGACCACGAGGCTGAGCGCGCCCAGGAGATTTTTCTATAAACGGTTTAAAATCCTAGTCGAGACTATTTACTCGGGACGTAAGGGAGACAATTACTTTCTTGTTCTTTGCTGGTGAGCCCCGGCTCGGTAGGGCGAACCTGGAATTTAACCAGTCTGCCCTAAGCCGGCGGTGGAGGACAAAAACGGCCGCGACCTCAGGCAGGGTAGAAAGTGAAGGGCAGCGCTCCCAGGACGCTCTCGCTGGGCGCTCGCGCCTGGGGCTTGATCCTCCTTTTCCTGTTCGCCTGCGGACGGGAGCGGAGCAGAGGCTGTAATGGTGAGTCATATTGATTCCTCCAGGCCCCGGTTACTCACCTGGTTTTACTTAATGGATTTACTTCTTTTTTAAGGACTGCAATAATGGATGCTCCGCGGAATGCAGCGGAGAAACAGGATCAAAAGAGGTGGTGGGGACTTTTAAGGTAAGTTATTTGCCAGAGGTTAAATGAAACAACAGTTCAACCTAATAAATCTATTTCTTGTTGAGATTTAGGGCAATTTTCACTGGTTTATACAGTAGTTTAGATATGCTGCCACGCATTTTAAATTTCACTCCTAGGGGGAAAAATCATTTGGGGAACAGTCGTAGATTGATCACATCTAAAATTACCTGGCAGTTAATTGCTTATTTTGTTTCATGAATCATAAATTTTTCTTGGAGAATAATCAACTTGTGAATATTCACCTAGAGGTTTATCTGATTGTATAATAAGTGTAACCCTTCGCTGTCCTTGTGGAAAGTTAAACTGATGATTTTTCTTTTTAAGCAGCACCTAACATTTCAAAGTAACAGTGTTGTATTTCCTTCTTTTCTGTCTAAATTATGAGGTTTATGTAATAAATAATCCCATACTTCACAGAGGAATAGTGAGGAGCAAATGAGAAAGAATCTTCTAAATGTATTTTGAAAATCGTAAAAATACAAATGTAAAGTATTTTGTTATTTTCTCTGTACGTCATTCTCTCCACCTCTCTCCCCACCCCAACCATGGAGGTTTTTGCTTCTCCTCTTTCTGCCTCCTTCTCCTTTCCTGCTGCCTGTTTCAGTCACCGTGAATTGTCATCCATTGCACAGAGTGTCCTAATGATCTCACAGCCTGGCGGGGTTCAGAGAGGGAGTGAAACTTGACTCATCAATTTCACACCTCCCCAGCTCTTACTATGTGCCTGGGACTGTGCCACGAATTGGGAATTCCAAGATAAATTGAGGAAAAGGTGTCTGCTCTCAGGATTTTTTAAAAACCAGAATATAACAGAATAGAGTAATTTCTTCACTAAAATAATGTTGTGAATTTTATTTGTCCATAATATTCCTGGTCCTTTAAAGATATCTTCTGTAGCCCTAGAGCTGATCTACTCTGTTCTGCTAGTCTATGAAGACTAAGCTCTAATGGATTTTGAGGATTAATATTGAGATATGGGTCCTAGAAAAAATGAGATAAAAGGGACTCCTACTCGGGGTCATTTTATACAGTAGGTACCTTCCTCAAAGGATATAGATAAACACAATTTTCCCCTAAAGACCTTTCTACTTTTATACATAAAGAAGAATTTTTGCAAAGTGAAGAATGAATTCATAATGTAAATAATCTCTTTATTAATTTAGATTTCTACATATTAGGTGTTAAAGGGGAGGTATATTGACATTCCACACTCAGGCATTTACGTAGCAAAACATGTGTAGCAATGGTGGTGGTATTTAGAGGGCATATGTGATGCAGCAAATGAAAACAAATTGGTAATTTGTGAGAGAAAAGTGTTGGGTTTTATAGGACTATCTTTGACATATTTTTCTATCTCCTTGATTTACCCCATTTATAACTTTTAAACTGCCTTTTGGGTCTCTCTTGGATGGTTTTCATATTGCCTCTCCTCCCCCATTTTGACGTGGTCGTTTTTAAGTGAGGATGCAGTTTCCCCACGGATCAGCAATGAGATGCCTTATTACTGGAGAATCCTATGGAATCTTTGTGTGAACGCCAGTATCTTTGTTTCAAAGAGGTCGGCTATCTGTTTCTTCCAATTCCCCCTGTTTTATAGATCTCCACAGAACGTGACACTCCAAATCTGTAATTCTCCTCTTCCTACCTCCCCATTAGATTTTAAGAGTGTCACTAAAAGATCATGAATGTAGCGGCAAAGGCTTTCCAAATAGAGTAAGAAAAATGTGCTCATTGTAGAACAAAGTTATGCAACTTCTGATACAGTCGCAGTGCAGAGATAGTCTTTGAAAGTGTAAGTACTGAGGCCAGTGCAGTCAAGTATAGATGCACCATTGAGTGGTGAGCAGAAGCTGTCTGAATGGAGGCTGACACTGTCCTCAGATGCTCTCAACCGACTTGTACTAGCCTGCTATGGGCTTTCCCATTTCAAACCAAATGGTTAACCCAACTACGCAATTTGAGTTAGGAAATTCTGGTTTTTCATATGCCCTGTTTCTGTCAGTATTTCTTGTCATTTCACAAGCCAGTCATTGTGGCCTTCCGAATTCTTCCACAAGCATTTGGTATGAACCATCCTGACTTTGAAGTCATCAGAGAGCATGGAGCATTGGCAAGAGATTAATTACGCAGGAGAAAGTATCATTTTACAAATACTGTTATTTTTAGCCATCTTTGGAAAGGAAATGTAGAAAAAGAGAATAATTTCTATAGAACACTGATAAAAATTATTTATAAAATTTGTTTCTTTTATGCCAATGACTTTTTTCTCTCAGACTTACATTTCATGTCTACTCAAAACCAGTCACACACCTTCAGTTAACATCGTTTGTTTACTTTTGAACTTCGTTCAACTGTATCACCCTAATTGTTTAGATTTAGTATACTTAGGTAATTTCTCTTTGAGCTCAGGTTAAAAGCTGGTATTTTGAGTTTCCAGAATTGCAGACATTTTTTCAAATAAAGGAAATTAGAGTTCTTGATGAAATTCGGAAGCTGCCCAATTGTGCATTACTGTAAACAACTGTGTATAGGGCAATCCCTAAGTACAAATTAGAAAGTTAGAAGGTTACTCTAAATATCATTAAGAAATCACGTGTCAGGGCCGGCCCATGGTCGAGTGGTCAAGTTCTCGTGCTCTGCTTCAGTGGCCCAGGGTTTTGCCGGCACTGCTCATCAGGCCATGCTGAGGGGACGTCCCACATGCCACAACCAGAAGGACCCACAACTAAAAAAAATATGCAACTATGTAGTGGGGGGATTTGTGGAGGAAAAAAAAAAGGATTAGCCTTTAAAAAAAAGAAAAGAAAAGAAATCACATGTCTTATAAAAGGATATAGTAGTTTACTGAAATAGAGCTAATACCTGGTAATTTAATAACTTATACTCAATTTCTAGTAACTTAACTAGTATTAACATGTTATAATTACAAGGGCACTAAGTCGAGCATAAAAACACCTTATTCTATATCTCTGCTTTGCCATTACTAACTTGATCTCTCAGGGCCAGGGTGTCTCTATGGATGGTCCTAGAAGTATTTTAAGGAGAGAGTTCAGAAAGGTAAAAATGATGTATTGGGCCATAATCATTCTTAAAGTTGATTCTTTAAGGGTTTGTAATAAAAACAACAACAAATCGTTTTTATGAAATATAGTAAGTATAAATGTTTTTTATAAAAACTGTAGCAGTCTATTATGTTGAGATAACCATAACCATGATGATCAATCCAAATTTAGTGAAGTTTAGAACAGAATTAACCAGACATATTTGATATGTATATATAATCCTTACTGCGCTAAACGAGAGTTAAGTCAACATAATAAAGAGAAATGACTTCCGTTCCCAATTGTTCAAGTCAATTAAAAGGATTTTTTAGAGCCAAACCAAGCGTTTTGGAGGATTAGCTGTCTAGATAGAGGGGTTCTATGAGCAGTGAGTAAAGCAGGTGTGAGGCAGTTTGAAAAGCTGAGACTACCACCAGGTTTCTGGGTCAGAACTACAGTTCCACACTTACTGCTGGAGGAAGAAATAAGGGAGTTTGGATAAACTGGAGGCACCGCATGTCCACTGTGACAAGTGGAGGAAATGACAGGAGGCCCAAGAGGGGAGGGTGGGAAGTTTTAGTCCTCCCATCCCTCCTTCCTTGTTAGACAAAAGCATGTAAAGAAGAATGCCTGAGGGCTGGTAAGTGTTCGGGGTCGTGTGTACCCAAAATACAGCCCTACCTGTGTTCCTTGTTAACAGAACCCTGATTTTGTTTGCAATTCTCTGACTAGCCCTGGGTGACAAACTTACATTCCCAGCCTCCCTTGCAGCGAGAGAGATCAATGTGACACATGTCTAACCAAGAAGGCATAAGGGAATTTTTGGGAAAATTTTGCTTTTGTGTTCAAGGGAACAGATGTGGCTAGTATGGTCCTTTTCCTCCTCTTTCTTTGGACCTTGATTAGGTCATTAAAGCTGAAGCTACAGCTATAGCAGCCTTCTTTTCACTGTGAGGAGAGGGTCAAGAACATCACAGAGCCTTGACACTATGCGATGCTGCCAGGCTTGACTCCTCCCCACTTGCTGTGGGAGAAAACCAACTCCTCTTTGTTTTTTACTTACTTGCAGCTGAATGCATTGCTAAACGATAAGTAAAAGCGATAAGTAAAAGGTTTATGCAGAACTTTAGTGAGAGGTGGAATTGAAAAAGGAGGTTAGTGCCATACTTGGGCTTCTTGATTTTTGGGTTACAATATTTGGACTTGAATCTGTAGCCATTTAGCTGTCCATGGGCGTTGAAGGGCATGATCAAGCATGTGATTATGTTCATGAGGGATTATGAGGAAGAGACACTAGGTATTTGCTACCGAGAGGGTAGGAGAAATTGAGGAATCAGATTTATTAAAGAAATACTTATAAGCACAAGTGTCTCAATTCAGTGATTGACATGGGAAACTGAGGGTTGGGAGAATGTTGTGAGAATGATAAATGGCCTCAAAGATAATAAAGATGCAAAGAAAATATAAGAAAAATGCACAATGAATTTGTAGCAGAGGTCATCTCTGGCAAGCGGGAATGTGGTTGCCAGGGTTGTAGTTGGAAATTTTTTCCTTTTCCTTTTGCTTTTCTTCTTTACAGCAGCATTTTAAAAATAAGAATTAAGAAGTAAAGAAGTAGAGAGTAATACAAGGGGCCGGCCCGGTGGTGCAGCAGTTAAGTGCACATGTTCCGCTTTGGTGGCCCAGGGTTCACCTGTTCGGATCCTGGATGCAGACATGGCACCGCTTGGCATGCCATGCTGTGGTAGGCATCCCACATATAAAGTAGAGGAAGATGGGCACGGACGTTAGCTCAGGGCCAGTCTTCCTCAGCAAAAAGAGGAGGATTGGCAGCAGTTAGCTCAGGGCTAATCTTCCTCAAAATAAAGAAAATAATATGAATATCAGAAATAGGACCCCAATTTTAAAGGAAGTGTTGTGTGTTCCATTTTAGATATGTTCAGTTTGGGATAACCAAGGTCATACGATTGCAAAAGAGTACGTGGATTTTAGTAAGAATTCAAAATTCACGAGACTTGTATCTCTTGTCAGTGGTTCTCAGCCCTTCCTCTGTATGGACCCCCACTCTTGAGTGTCTTTTTCATTGATCTTAGGTAGGGCATGGGCAGTGGTATTTTTCTAAAAAACACAATCTTCCCAGGTAAATCAACTCAGCAGCCAATGTTGGGAAGCATTGCTCTTCAAGGTGAGGAAATCTTCAAGGGAGATGGTGTGGTATGGCTCTCATCCCTGAGGGCACAGTTAGAATCACTTGGGTAACTTAAAACAAAACAAAACAACCAACCAACCCCCTCACCTCATCTCTCCAAGATTGTGGTTCAGTTCCGGAATGGGGTCCAGTTGAGGGGAGTTAAAAACCTCCGCAGTTGAATCCACTGTGCAGCCAAGGGTGAGAGTCACTGATGCAGAGGGGAAAGTGTGGAGGCTCAAGGAAAAAACTCCATATGACCCAGAGTCTCTTATTTTACCACCAGTGACACTATCCTTCTCCGCTTCTCCTCTGCTCCTTCATTCTTTTAAAACAGCGAGAAATGAAAGGAAGTTAGCCATGGTTATGGCATTATTCTTCATGACTCCTTCAGATTGCGTGGAATAGAGAGAGAAGCTGGGATTACTTTAATTGCCAGCAGCACCTATGGTGAAGATTCCTGGGGAAATAAGAAAGATGGTACAATCTCAGTTGTACAGAGCCAGAATTCATGGAGAATTGGAACGTGGGTCAGTATACACTGGAGGAACTGGTTCTCTTGGCCCATCCATTTTTCCTACTGCAGCAGCCACAGTGCCTGTATGACTTTCTTCTACCGCTCCCACATTTCCTGCATTCTTGCCATGTTGGGCTCTTTGGGGTTTCTTGAACATGCCAAGCATGTTCCCACCTCAGGGCCTTTGCACTTGCTTCCTCTGTTGGGAATACTTTGCCCCTAGATAGCTACATGGCCTACCTTCTGCTCAAATGTTGCTTCATCAGGGAGGCCTTTCCTAACTAACCCTTGTATTTAAAAGAAGCGTTCTCTTTCCCACTCTATCCTTTTAAAGCTGCTTTCATTTTCTTCATAGCACTAATTACCTCCTGACATCTATTTATCCATTTGTTTCTTTTTACTGTTTCCTCTTACTAAGAGAACAGGACTTGTTTTGTTCCCTGAGGTTCCTTTGAGCCTGTGACAATGCAGGTACATAATAAATAGCTCAAAAAATATGAGGTTAAATGAATGAATAACACTTGGTCACAGCAGCTGCTGCCTGTCCATGGCCGACGGTGAGCTTGCTGGAGAAGCAAGGGCTGTGCTATACGCATCTGGTATCTCCTGTGTTTACTCAGTGCAGTGCCTGAGCTACTGTGCTGGTGCAGCTAATGTTCACTGGGTGAATAAAAAGGCAAAATACTAAGAATAATAAAGCAGATGAGGAAGAAAGAGGAACAAGGGAAGGAAAGAAAAATCACCCTACAGTTGTTTGATATGAGGCAAAGACATAGTCTTGTTTTTAAAATATTATGTAGATTGAAATAAAATATGTGTCATTGAAATAAAGTTGTATATATTCCATTGTCTTGGTTTTGTGGCAGGAAAAGTTGTTGTAGAGCTTAGACCTCCTTAAAGGTATAATGATCATGTGTGGGCAGCTTCTTGTTGGTTAACTAATGATAGAATTGATTAGCTAATGATAGAAATAGCAGCTGGGAGGATGAACTTTTCCGTTACTTTTAAAGAACCATGCAAATTATTGGTTCAGTCATTTGCAAAATACCAAGAGCTCTGTTGCCTTTGCAATATTTAAGATGTATCCAGAATTCAGTGAGTATAAAAAACTCACCATTTCTACCCACCCTGCCTCCTCTCCATTTTCACCTACTCTCATCTTTCTGTTCTTGTTTTGTGTCTTACCTTCCCCTTTAATAAGAAACCTTTATTAATAGTCTTAGATGAAAATTTGCATTAAATTTGTCTTACTATATTGATATGGTTCCAGAATTTTCTTAGCCCAGGATCTCCCCGCCATCCCCTAAAAAAAGCTAGTAACTGAAGCAAAATCACAAGTGCTTCATTGTGCAAGAATACTGTGAAACCATTCATGTCATAAAAGTTTATGGTAGAATTTCACTCCCTTTAAATCCCGGCCATCTTCTGAGAATGAATCTGTCATTCATTAGGGAGTTCATCTGAAATCAGCCAAACCTTTTTCTCAGTAGGTAAGAAAACCTTTACTGTTGTGTGTGCCAGGCACTGTGCGATGGTTGGAGATTTAACTGTGAGTACTCTAGTCAGAGTTCTTGTCTGAACAGTCTAGAGGGATTGGCAGTTTTTTTTTTCTTAAAGATTTTCTTTTTTCTTTTTTCTCCCCAAAGCCCCCTGGTACATAATTGAATGTTTTTTTAGTTGTGGGTCCTTCCAGTTGTGGCATGTGGGACGCTGCCTCAGCATGGCCTGTCTGATGAGCAGTGCCATGTCTGCGCCCAGGATCTGAACTGGCGAAACCCTGGGTCACTGAAGCAGAGTGCTCGAACTTAACCAGTCAGCCACAGAGCTGGCCTGGCAATTTTTTTTTTAATGGCAATTTTTTTTTCCTTTTTTGAGGAAGATTAGCCCTGAGCTAAGATCCACCACCAATCCTCATCTTTTTGCTGAAGAAGACTGGCTCTGAGATAACATCCATGCCCATTGTCCTCTATTTTATATGTGGGATGCCTGCCACAGCATGGCTTGATAAGTGGTGCTGTGTCCACACCTGGGATCCATACTGGCCAACTATGGGCCACTGAAGTGGAGCATGTGAACTTAACTGCTGCACAACTGGGCCGGCCCCCTTGACAATGTTTTGTAACGGGCTAGATAATAAATATTTTTGGCTTGAGGGCCATCAGATTTCTGACACAGTTAGTGCACTGTGCCATCATTGAAGGTAAAAGAATCCTGTGACTATGTTTCATTAAAACTTTTTTTACAAAATAGGCCAGAAATTGACAAAATTGGCCTGCATGTCAAATTTGCCCAACATCCTGCTGAGTCTAGAGGATAAAAGGAGAGAAATGGGGTTCAAGGATCAAAGCAATTTAGCTGGAATGTATCCCTTTAAATAAGTTTATTTTCTTGCTCTTAGGAAAGGGTTTTAAGTTAACTTACTTGGATTAAATAGCCACAGAAGAAAGTCGGGTTTTTTTTTTTCCCCAAATTTGTCATTTTATTGGCATATTCCAGAGTAGCATTGCTAGACTAGCCTGAAAATTACAGTGACATGTTGTCCTTCATGCCTTATGCGTCACTGTAATGTGAGCTTTCCGGTTGTTTTAGAATGCATTTTCAGCCTGAATATTATTCTAAAAATAAAACTGATTATCATTCATAATTTATGAGATGACTAAGGCAGCTGTAAGGCAGTGAGCTGATCAGAAGTAATTAGATCATTTTAAAAGTGGTAAAAGCTGAGGATGTAAAGTGAAGTTCTGTATTTGGTTTTGGATGGAAATGAGCACTTTTGTGGATTAAAAGAAGTGGAATTTGACATCTCTTACAAGCTGTTAACAAGCTGAACCTGTCCTGGTTAATAGCATTTAAAAATTTTTTTAAAAATTTATTATTTTATTTATTTATTTTTGCTGAGGAAGATTAACCCTGAGCTAACATCTGTGCCAGTCCTCTTCCACTTTATATGTGGGTTGCCACCACCGCATGGCTGATGAGTGGTGTAAGTCCACACCCAGGATGTGAACCCTGGCCACCCAAGCAGAGCGCACCAAAGTTTAACCACTATGCCACGGGGCCAGCCCCTAACAGCGCTTTTTTAACTGGCCCAAAAGCTCCTTCCCCTGTGGCTTTTGTCAGCCTTCTAGGGCTATTGTAAAGTCAATGATGGTATTGTCTGTGGTCCGTATGCTTCTGTGTTTGGTCATTTGAAATGGGCAGGCTGGCTCTGTGGGGGCTGGTGAGATGCTGCACTGTGAGGTTGTTTCCTATTACTCTTATTTGTCTTCCTTTGAATAAGAGGTCCTTTGTTCTCTGTTTCCTCCACACAGAACAGAGGATTGGTATCTTAGTGTTCATTCTTGTTTTCAAAGAGGAGAACATTTGCTTCAGTCTGCTCATTTCTTCTCCAGTGCACCCAGGGGGGTTTCGAAGGCTCTGCCAAGAATTCTTTGGGAGAGTTGGAGGATAACCATCACCAAGAAGTTCAGTTCTTAATGACATCCATTTTAGTGTAACAAGTCATTGTGCGTGTCACTGTTTTTATTATAGAAGACACTTCTTTCTTCTTTTCCAAATGCTCAACGTGAGTCCTATGATGGTAACAAAGAAAGATTGAGTTCTCCTTTTTGCATCATTTTACCCCATCTGCTGTTTTTGCCTCTGTTTCTAAATATCACTGACTTTTGTTTCTGATATTTATTAGGCAGTGTACATTGCAGAGATTTCAAACAACAAGCCAAATTCTGAATCCAGGCGTGATTTGTTTGGTTCCCATGGCATTGTAAAATTTCTGAGGTAGTTGCCAACATTTATAAGTCAGGTGGGGGTGGGGTGGGGGAAATGGGTGAAGGTGGTCAAAATGTACAAACTTCCAGTTATAAAATAAGCAAGTTGTAGGGTTAGGGGAAAAAAGTCAAGGGATTTCACTTTTTAATAGCCAGTGACTTAAATTTTATCTTTTTACCCTCTATATCATGGCTGCCAGTGGATGTTCAGTGACTTTTCTTTAATGGTGCTGATTTTTTTTCCCCAGGCTAAAGATCTAATAATCACACCAGCTACTGTTTTAAAGGAAAAACCAGACCCAAATACTCTGGTTTTTGGAACTGTTTTCACGGATCACATGTTGACAGTGGAGTGGTCCTCAGAGTTTGGATGGGAGAAACCACATATCAAGCCTCTTCAAAACCTATCCATGCATCCTGGCACCTCGGCTTTCCACTATGCAGTGGAAGTAAGTACATGGGAATTAACGATGCCGATGTGCTTGGTCTTTACTGTAGGTACTAAGGAGCTCCCCATGCTACAACAGGTTTTGGGGGCTGGGCGCTTTATCATATTTACTCAAGGCAGTCATAAATGTCTTTAAAACTTTTCCTGTAGACAGTTGGATTGAAGGTAAGTCTTAACTAATTTTTCAGATAATATTGAATTTTCTGTAACGTCAGTAACAAAGTCATTGAGAGCAAAGAGGAAGCACAATTGGTAAGAAAATTAGCAATCGAAAAGCCAGTACTGTTAATATTTTACTGTCACCTCTCTTAGATCTTCTAATGATTGAGAAGGGGTCATTGAGTAGAATATTATGTTTAGATTTTAATGCTAACTGCATGTTTTTATGACCACTGGTAACATGTGGTTATGCGTGTTAAGGGACCTGTAATTAAATGTGATCCTTCAGGTTTGAGTGGAGTAATTATAAGCATAAAATGTTAAATATTCAGAGAATGCCCTCACTGGTCCTTCTCAGGATACACACTTAGCCAGATACACAATATACTCCCTGTTCCCTTCACCTTCATTTTATTCACTCATTTTTAATTTATTGGACATCTTTCCTAGAATATTGGGGTGCTGGAAATAGCAGTGGCCTACCTATGAAGGGACCAAAAGATGGTAATACAAAATATTTGTAACAATAGCGATAAAATAACTCCCTGTGTTTATGAATTCCTGCAGTGTGCCCTGTACTAGATACCACATATGGATCATCTCATTTAGTTATTTTAAGTGAGAAAGCATAAGATCAAGTGTTTAGGTTCTGGGGTCAGACTTCCCGGGCTCCAGTTCTGTCTGTCTTGCTCCACAGGGAGTTCTGTGATCTGGGAAATGTATTTAGTCACTTTGTGCTTCAATTTCTTTACCTCTAAAATTGAGGTAGTAATAATTCCTACCTCATAGTGTTACTAGAAGGATAAAAGAAGATAACTCATTTCAGCATGTAGAGCCCTGCTTGGTGTGGAGTCAGAGCCCAGTTGTTAGCTGTTATTGTTAACCCCTGAAGTACTATTATTAGAAGTAGCCCGCACAGAGGCAGGTTCAGGAAAGTTAAGTTTCTTCGCCAAGATTACACAGCATTAACGGGGGAGTCAGCGTTCAAATGCCAAGTTCCTGCTCCCTGTGATGTCACCCCTAAACATATACACTAAAATTATCAAGAAGCCTGACCAATTAGCTTGTTCAAAACTATAAATTCGAATAATTTGGAAGCATTCACTGCCTAAGTGTATCCAGCAGATGTTAAACTTAGGCATCTAAGTTGCCATTCTCAGCTCTGTGTCTTAATTGTATCAACGTGGATAAGTTCTTTCATTATCTACTCCAAGCCTCAGTCTCTTTAATTATAAAATAAGAATGGTAGCTGCCCTTGCCTGCATTGTAGAGTATAATGAAGAGCAAATGAAATAAAGAAAGTGCTTATAAATTTGAAAGAAGGAATATGACAAACCCCAGGGCAGTGGATTTCAAACTTAGCATCCATCAGAATCACCTGGCTCCACCCTCAGAGTTTCTAACATGTTCCCGTGTCATGTTAATACTGCTGCTCCAGGGACTACATTTTGAGAACTGTTGGCCTATGGGAAGTAAATGAGAAAGGATTAATGTCTTTTTTTTTTTTTTTGCTTGCTGGGGAAGATTTGCCAAGCTAACATTTGTGCCAGTCTTCCTCTATTTTTTTCTAGAGGAAGATTAGCCCTGAGCTAACGTCGTTGCCAGTCTTCCTCTATTTTATATGTGGGTCTCTGCCACAGCATGCCTGATGAGTGGTATAGGTCTGTGCCTGGGATCTGAACCCTCGAACCCGGGCCACTGAAGCTGAGCATACCACACTTAACCACTACGCCCCAGGGCCAGCCCCTGGGTTAATTTCATTTTTGAAAGTTAAAAAAGATTTTGATGGCCATTGGGTTTTGAAAACTCACTGGAACTCTATTTAGATGAGTTGGAAGGCGAGTTTGATTAGTTTTGCTGATTTAGATTTTTGTGATCAGAGTAGTTTCAGAAAAAAAATCCCAGATTACTCTTTTTGTTAAATAAAAACTGAAATCTTCTCTGTGTTGTTAGTGTCCACTTAGGATATAAATTCAAAAAGTGTTTTGCATTCAGATCTGGATTATGTATTGCATCAGTTATCTGTTGCAATGTAACAAAATTAACGGTGTACAACACCAACCATCCGTTTTATTATCTGTCATGATTCTGGGGGTTGACTAGGATGGCTAAGTGGTTGTTGTTTTAGGTCTCTCATGTGGTCACTGTCAGATAGTGGCTGGGCTTGGAGTCGGCTCAAAGGCTTCCTGACTCAGATATCTGGTGCCTGGGCGGGGAAACCCAAAGAGCTGGGGACTGAAAAGCTGGGACTCTTCTGGCCTCACTCCTGTCTCTCAAGCATGCTATGGCATCAGGGTAGTCAGACTTTGTACACAGTGACTCAGGCTCCAAAGCTGTGTTTCAAGAGACTGAGCCCAGATAGAAGCTCTCTTGTTTTTTATGCCCTACCCTCAAATCACACAGCGTTAACTTCTGTCATACTGTATTGTCATGGTGGTCACAAAGGCCTGCCCAAGTTCAAAAGGAGGGGATGTACGCTTCATCTCTTTTTCTTTTTTAAAGATTGGCAGCTGAGCTAACAACTGTTGCCAATCTTCTTTTTTTTCCTTCTTCTTCTTCTCCCCAAAGCCCCCCAGTACATAGCTGTATATTCTAGTTGTAGGTCCTTCTGATTGTGTTATGCGGGATGCCGCCTCAGCACAGCCTGATGAGTGGTGCTAGGTCCATGCCCAGGATCCGAACCGGCCGAACCCTGGGCCGCCGAAGCAGAGCGTGTGAACTTAATCACTCGGCCACGAGGCCGGCCCCAACACTCCATCTCTTGATGAGGAATGTCAAGGTTCTAGAAGAGCACGTGGGACTGGAAATATTGTGTGCTCAGTTTTGGAAAATACAGCCTCACATCTCTCAGTGATAAACCGGGAGGGATACATTTGGTTGCCGTTTGTCAGATTGGGCTCTTAGGTTAAATAGGTCAGCTATTAGGACAGTATCACAGGAATTTAGGAAGGGTGACTGCCTTGTGCAGAGAACCTCAGGGTCCCTCAGTCGTCTCAGGCATACTGATTCCATTTCCTAGTCACCTATTCAATGGCTGTTGAGTGCCTACTATAATGCTCAGAACTCTGCAGAGTGCAGGGTATAGGATGGTGAGCCAACTACCCGTGATGTCACCCTCAGGAATTCTTTCTTGTCTTTTTTTTTCAATCCCCACTAAAGAACTTAGGCAGATACTTTATTTCAAAGGTATTCTTCCCAAATGCTGCATTTGAAACATTCATGTTTCAGGCTTTTCCATCGGTGTGACTGTTTCTCTTATACTGACACACTTATGACATCATATTATTGGATGCCAACTTGATTCTTACGTTCAATAATAGTTGTAATTTTTTCATCCAAAAGTAGATACATGAGTAATCTCCTTGGACATCTTTTTCCTCCACTCAATAGCCCTATTGCTCCTAGAATTCATTTTATTTGAGATCTGCAACTACATGTGGTTTCGTGAATTCTGAAAGTATTTTTTAATAGATAAATATACGAAGGTTTCAAATAGTGAAGGAGAGAAATGTGAACTGTGAGTAGGAAACATGGATGAAAGAAAAGGAAACTTGATAACAGGCATTTTATTTTCAGGTTAAATATTTAGTGAAATAAAACATAGTTTGAAGAAATAGATAACATATATTACTATTTAGTGAATACTTATAAATGAATGCTCGTATAGCTACCATCCAGGTAAAGAAATAGAGCACTTGAGCATCCTAGAAGCCTTCGTGTGTCCCTTCCACGTTGTGAACCATGTCTTCTAGCATCCCTCATTCTTAGTTTTGTGGTGACCTTTCTTTGCTTTTCTTTCTGAATTATCTGTATCTCTAACACTGTATTTTGCCTCTTTTTGAACTTTGTGTAAATGGTGTTATATTGTGTGTGTGAGCCTAATTTTTAGCTCAGTATTATGTAAGATCTATCCATCCAGCATCAACCCTAACATCTGTGGGGCTTAGGACAAAAGTGCAAGCAGAGAGACCCCGTGGGTCATCCTCTCTATCTCTTCCTGTTCTAGCTGCCTCCTGTACCACAAGGGGCCTTGCACACACATGTGTAGATACCCACTCTACTTGCAAACAGATGACCCCTGACCATCCCTTGGACTTGGGCATGGGCACACCACTGGTGCTGCCTGTTCTTGGGAGGATGAACCTGAGGAGGCCCATTCAGGCCCTAAAAATGAGATCAAGGCCATTTGGACAGAGAACTCTAGAGAACTGGGTACTTGGAGTCTGGTTTAGAAAAGGAACTCAAGGTCCAGCCGACTACCTGCTCCAAGAGGAAGGTCACAGCTGGAAGAAGGCAGGGAGGAGAGCCCTTCTAAAGAGTGGGGCTCAGGGCAGAGCCCCTGGTTGCCTGGGTCTAAGGGTGGTAGTACCACTTTGTGTTCTTGTAGTAATAGTGTTCCTTTATGTGAATATATTCAGTCTATTGTTGACGGACATTTGTGCAATTTCCTTCTGTGAACTTTCTGGTACATAGTATGTTGGTGTACTTGTTTATGAGTTTCTCTAACTTAGCAGTTCTCAAGGTGTGGTCCACAGACCCCTAGGCTCCCCTTCCAAGAGATCGTAAAGTTTAAAACATTTTTTACAATACTACCATGACATTTTTCTTTTTCACTGTGTTGACATTTGCGCTAGGTAAAACTCTGATGCTCAGCGTCTCTGGTTACTCGTTATATTCTTTGCTGTCTGCATTGCAGGATAAAAAGAATGTCAGTCTTGCTTAAGAATGTTCTTGGTGAAGCAGTAACAATGATCAATTCTGTTAAATTTTGACTCTTAAGTAAATGTCATTTTAATATTCTGTGTGATGAAAGCAGCTTCACATAAAGTACTTTTGTGTACTGAAGTACTGTGGCACTGCAAGGAAAAGAAATCGTGTGATTGTTGTGTGTGGTGAGCTGAGCTGGCTGCTTTTTTCATCGAGAACCGTTTTTACTGGAAAGAACAAAGTATCGTTATTCAGACTTGAGCATTTTGCAGGTGTTTTCTTGAAAATGAGCCTGTCACTTCGAGCAAAACAATGGATCGTGTTTGTTGCCAGTGATAAAATTCTAGCTCTCAAGTGAAAATTCAAATTTTGGGAAACTTATATTCACTACCATGACTTGACGCTTTCAGTTGTTAAAGAATTTTCTAATGATATTGGTGGTGATATTAACAGGTTTTAAAATATATTTCTATATATAGTATGAAAAAATATATACAGAGGGAGTATGAAAAAAGTGTTAACCTTTGGAAGATCTGCATAACGCAGTAAACCAACATTTTCCAAATGACCATTGCATGACATTGCAAATTTATGCATGAGTAAGGATCCATTCAAAGTACAAGATAGACTACGATGGCTTTTTTTCTTTTTTGCTGAGGAAGATTCACCCTGAGCTAATGTCTGTTGCCAGTCTTCCTCTTTTTTGTATGTGCCTCACTGCCCCAGCGTGGCTGCTGCCGAATGGTGTAGGTCTGCGCCTGGGAACCAAACCTGGGCCACCAAAGTGGAGTGCACCAAACAACCACTAGGCCATGGGGTCAGTCCTGACTATGTGGTTTTGATGTGTCAATTTGGCTAGTCTGAACTACAGTCCCCAGATTTTCATTTTTACTTTCCTGGTTAGCGTGGACTATAAGACGTTCTCTTGTGAGCACTGGAGAACAGAGGGAGGCAGTGGCCGTTTTGTTGCATACACACACCTTCTTGTTATTCAGTCAAACACTAACCTAGGGACTATTGTGAAGGAATTTTGCAGATGTGATTAAAATCCCTGATCAGTTGATTTAAAGTTAATCAACAGGGAGCTTATTCGGGGTGAGCCTGACCTTAGGACTTCTGTGAGGTGAGAGACCACACAGCAGCTAGACCTGCAGGTTCATTCTTTTCCTGGATCTCTCCCTTCCTGACTGCCACCTGTGGATAGGCTGCAGCTCACATCTCTGGGGTCCAGCCTGCTTGTGATCTTCTCTTTCTGGCTGCCTGTCCTGTGGGTTTCTGACTCGCCTAGCCAGCCTCCATAAATTCATTGGCCAATTTCTTCCAATAAATCTGTTAATGTTACACGTATTTCCTACTGATTCTGCTTCTTCTCACTTGAACCTTGACTGAAAGACTATTGGATTTTAATTAATTAACCAAGTATGAAAACTTCATTGATAGGGTTTCAGATTCCACATTATAACTAACCTTTAAGGAACCACCACTTGTCAAGTTTTGGTGTAGGATCAAGGAAGAATATCCACAACTATCTGAAAAGGCTCTTAAAAATACTTTTCCTGGGGCCATCCTGGTGGCACAGCAGTTAAGTTCTGACATTCCGCTTCAGTGGCCTGGGGTTCGCCAGTTCAGATCCTGGGTGTGGACATGGCACTGCTTGGCAAGCCATGCTGTGGTAGGCATCCCACATATAAAGGAGGGGAAGATGGGCATGGATGTTAGCTCAGGCGAATCTTCCTCACCAAAAAGAGGAGGATTGGCAGCAGATGTTAGCTCAGGGCTAACCTTCCTCAAAAAAAAAAAAAGAATATAAAAAAATACTTTTCTCTTTCTCGACTGCATGTCTATCTGAGACTGGGTTTCTTTGTGTACTTCAGCCAAAACAACATATTGCAAGAGATTGAAAGAGAAACAGATATGAGAAGCTAATTGTCTTCCGTTAAGCCAAACATTAAATTTGCAATAATTTAAGACAATGCCACACTTAACACTAATTCTTTTGGAAAATATAGATATTTTTCATTAAAATATTTTAACATGTTACATAGTTTGTTATCGTTAATAAATAATTAACAATTTCTCACTCCTAATTTCTATGGTGAATATTGGTAGAATTACCTTATAAATAAAAGCTCCTTGGGGCCTTCATAATTTTTAGGGGTGTAAACGCATCCTGACACCAAAAACATTTGAGAAATGCTGCTTAGGGATATATCTAGGAATGTGTTGCTAGTATTGGATATATTCTCAGTCTTATAAGAAGAGGGAAACTGTTTTCCCTAGTGGTTTTATCAATTTTTATACCAGCCGTGAATTAGCAACTAGTTCAACCATGACTCATAAACCTTGACAACTCTTAGTATAGCCGGATTTTAAAATTTTAGCCCATTTATTTTATTCATTCATTTATTTTATTTTTTTTTTGAGGAAGATGAGCCTTGAGCTAACATCTGCTAATCCTCCTCTTTTTGCTGAGGAAGACTGGCCCTGAGCTAATATCCATGCCCGTTTTCCTCTATTTTATATGTGGGACGCCTACCACAGCATGGTCTGCCAAGCATTGCCATGTCCGCACCTGGGATTTGAGCTGGCAAACCCTGGGCCGCCAAAGCGAAACATGTGAACTTAACCGCTGCACCACCGGGCTGGCTCCTAGCCCATTTAATGTAATGGCATGTTATTGTGCTATTAATTTCTACTTCTCTAGAGAGGTTGAACGTCTTGTCAGATGTTTATTGGTCAGTTAGGTATCTTCTTATTTGAAGTGCCTGCTTGTTCCAGTCTTTTGCTCCCTTTACTATCGTGTTGTCTTTCTTTTTGATTTGTAAAAGTATAAAAGTACTTTATATATTTTGGATATAGGTCCTCTGTCAGTTATATGTGTTTTAAATATCTTCCACACTCTGTCTTTTTACTCTCTATAATTTTTTGACCACAAGGAATTTGAATTTTAAAAAGTTGTATTCATCTATCTTTGTTATGTGTTTGGTACTTCTGTGTCTTGTGTAAAGAATTTTCTTATCCCTCGATTATGAAGACATCTTCCTATATTATTGATGTTGTGTTTCACAGTTAGGTCTTTAATCTTAGAAATTGATTTTTGTATGAAGTAGGAATCCCGTTTGTTTTTTTCCCCCTGCTCATACCTAATTGTCCCAACACCATTAAAAAAGACTGTTCTTGGGCCCGGCCCTGTGGCCGAGTGGTTAAGTTCATGCGCTCCACTTCGGCTGCCCAGGGTTTTGCTGGTTCGGATCCTGGGCGCGGACATGGCACCGCTCACCAGGCCACACTGAGGCGGCATCCCACATGCCACAACTAGAAGGACCTACAACTAGAATATACAACTATGTACTGGGGGCTTTGGGGAGAAGAAGAAAAAAAAAGAAGATTGACAACATATGTTAGCTCAGGGCCAATCTTTAAAAAAAGAAAAAGACTATTCTTTTCTGTCTGCTACTGTCGTGCCACCTCTATCATATACGCATGGGTCTGCTTCTGGATGTTCGTTATGTTTCCTTGTCTTGTCTATCGAGATCTCTATTCTGTTTCACTGTTTTACTTGCCTATGTGCACAAATGCCACACTGTCTTAGTCTCCAAATCATTATAATAAGTCTTGATATCTGTTAGGACAGGTCTTTCTATTTTGCTCTTCAAGAATGCCTTGGATATTTCTTGACATATAACTTTCAGATTCAGTGTATCACGTCTGCCAACTTTTGTAATTCAGTTTGTTAGAAGAAAATAAAATGCCCTGACGTGATTTTCATTTGTATTGCATTTAATCTGTGAATCAATTTGGGAAGAGTTGGCCTCTTTATCATATTGAGTCTTTCAACCCGTGAGCGTGGGATTGCTTTCTACATTTGCTTATGTCTTTATTGACTTGGTGGACTTTTATATTTTTCTTGTAGGTCTTTCACTTCTCTTGTTAGATTTTCCCCCACCTAAGTATTCCATTTGATTCTATCGTAAATAGTGTTTTTATTTTCTAACTGCTCCTGTTTCATAGGAATATAATTTTGCATCTGGCTACCTCGCCTAAACAAATAATTTCAAAAGTTTGTCACTTTTTCTTGATTTTCTACATACTTAATCTTATCTATGTTTTGTGATCTATGACAGTTTTACTTTTTCCTTCTCCAAATTTTATGCTTTTTATTTCATTATTCTTGCCCTATTATATTGGTAGTACAATGTGGAACTACAGTAGTTATAACAGGCGATGTGTGAGATTCTCAGTCTGAAGAGGAAAGCTTTAAATTTTACCGTTAAGTATAATGTTTGCTGCAAGTTTACTGTAGATATCCTTTGTCACTTAAGGAAGTCCCCTTTTTTTCTTAGTCATCTAGGAAACTTTTTAAAAATCATAAATGAAGGTTCAATTTTATCGATGCATTTACTGCATCTAATGAGATGGTCATATAGTTTTTTTTTTCACATATTCTGTTTATATAATGAATTTCGTTAATTGATTTTCTAATGTTAAACCAACTTCTGCTCCTGGGATAAATCCAACTTAGTCATGCTGTGTTATCCCTGTGTGTATTTTGCATCTGTATTACTCAATGAGATTATCATATAATCTTTACATGTATTTCAACCTATATCAAGTATGTACAGTTTAAAAATGGTGAAGTCAGTTGAACCTTAAGAAGTTACCTTGGTTATCTCCAGTAATGCTTCTTGCCTTAAAGTCTGTTTTGTCTTATATTTAGCAATATAACCTCACCAGCTTTATTTTATGAAGTATTTGTACGATATATTGCTTTTTATGTCTTTTTGTTTTGGATATTATCAGTGGAGTCCAATCTGACAGCTTATCTTTTAACTGAAGCTTTACTCCTATTACTTTTAATAAATTACTCATATATTTATACTTAAATAAAATCTAATTTTATACTTTTTCGTTGTGCTACGTGATTTATATTTCTTTTCTTATGTAACCTCAAGGCTATAAGCTTCTAAAGGCCCTACTTTTCATTTTCATTCAGTTCAACATATTTTCTAATTTCCATTATTTTTCTTCTTTGACTCATACTTTATTTAGGAATGGGTTTCTTGCCCAAAATGTGGCTATTTTGTAGTTTTTTTTTGGTATTGATTTCTGGCTTATCTTATGGTTGGAAACATGGGAAAAGAACGTGCATTCTGCAGGTGGTGTGTGCAGGTCTGTATGCTTAGTTTGTTGTTCCTGTTCAAATCTCCCTTATTTTTACTGAGTTTTAGTCTGTTCTATCAGTTACTTAGAGCACCTGTGTTAACATTTTCCCACTGCAATGATTGATTTTTCTCTTTTCTCCGTATTTATCAGTAGGTACCTACTTCAAAGTCTTTTCACATTTCTGCGCAGTGTTTTGTCTGTGCTGGCACTTTGAGAAAGGTGGCATGGCCCTAACATAGTATAGTCTTGGGGTGCTTGGTTTCTGTGATGGGGGGAGCTGAACCAGCTCTGGTCTCATCTAGATTATTTACTATCCAGAGTCTGAATGAGCCAGATTAAATGAAAAGATACATGGGTATTGTGGGGGGCAGGGCGCTGTGGGTCCTTTGGTTTCCATCTCCTTTGTCTGGGCGGTGAGCCCTTGTGTGGCGATGTTTGCTCCCCACGTCCGTTGATGTGTTATTTAGCAATGTAGGTCCTGTTAAGCAAAGGATAACTGAATTCCCACCAGATTTTGGTAATAAAAGGACTTCTTTTTATCCCAGTTACTCTAAGCACTCTGTCAGCTGTTGGCTTTGCTAGATTTAGGGATCTCTGGTTGAGGTCTCTGTCAATAGCTTTACATGATGGAAGAGAGGAGCGCCCATAGAAAAGACAGTCTTTTGAACGCAGGGATTGTTTTCATTTAGTTACCCCCTAACATTTATTTCTCTCTTATCTTCAGTTATTTGAAGGATTCAAGGCATTTCGAGGAGTCGATAATAAAATTCGACTGTTTCGGCCAAAGCTTAACATGGATAGAATGTACCGGTCTGCTGTGAGGACAACTTTGCCGGTAGGTAAATTTAGGAGTTTCTTTTGTGTTTCTCTTAATATAATGAGTCTCTGAATTTACCACCAAACAAATAATTTCTGAATACTTAGATCAATATTCAGTATGAACCGTATGCACAGTGAAGTTATTTCTGATGTACTTTGCAACTAGTGAGGTAAAAATACAAGAAAATAACCAGTGCCATTTGGCAATCCCACAATTTATTTCTTTATGACTGTCTGTGGGGGATTAATGTGTGTGTAGGAAATAAAAGCATAAGGAAGAAAAATATGCCTCAAACTGAAATAAATGAAATTTAAAGACCGTATGAAATTATAATATTGAAAGCAGAAAACAGGATGGTGTACCACACGGGTGTTTGGGGGTATTTTGCTTAATTGCTTTAGACACTAGCAAGCATATGTGATTTAATTAATTATTTTGCTATTTTACTCTGAGTTTATTTAAAAAAGAAAAAGGCTATCAAAATGGTTTCTCGTGGCCATTGGATCCTGGCTGTAGCGTTGTTTGTTGTGGAGCAGAATTCATTATAAGATAGGTTGGGTTTAGACTCTAGGTAGGAGGTGACTTTGATCACTTCTATGCCCTGGGCTGTGACTTAGCTGTCTTTTTGAACTGAAAGAAGTCTTTTCCTTCTTTTACTTATTTGAGTACCTAACCATCAGGATCCTAGCCCAAGCTGTGCATTGAAGACCCTGGGAACAGCTAAATCTAAGTAGCTACTCCTTCTTAGCTAGGCTCTTCCTTCTATTTTTATAACCACGCTTCACTGCCCCTTCAGAGGCCATAATATGGTAGCAGAAGGGAAATTAAGGTAAGTTCTTTGTACTCAGTGCCAGTTTCACTCTTCTACCATTGCACACAGGTCACTGGGAAAACTTGTTAAATGAGGACAGAAGGAAAGGGAAGTAACATTTTTTTGGACATCAACTCTGCTACAAACTGTTGTATGTGGTTTTACATTCCTTGTCTGTTCAATCATAATAATAAACCATTGTCAAGAAAGTAGGTATTGAGGGGCCGGCCTGGTGGCGCAACGGTTAAGTGCGCATGTTACGCTTTGGTGGCCTGGGGTTTGCCAGTTCGGATCCTGGGTGTGGACATGGCACTGCTTGGCAAGCCATGCTGTGGTAGGCATCCCACATATAAAGTAGAGGAAGATGGGCACGGATATTAGCTCAGGGCCAGTCTTCCTCAGCAAAAAGAGGAGGATTGACAGCAGATGTTAGCTCAGGGCTGATCTTCCTTAAAAAGGAAAAAAAAGAGAGAAAAAAACTTGGTATTGTAAATTTCAGTAGTACCTTTGTACAGAAAGGAAAACTCGAGCCCAGAGAGGTTAGATGACTTGCCTAAAGTCACACAAAGTAAAGGGACAGGGCAAGAAACTGGATGTAAGTTTTTTGTCACCTAGTCAAGTTCTCTTTCCGTCAACTCTTATCTCTAGACAGCAGTACCAGAGACCCAAGCAGGTGACACAGGTGAGGATATGTCCTATGTGATTAGCAGTCCCGATTTCTGTAACATTGCTACATTGTGATCACTGTCATAGGTTAGTATTTAAATAGCCAAATCCTGATGTCATGAGCTCTATTCAGATGCTTGTTTCTGACTCATTTTGACCTTGGATAACCCATCACATCTCTGAAAGTATGTTTCTCTGCCCTGCCAAGTGAGTAGAACTACTTATTTTACAAACTGTCACCCATTTAACATGTGGAAACTTCTTCTCCATAGAAATAAACTGTTCTTTACTTTTGCCCCTTTTCCTGCTGGGTTATCTGTCCCTTTCTTATTGATTTTCAGGATATCTTAACATATTCCAGTTACAATCCATTGTTAGTTATTTGTTGCAAATAATGTCACCCAGTTTATTGTACCTTTTTTTTTGGATGAGAAAGATCTGCCCTGAGCTAATATCTGTTGCCACTCTGCCTCTTTTTGCCCGAGAAAGATTGTTGCTGAGCTAACATCTATGCCAATATTCCTCTATTTTGTGTGTGGGATGCCGCCTCAGCATGGCATGTAGGTCTCTGCCCCAGATCTGAACCCGTGAGCCCCAGGCCACCAAAATGGAGTATGCGAACTCAATCACCACCCCACACGTCCAGCCCCCAGGTTATTGTATCTTTTTTTTTAAGTTGTGAATCCTTCTACTTGTGGCTTGTGGGATGCCACTCAACATGGCTTGATGAGCGGTGCCAGGTCTGCACCCAGGATCCAAACCGGTGAAACCCTGGGCCACTGAAGTGGAGCGCGCGAACTTAGCCACTTGGCCATGGGGCTGGCCCCCTGTTGTTGTATCTTTTGAAGAACAGAAGTCCTTAAGTTTTAAATAGTCAAATTGTATACATTTTTTTCTTTATGATTTGTGCTTTATGTCTCCTATTTAAGCATCCTTTCCTGTCTTAAGGTGACAGTTACACTTTGTATTTTTTTATAAAAGTTTTGTCACATTTAAATATATAACCCAACTATAATTGATATTTGGGTATGGTAAGAGGTAGGGATCCAATTTCTTAATCTTTCCCATATGGATAATTTATCATCTCACCACAATGTTGGGGGGGAAAAGTCAAAGAAAAAAATTCTTATTTGGGGGCTGGCCCGGTGGCGCAGCGGTTAAGTTCACACATTCTGCTTTGGCAGCCTGGAGTTCGCCAGTTCGGATCCCCGTGCGGACCTACATGCTGCTTGTCAAGGCATGCTGTGGTAGGCATCGCACATAAAAAGTAGAGGAAGATGGCTATGGATGTTAGCTCATGGCCGGTCTTCCTCAGCAAAAAGAGGAGGATTAGTGGCAGATGCTAGCTCAGGGCTAATCTTCCTCAAAAAAAAAAAATTCTTATTTGGTTTTATTATTTTTACTTTTTTACCAGTCTAAAGCTTCCATGAGGATCACTTCTTGTTGCCATAATGGAAGAAAATTCCACTATTCATTATATTTTTCATTCTTTCAGGTATTTGACAAAGAAGAACTTTTAGAGTGTATTCAACAGCTTGTGAAATTGGATCAAGAGTGGGTCCCCTATTCGACATCTGCTAGCCTATATATTCGTCCTACATTCATCGGAACTGAGGTGCAAACTGACTCTCTGTTTTGGGGTACTTTGGGGGGCAAGTTATCATTGTTTATTCTTGTGTGAAACTTCTACTATGTAGTTGGAAATAGCTCCTAATGGCATCCTTAGTGACTTCTTTCTCCTGATTATCAAGACTAGGGGTCAACAGACATTTTCTGTAAAGGGCCAGATAGTAACTATTTTTAGGCTTTGTGGGCCATATGGTTTCTGTCACAACTACTCAACTCTGCCACTGTAGCAGCCACAGATGGAAATGGGAATGAGCAATGAGTGAGGCTGTCTGCCTTCCCCTCATCAAGGCTAACCCTTATGTCCTCAGTTTACCAGTCCCATGCCTCCCGTCTTGGCAGCACTTCTCCAAGGTAGGAGTCCTAATGGTTTTGAAGTTTGGAGGAGGGAGAGGTGCTACTTTTTATTTTTATTTTCCTAAAGTCTTGGGATTTCTTGGTAAGGAGGAGGAGCAGAAGGCCCTCTTCCACCGTAGAAAATGTTTGTCGACGAAAATAATCCATAACCAATCTATACATGAAAATTTGGATGAGTTTATTCTGAGCTGAAATCTGAGGACCGTGGCCCGGGGCCTTTCTTCCCAAAGGAAGAAAGGGCACCAAGGAAATGAGGTATGCAGAGTGGTTATATACCCCCATACAGATGTTTCACATATGATTGAAATGTCCCTCCCACAACAGTCACAAGATTGCCCTGTCGGCACAGCGCTTGATGGACACAGCTGGTAGTGGGTCTGCTCTCTTGGTGGGGGTGTCGCAGAAGGCAAGTCTATTGTCTTGAGCTGGGTGGTCACAGGTGAGTGCAGCAATCAGTTCCTAGCCTAAGGAAAGATGCTTAATCCTTAAAGAAATGCCAACGTTGGGAGGGGGAGGAAAGTTGCACCTTTATCTCAAGGGCCTTTGTTCTTTCCCTAGGGAATCTCTAAAGCAGATATACAATGCATGCTCAACAGCCTCAGTCAGGCCCTTTTGGAAAGACAAGGTCAGGCTGAATTAGGTTTAAACAAAATGGCTTCCTCATATTCTCCAATATATGCTATTGCTTGCCATTTTTATTTGTCATGTTGGAAATAAAGTTCACAATGAGAGTTAGGGAAGAAACTTGAAAGCTAGAGTAGCAGGTTTAAATAACATGGCCATTGGGGCGGGCACAGTGGCATAACAGTTAAGTTCACACACTCTGTTTCAGTGGCTTAGGGTTCACTAGATGGGATCCCGGTGTGGACCTGTGCACTGTTTCTCAAGCCATGCTGTGGCAGGCATCCCACATATAAAGTGGAGGAAGACGGGCATTGATGTCAGCTCAGGGCCAATCTTCCTTGGTAAAAAGAGGAGGATTGGTGGCAGATGTTTAGCTCAGGGCAAATCTTCCTCAAAAAAAAAAAATAATAATAACGTGGCCGTCAGATCTGCTGATAGGTCACAGTTTATTGGTTGGATGTCTTTGCAAAAGGACATGCTTGGAGAGGCCCAGGCCATTTGTGTGGGTGAGTATGTTATATAAAGACCCTGACCCTTGTCCCCTCTCTACTGGGAAGCTGTGGCCTTATGGAGAGGGTGATATTGAAGGCTAATTGATGGGAGGAGATGGAGTGTGGGTGGCCGATAAAGAGGGGGTGGCACATGGAGATCTTTAGGAATAGAGAAAATGAGACAGAGCTCTTTTGCTATATGGTCCAGTGATTCCATGCTCCACTAGGTAATTATCTCGTTACCAGATTCTCTACTAGGTCTTAGGAACACAAGAGGTGGGAAATATATAAGGCTATAGAATAAATACCTGAGTGGTCCTTTGGCCTCCTTTTGGTAAACTATTCACAGTCTAGATAATAAGTTTCATGAATTGCAGTTGCCCTTATAACTTTAAAGAATTGGGACAGTTTAAAGAATCATCTGCTCCTTAAGTTTCTGAAATTTTAATATTGTTTTTAAATATTATTATTTAACTTTATGATCGGAAGAAGCAATTTTTCAAGTTTGTCCAAACGTTGTTACTAATCTCAAATCACTACGTCCAGTTATCTTGAGGTACTTTCCACTCGAAGACCTCGTTCTTCTGTTTCTAGTTGTTGAGAGTTTTTGTGATGAATGGATGTTGGATTCTGTTGAATGCTTTTTCTGGATGTCTTGACATGATTATATGTTTTGTCCTTTATTCTGTTATTATATTGTACTATATAATTTCATTTTTGGATGTTAAAACAACCTTGCATTTCTGGGCTAAATCCTATTTGATTATGGTGAATAATTCACATATATATCTTGCTGTATTTGGTTTGCAAATATTTTATTAGAATTCTTGTGTCAATGCTCATGAAAGGTATTGGTGTGTAGTTTTCTAGCATATCTAGTACTGTGATTTAGTAAATTTTTTAGGCTCCTGGAATCCTACAATCTAGAGTTGGACAAGCTTTTAAATCTGATTTTACAGTCCTGCCTGTAGTCACAATAATCCTCTCTATTGGTGGCCCTCAAATTTTTGCATTTGGATCAAGCAGGTGTTGTTTGAAATATATTTATTGACCCTAATCCCCAGAGATTCTGATTGAGTAGATCTGGATGGTGATTCTGATGCCCACCTGAATTCAAGAACCTCAGTGACAAAAGCCTTGCAGATTAGTTTTCTCCCACTAGCTCTATCAATTTATGTATTTGATCATCCTTTGGACTTCAGTATCAAGAATTTTTAAAAATCTGCTTTCCAAGTAGTAAGGTAAGAAAGGAAATAACTGATACCATTTGGTGAGTCAACATTATTTATATTTGATTGGTATATATATTTACATCAATTAGAAACAGTTTCTAAATTTTCACTTTACCGGACGAGGCTGAACGTGTATGACTGTCCGGTTCAATACTGGATACGTAACAAAGCTCCATCCAGTGAAGCTGGGTTTTGCTGAGCTTAACATCTGTTTTATCCAACTTCACTCTATTTAGTAACTGCTGGCAGGTGCAGCTATCTGCATGTACAAACACACACACAGAAACACAGACCTTCATTTCCTCAGTGACACTGGTAAGTGTACAGGTGCTTTGACCACAGACAATAGCAGAAATAGGCACAACCACAAACTCTGAAATTCCCTTGTCTGATCATTGCTCCCAGACTTCCACTTTTTCAGTTTATCTTAGTCTCATTTCATCCCACTCTCTCCATTTGTGAAGTGGTGGAGTGAGACAGTAAATTATATCAAGGCTGACAATAGTCGTCATTGAGAAGGGTTGAATCTGATGGTGGGGACAACCCTCCAGGCTACCAGGAGTCAGCCACTCAGCTCCTTTGACCAGGTCCCAGGCTGTCCACTATAGATCTGCAGGCTTCCAGCAGATTTGACTTTTTCAGCTGCACTCAAAGAGAGACTGACCTTGCCTCATGTGGAAGTTGGTTAATTCCTCATATTCAGTTAATTTCATACTTTACATTTGCAGTTCGTTGTTAGTGCTGTCAAGTCGATTCTGACTCCTAGCAACCCTCTGTCCAGCAGAGGGCGTACAGCAGAGCGGAACCCTGCTTGGTCTTTGGCACCATCTTCTCACCTTCTGGCGCTGTATCAGAAAATGCTCTGCTGCTGTTTTCATGGCCAATTCTTTTGGAAGTGGGTAGCCAGGTCCTTTTTCCTAGTCTGTCTTAGTCTGGAAGCTACAGTGAAACCTGTCCACCATGGGTGACCCTGCTGGCATTTGAAATACCAGTGGCATAGGTTTCAGCATCAGAACAACACACAGCTGCCACAGTATAACAACCGGCAGACAAGATGGTATGGGTCTCTGACTGGGAAACGAACCCAGGCTGTGGTGATGAGAGCGCTAAACCTTAACCACGAGACCACCAGGGCTTGGCTATATTTGGTGTGCCCTTCAATAAATTTCTGGAGTTGAGCTCGACTAGAGAAACAGTTTGGTTTTGGTTAATACCAGCCTCAGATGTACAGAAGCCAGTTTGAACAATGTAGAACAACATTTTAAATCACTTCACATAAGCAGTTTCCCCATTTGCAGCTTCTCTGGAAATGTTTCAGCATGAAATTTTCTTTAGAGCTCGCATTTTAAAATCCTGCTGCCAAGCAGTCCACTCCTTAATTTCTGGTTGACTCTACAGGGAGCTTAAGGACATATGAATTTCATAGATATGTCTTTCTTTTCCTTTAATCACGTTGTAAAGTCTTTATATTACACATATAATTTAACCTATAATCATAACAATTTCCATGAAAAGAATTCCCTTTATTCACTGCCTGTTTCTTTCTGCTTATAAATCTTATCATCATTTCCCTTCACAATTAGCCTCTATAAACGAAAAAACTTAACAGGTTTGAAAACTAGTTATTACAGCAGCAATTTGTAATCATTTAACTTGGGTTTTGTCCACACTTTTAATGTGTTCTCTTGCAATTCTATTTGAGAGATATATATTCATATTCTGTGGTTTATAAACAATTTTAAATCTTATCTGCATAACTGTTAACCTGTTTCATGTTAACAGTTGTTTTTAGCATCTTCAAACCTTGAGTAGGTGTTTAGAGATCTAGCTTATTTGCATTGCTTTTAGCCTGTGATAATCCGCTGGTTATTATCGTGTCACTCGTACCAATGGACACCCTTTTGAGGCTGTTGTTGTCCGTTCCAGCATTATCGTAGGGGATGATTGTTGTTATCATCTTTATTTTTACTCTTTGGAGTTGTGGTGCCCCTGGTTATTAATTGTACCTTCAGTTCATGGCACTTACCATCGTATGAGGTCCCTCTTGGTTTCTTTATTCCCTTCTGTCTTCTTTCCCCGCTCTCATCTCCTCTTCTTCCATTGGAAATCATTCTCATGTATTGAATGAATATTCTTTAGGTTTGTATGGGTTTTTAAGTATCTCTTATTACTTTGTATACCTGTGATTTTAATTTATATAAATGGTTTTTTATCTTACAGATCTCATTGTTTCATAACTTTTTCCTTTAGCGCTGTGTATTTCATTTCTGTCCAGGTTACTGGGCTTGTGTCCACCCCATTACTTCTAACTGCTGCACACTCTCCATGCTGGAAACCTACCATGTTTTGTTCCAGTTCCCTTACTGGGGTTCCAGTTCCCTCTTACCTTTTATAATAAGCGATGAGGAGTTTGAAAATAGACAACCTCGGGAATTATCGAATGAGTTAATTGTTTCCCAGCAAGATGCCCTAGGCCCGTCTGACTTTTTCATCCCAAGAAAGTCCTGCTGCTTTTCAGGGAAGTCTTGATTCTCTTTGATGGAATATAGTCATTCAATCTATCCTCATCGCCATCACCTGGCATTATGAAGCTTTTCTAAGTGTCATTGTGCTCAGTGCTTTCTGTGCGCTGACAACACTGTGAATAGGTGTTACTGGCATCATTTTAGAGATGAGGAAACTGATGCCCAAAGAGATGAAATAAAAACCCCTGCACCCTTAACCTCTGTGCTGCAGCATCTCTTATGTGTTAGCTGCTGTGCTCGGTCTAGGAATAAGGTGCTGAGCCAAAACCATGCCCCTGCTCTCAGGGAGCTCAGTGCCTAGTGTAGGAGTCACACCTTCATCGTAGAAACCCACAAAATGAAGGTGTACTGATAGATGGAGATCAGTGCTGTGAAGAAGTGGGGCATGGTTTGGTAAGAGTGGTTACCATGGAAACGTCACTTAGCCAGGGGCTCATTTCTTTCCCATCTCGTTCTAATATAAATCTACCTTTACGTCTATTTCCTGTCCTTCTCTGAGATCCAGCTCTTCTGCTGTCAATTAATATTTGACGTAATCGCTCCAGATTTTATATATTGTATTATGTTTTATAATATGTTATATAATCTGTATTATATAACACACACATACACACAGTCACACTAAGTTTCAAGTTCAATTATAATGCTTGCAAATTTAGGAATGTCAATTCACATGCAAACTTACCAGTACATTTCTGTGATTTTATTTTTGTTTTTAAATTTTTTTCTTAATTAAGGTATAATTGACATATAACATTATATTTCAGGTGTATAACATAATGATTTGATATTCGTATATATTGTGAAATGATCACCACCGTGTCTAGTTAACATCCATCAGCATACACAGTTACAAAAAAATTTTTTTTTCTTGCAATGAGAACTTTTGAGATCTTAGAAACTTTCTTAGCAACTTTTTTCTTAACTCTCTCAGCAACTTTCAAATATGCAATACAGTATTATTAACTGTAGTCACCATGCTGTACATTATGACTCCATGACATTTATTTTGTAAATGGAACTTTGTATCTTTTGGCTCCCTTCGCCCATTTTTCTCACCCCCAGCCTCTGGCAACCACTAATCTATTCTCTGTCTCTATGAGCTTGTTTTTTGTGTATTTGTTTCTTTTTTTTTTTTTCAGATTCCACATGTGAGATCATAATGGTATTTGTCTTTCTCTGTCTGACTTATTTCACTTAGCATAATGCCCTTGAGATCCACCCATGTTGTCACACATGGCAAGATTTCATTCCTTTTTATGGCGGAATAATACTCCATTTTGTGTGTGTGTGTGTGTGTGTGTATACACACACCACATTTTCTTCATTCATCAATCAATGGACACAGGTTTCCATGTCTTGGCTATTGTAAATACTGCTGCAGTGAACCTGGGGGTACATATATCTTTTTGAGTTAATGTTTTTGTTTTCTTTGGCTAAACACCCAGAAGTAGATACCTGGATCACATGGTAGTTCTATTTTTAATTTTTTGAGGAGCCTCCATACTGTTTTCCATAGTAACTGCACCAATTTACGTTTCTGCCAACAGTGCCCGTGAATATTTCTGGGATTTTAAAGGAAGGATTTAGGGGATGGAAAAATACCTGGTAACAAATTCAGATAGTACCAAAACTATGCAGTGGAAAGGCAATTTCCTTCCCTCTCATCCTGATCCAGAGTTCCACAGTTCACCTCCTTCCAAGCGATGCCTGTTGCCTGTTTTTCTTAGAGCTTTCTAGATGTGCGTATTAAGAAATGCACACACACACCCCCCTCGCCTGCTTACATGTGTTTATACTTTAAACATTATCCTTCTTTTTACAAAACTGGCAATTTTTTGCCTAGTTTTTGACCATATACAAAGATTTTTAAAACTATACACACACACATACGGAATTTAAAGAAAAGAATTAAAATGAAAATCTGTGGACATAATACCCAGTTACGATGACAACATGACTAGTACAGTTGAACCCCATTGTGTTCCGTTCCCTGTCACCTCCCATTCCCTCCCAAGTAGGGTCAACCACATGGTTGGGTATCGGTCATTCTTTATCTTCCCCCTCGGCCCCCACCTGTGGCATTCTGTTTTACTACAGAGGGACATCTGGGTTATTTCCAACTATTGAGTGTTATAAATAAAACTGCTATGCACATCCCTTACATGTCTTCTGGTGGACACACATACTTGCTTGTCTTTGGTGTTTCCCCAGTATTGAACCGCTGGGTCAGAGAGCATTTGTATGTTTTACTTTACTGGACACTGACAGTTTTCCAAAATGCTTGCACCAGCAATGTATGAAAGTTCCATTTGCTTCATTTCCTCGCTGACACTGGTATCGTCTTATTCTTTTCACCCATTCTGATATATGCAGCCTTATCTCCTTGTGGTTTTAATTTTCGTTGCCCTAATGATAAGTTATGTTGAATACCTTTTCACATGCTTACTAGCTTTTGGAAATCTTTTTGTGAAGTGCTTTTGCAAGTCTTCTTGCCATTAAAAAAAATTGGTTTGTCTTTTTCATTTTTATAGAGTCTGTATATATTCTGGATATAAATCTTTTGTTAGATAAATGCATTGCAAACAGTTTCCCACTCTGAGGCTTGTATTTACGTCTGTTTCGCTCTCTTACCAGTATCTTTTGATGAAGAGGAGTACTTATTTTTTTTTTCTTTTTGAGCAAGATTAGCCCTGAGCTAACTACTGCCAATCCTCCTCTTTTTGCTGAGGAAGACTGGCGCTGAGCTAACATCCATGCCCATCTTCCTCTACTTTATATGTGGGGTGCCTACCACAGCATGGCTTGCCAAGTGGTGTATAGGTCCACACCCGGGATCCAAACCAGTGAACCCCAGGCTGCTGAAGTGGAACGTGCGAACTTAACTGCTACACCACCAGGCTGGCCCCCAGAAGTACTTAATTTTAATGTAATTAAACTTATTTTTTTTTATGTTTTGTGATTTTTATGTGTTTTAAAGAAAATCTTCCTTATTCCAAAGTCATGCTTTTCTTCTATTTCAGATTTTTTGCTTTTTCCACTTAAGTGAAATCCATTAGGAAGTGAACTTTGTGTGACGTTAAGGACCCAATTTTATTTTCTCCATTTGGATACCAAGTTGTTCCACCATGATTTATGGAGTGGTCCATCCTTTCTTCCCTAGTTTGTAATGCCAGCTGTTGATATGTCAAGTGTCCATAGATGAAGGCTTTTTCTGGCTTTCCATCTCTTTTCTTTTTTTACACATAAATGGTAGCAATACTCTGAACAATTTTGTATGTATTATTATGTTCGTGCTTACAATTTGTTTTGGAGATCCTTCCAGATCAGTGCATGTGGATCTACCCCTACTTTTTTCCATTTTCCTAGCTGTAAGGTATTCCACTGTACATATATACCATATATGCCATACTTAATTGAATATGGGATGCCATAAATTATAAGACGCACCATTCGTTTATGCTCTGAAATGGAAAAACATTGCCAATCATACTGTGATACAGTACTTTCCCAGTAATCCTGAGTGATTCATGAATTGGTCATACCAGCCTCTTATTTTTTCGAAATGTGTGTTTTCAGAGGAAATCTGCAGTTTCTCCTGCCTTCAGATGCACTGCTTGGCTTGTGATAGGTATTTTTATTTTTCATACATCTTAATAACAAAAGCTAACACAGCTTTATCTTCTTATGGAATTCTTCCCACTCTACGTTCCATTAGAAGACTTGGTTGCTGCTTTGCAAGAAAATATTAAATTGCATTTGTTTCATGATATTACAAGTATTTGCTTCACTAATATCAAACACATGTCCTGCTCTTGTTTTTATGCTTTTCTGTGCAAGAACTTTTCTTTCTAATACCAAATCGTACTGTAACCTTTTGAAGACCTTTTAAATGCCAAACTCATCATGTATAGCATCACCAATGCCCATAAGCCATTGAAAGTACCATCGGTATGAACAGCTAATTCCGAGTCTGGCAGTGCCATCTTTGCTGTGACTGCTGCTTAGCCAACAGCAATTGTAAAAATGCTGAGTCCAAATTTCAGACATGTTAAATGTGGGAGAAAGTGGACATCTTAGAACCTGTGAAATATGATTGCATAATTTATATAACCAGTGTCCTTTTGATCAACCATTATGTTGATATAGAAAACATAAGAACCGTTATTAGTAAATTGGATAAAACAAGAAAATTTGGGACTCAAAAAATGCAGGATTTCTTCAAGAAATTTATGCTATGGACATATCCCCTAGTGCACTTAAAGACAAATATTCAAGGATATTTTTTGCAGTTCACACAATTTGCTGGTAGGTTGGATATGCGTGTGAGAGGAGAGATGTTATATTTTCCTTTGGGCCAAAGGAACTGGATAGTGACCATTTGTTGGGATGAGCAAGAGTGAGGGGAGAAGGGTTTTTTGTTGTTTATTTATTGGAGTGATGATAGATAGAATCAAGAGTTCAGTTTTGCATATAGTGATTTAAGTCAGTGATATCAAGAAGGTGGGTAGATACACAAGTGTGGAATTGGGAGAAGAGTTTGGAGTTTAAGTGATACATTCTCGCGGTTAGCATAAAATGCCTTTAAAACCAAGGGTTTGGATGAAGTTACCTAGGGAAGAACTGTAGATAATGATGAAAAAGAAGGTGAAGACCAAACCCTGGGGCAGGCCAGCATTTAGAAGAAAGGGAGGTGAAGAGGAATCAGCTAAGTAGCCAGTAAGGTAGAAAGAAGCGCAAGAGGGCTTAGTGTACTGGAAGCCAAGTGAAGAACATGGAAGCAATGATCAACTGTGACAGACCCCATCCATAGGACCAGTGAGATGAGGCTGAGAACTCACTGTTGGATTTGGGCACATGGAGGTCCTTGGTGATCTTGAGAAGCATATTTCAGTGGGGTGGTGGGGTTGAAAGCTTGAATGTTGTGGATTCAAGAGAGAATGAGAGGAGGGAAGGTGATGGTGAGTAAGTGCAAATCTTATGAGAAATTCTGGATATAGTGGAGCACAGAAATGAATGGATACCTGGAGTAGGACATGTGGTAAAGGGAGTGTGTTTGTTTTAGACGGGAGATATTATGGCTTCTTTCTAAGCTGGTAGAAATGATCCACAAGAAAAGGCAAACTGATTGTTAAAATATTCAGCAGCTTTCCCACATTCTACTTCTATTGTGGTGGTGCTACTTCTGAGGGTGACAGTATGGCGGGCAGCGATAGGTTCCTAGATATTGCCCCTCAGTGCCATATTCTCCACCATTTTCCTCTCTAACTCATCCTCTTTTTTAAGAACTGCTAGGATTTTTTTTTTTTTAACTCAGCTGTTCTTTGGGTTAAAAAATAAGTCATGCTGTTCTTTTTGAAAATGTTCCCTTATTTTCAGTTATCTTATTTCTTCTGTCTCTTATTTCCCTTGTCTAGACAGAATTATTCTGAAGCCTCTACATTGCCACTGTGCTGCCTGCCTTCTAGGCCCAAATGTGGACTAATAAATACCTTTCTTAGCTTGCTGAGCTCTCTCTGCCATCGTTCAGATCACCTCTGAAACCCTGCCTTTCTATAAAGTAATTTTCTGGCTGACTCAGACAGAAGTTGTAATTTTCACTGTGAAATGTCTCTTTGTTTTCCATCACACCCAAGTGTCCTGTTATTTTGTGCAAAATATACACATATTTAATACCCTCATATGGTATATGAATTTGTTATTTGTCAGGTATAACTTATAAAGTAAAAAGAGCCTTTATTTTTTTGAGCACATCAGTATTTCAGCTTCAAAGACAGTGCGCTCTCTTGAGAAGTTATAAACATCGTATCTGAGATTTTTATATTCCTCTTTTTCCAGGGGGTTTCTTAAAAACCCCTTTCAATTCCTTATGTGTTGAAATAATCTGAGAAACTGTAGAGAAGAATAAAAAAGTTAATCAAAATAAGACTTACTGAAACTGATCTACATAACTTAATCAGCTATCTTCCATATCTTCTCTTTATGTAGCTTTTGCTTTATATGTTCAGAAGCCTGACCTTACCATCATAGGATTTTCTTCATTGCCGTTTGATTAATGTTATATAACAAACTTCTCAACTGTCTCAGTAGCAGAGAATTTAAATTGCTTTCCAGGAAAGAAGGGAGAATTAAGATGAAGGAACAAATAATGGTTCCTCAGGGTAGAAACGGATCCGATCCCCAGGTTCCCTGCCTGAGACATAAATATACATTTTATTTATTCTTACTCTTGAGCCGTGTGACCATTTTCAGTAAAGTCACAGAGTTCTTTTCATGAGAAGACAGTCAATATAAGTAATCATTTAAGGATGAAGGCGATAAGCTGTGATCAACACCAGTATTTGAAGTACTTGTAAGACATGAGTTGACCTTGCTTAAATTTCAGAAAATAACATAAACACGTTTTCTCTCAGCATTGAAAAATTCTAGTCTATAATTTACCTGCTTGCTAAGACTAAAAGTATTACTTAAGGGTTTATGGAGATATGTTTTTTTCCTAGAAATAGATTTAAATGCCTAGCATTATTCTGTTTTCCATTTCTGCTCTCTATACTGCCACCTAGTGGAATAAATGCAAGCTTACCTCTCAATTAAAATCAGGGGAAAGGAGATGAATAATATGAAATTTATCTCAGAAAAATATTTCCATGATGATGAGTTATTGTTACTTTTATTAGTATAATGGAGGTTGCAAAAAATACAAGAGTTCAGAGTGAAAAAAGTCCAAGCATTTGTGATATCTAATAAAATGCTTAACAGTTTGTCCACAAATAAGCTGTTTTATTCAGAAACTTAGAAGCTAGGTAAATTATTGAGACTGTGTCCTGCATACTTTATTTCTAAATTATGTTGAGGAGCGTCTCTTAATTCATTCATTAATTCATTATGAGGGTCAATCAAAAAGTTTTAAATATTAAGCTTCAAAGCACCTCTGATGAAGTGTACTTACTTAACTGATAGGTAGATAAAAGTGTAGAGATATGATAGTCAATTTTTATCAAATTTGGGAAGAAAGGCAATATATATATTATTCTGAGGTTTTCTCTCCCGAACAATGAAACCAAAAAAAAACAAATGAAGCTTTAAGGCTCCTCAGTCTATTGGGAGGTCCTCTTCAACCTCCATTAAACAACCAAAAACCCAAAACCTGTGGTTGCTTGCTGCCTAACTTCTTTAACTTGGTTATCTGTCATCTGTTATCATTTGCTCTGGGGCCGCCTGAGCCCTGCTTGGTCCTCATGAGGACCCACGTGAATGGAATCGGATAGCATCAGTGTATACATATACACATTTTTTTATGCTCACCAATAGTTTACCTACCTGATTCTTGATGATCTGGGCAAGGTATAACTTCCCCCAGATTAAGTAGTGGGTGAGGGGCCTTGAGCCAATAGTGGAAGGGGAGATATAGTTGAAATTCAGAAAAAAATAGCCCCAGATCCACTTTCAGCCAGTTTCATCAAACATTGCAAAAGCCACAAAATCAGCTGGACTTGAGTCTCCTCTCATTCTCTCCATGACAGACTCCTACCCCCAGCCAGCCAGCCAGATCCAGCTCTGTGAAGACTGGACACAAGCATTTTCTATCCCAAGACTCTTCATGTAATAGTCCTGACTTGGTTTCTCCCTGTGATCTTGAATTGCACGGGATAGCCCAGTGACCTTTTTTGCCTTTGTAATACGTAGCCCTCAAAACTTCCAGTCTCTCAGTTTTGCTTCTTAATAAACAAGTGACAGTAACTACTTACAACTGCTTTTGTACTAGAGGAGTTTGTATGATTTTGGCATTGTTGGCCTATGATTTGCCAGTGTTGGTGGGAAAGGCCATCTTCTATCTTTGTCATTCATCATACAGGTGTCCTGAGTTCTTCCTCCTCTGCTTTTTTAGGGGACGCTGGTACCTGTCTGGTACCTGTCGGTTAGGTGTGATAGTGGCACACGCCCCTGTACCTGCCACCTGCTGGGGGCCCTGGCGTGTCCTGAAGTGGTCAGTAGTCTGTGAAAACAGAAAGGGAAATTAGAGGAGCAAATAGTTTATTTCACCCCCAAAGACTAAATATCACGTGTGGATTCTTCCCTTTTTCAATTCCCAATCAGTGCAACCTTGAAAGGTGATATATAGCTAGCTGTTAAAAATACACTTTTTTTAAAAACCCTACTACCAAAGAAATTGGACAAATTTGCCTTTCCTCTAAAATCATAACAACTCAGAAAGCAAAGCAAAAATGAAACCTAAGTACGGTCATGGGCCATATTCGACAGTGGCCCTTAAGATTAGTACCACACAGCTGAGGTGTGTAGGAGACTATACCATCTAGGTGTGTGTAAGTACACTCTGTCATGTTTGCACAATGATGAAATTGCCTAATGACACATTTCTCAGAATGTATCCCTGTTGTTAAGAGGAGCGTGACTGTACGCCATTCTTGGTGTTTTCTTCTTAAAAAGACCATCAGGCTTTGTGTAACTCAACTTTAGAAGTAACAGCACGTGTCCTTGGGTGGCTGTTTCTGGGAGATAGAGATCTCTTCTAGACTCTCAGACTGGCGTCAGCACTTTAAGTTAACAGTTGTGTGTGCTTTTACTTTATTGCAGCCTTCTCTTGGAGTCAAGAAGCCTACCAAAGCCCTGATCTTTGTCATCTTGAGCCCAGTGGGACCTTATTTTTCAAGCGGAACCTTTAATCCAGTGTCCCTGTGGGCCAATCCAAAGTATGTGAGAGCCTGGAAAGGCGGGACTGGGGACTGCAAGGTGGGAGGGTAAGTAAGTCTGTGTTTCTCTCCAAAGGAAAGCATGCCTCATGACCAGTGAGTTATTGCCATTTCACTTCAATACAAGTACCCATATTAATATTCAAATTGTAATGGTCATTTTTGTTTAGTTTTCAGTGTTTTAAATGTTTGTTGTTTGCAGGATAACCTGTGGCCTTTAATAAGGGAGAAACATTGAAGGTGACACATAAGCAAGAACTGAAATAAGTAACTAAAACAGAGATCAAATCTGTGCTTTGAGTGAACTGCCCCTGGAAGCTGGTCCTCTGGCTGCCGGCTGCCGGTTGGCATTAAAGAGCATCTGGTGCTGGAGCCAAGGCTGTCAGTTGGCTCCAAGGAGTCCTGTCTAGGGAAGGTGCCTGCTTCACTGAAGTGCTGTCTTCATTGCCACAGATTGTAGCCATACCTACTGCCAACTGGCTGAGGGACAGCCCTGCTTTGGCTCTGTCAGGCCAGTCTCATAGGCCATATGTAGCTGGCTAGCAATAAAAGAGCATTTGAAAAGTGTTAGACAATTTCAGGGGTGGACTTGGCTGTGAATGGAGAATGCCCCTCTGGGTGAACAAGAATAGCTGGATTAACCAGCGTGGGCTCTGCCTTTGTGTGTATCAGGTGCTGATGAGTATCACATACCCAGGGCAGCAGCCGTCTTCAAGGTGACTCACTGGCCGTCTTCTGGGCTCTGGTAAAGCATGTAGATTCAGGGAGCCCTGGGAAAGTGCAATGGTGTGCTGCTGGGATGTGAGAAAGACTTTGACTGCTGGCTTTGACCTCTCTGTAGTCTTTCTGTATTTTTTTTTCTTCTTTACCAAAAAAAAAAGTGGTTATAAAATTCTATGACCTGTCATCCCTGTTGGCAGTTTTAGCAACTGCATTCTCTCAGTGGGCAGAGAAATCCTAACGGAGTCCGTTCAACTAAGAAGTCACTTTCTTTTCTTTCTGATTTAGAGCACTCCTTCCTGACTATGTCCTAGGCTAGCCAGGTTGAAAAAACTACTGCTCTTTATTCTCTTGATTTCTTTTTGACTTGTTCAGACTTCCTCACAGAGCATATGCATATGCACCACTGCATACAATCTGTTTAACTTTGTCAAAACTTCTCTTAGAGTGCACATTACGGTAACTCAGCCATCTTGATGAAGAGGTAATAATTTACAATAGTTTTTCTTCTTTAAATCTTGCTTTCTAGCTCCCCCTACCTGCCCAGGGAAAAGATAACATGGGGATGCTGAGAAGTTACAGGGAAATCTTTAGTTTTGGTATGTGGGTAGGTTGTTATTTATTATAAAGATAGTATAATGCAGGATCACAGAATACATGACCTCTGTAGGCCAATTAAAAATTAATACTTTCTGTACAACACAAAGAGTGAGCCCTCATGTTACTATGGACTTTAGTTTATGATAGTGTGTCAGCTTTAGCTCATCAGTTATAACAAGTGTATCACACTAATCTAGAGGTTAATGATAGGAGAAACTGAAATGAGGGGAGAGGGTGCATGGGAACTCTGTGCTTTTTGCTCAGTTTTTCTGTAAACTTAAAACTGCTCTAAAAAATAAAATCAATTATAAAATACGTTATTATACTTTGACTTATTAGGCTCAGGTAGACCATGATCAATGGAAGTTGACTTGAAATCTCTCAGAGAGTACTAGATGTCATAAATAAAAGCAAAAATGGCAAGAGGGAAGGCAGTAACCAAAAGGATGGACTTTATCCCATCTACCTATTGTTTCCAAGAAGTTCCAAAGCTACTCCTGTACTTCCAACCAGGAGAAGGACAGGGAAACAGATGATTTTGCAATTAGTATCGTCCTATTTAGTTGCCAAAGGCAGTTGGCAGCAACCTTAGATTTGCACGTAATTCCTCTTTTCTAAACCTAATTAATTCAATAGTTACCTTCCAGACTTTTTTAGGACCTCTGTAATCCATTGGTATTTGTTGAATAGCTGTTGATTTTCATAAGCTCAAGAATTTCCTGCTTTCTATCTAAGTGAATCAGAGGAAGGGAGAGAAGGATTTTTATTTTTTTAATTCTAAGAGGATTCCACTATTTTGAAGCCACCAGAGATAATATTATCCTTTTATTTCTAAATGTATGTAAGTGAGAAAAGTAATACAATGGCACACAGCAGAGGAGAGTTCTAGCACAGTGGTTCTCACCTGTGGTTGCAAAATGAAGTCCCCTGGGGAGCTTTACCTACTTCAGATGGTCCCCGACTTAAAATGGTTCAACTTACAATTATTCAACTTTACGATGGTGTGAGAGCAATATACGTCAATAGAACCCATACTTCAAAGTTTGAGTTATCTTTTCCCAGGCTAGCAATATGCCATACGATGCTCTCTTGTGATGGTGGGCAGAGACAGTGAGCTACAGCTCCCAGTCAGCCGCGTGATCACGAGGATAAACAACCGATAGGCTTAGAACCATGATGTACACGTAAAACCACTCTGTTTTCCACTTTCAGTGCAGTATTCAGTAAATTACATGAGAGAGTCAACACTTTACTATAAAACAGACTTTGTGTTGGATGATTTTGCCCAACTGGAGGCTAATGTAAGTGTTCTGAGCACGTTTAGGGTAGGCTGGGCTGAGCTATGGAGTTCGGTAGGATAGGTGCATTAAGTGCATTTTTGACTTAAGATATTTTCAGCTTATGATGGGTTTATCAGGCTGTAAGTCTAGAAGGATCTGTACTAATGTTGAGGTCCCACCGCTAGAGATTCCGGTCTGTTTGGTCTGGCAGGGAGCCTGAGCATCAGGACTTCTGTTGATGTGCAGCTGAAGCGGAGAAGCACTGAACTGGAAGAAGGTCTTTCATCATAGGAGCATCTTTATTCCCAGGCAATTCCTTAGTTTCCTTGTTAATTTGGGATGAATTAGGCCTCTCTCTCTCTCCATCTTAGTTTTTTTCTTTTTTCCTTATATTCTCATTCTGCATGTGAGTACAAGCTTTGAAGTCAGAAAAACCTGGCTTAAAAACCCAACCACCTTGGGCATGTTACTTAACTTCTCTAAGCTTCAGCTTCCTCACTTCTAAAGTCAGGGTAATAATACCCACCTTACCTGTGAGGATTAAGTGAGATAATATAAAATACCCAGGACTCAGTAAGTAACGTGTTACAACCTAGCAGTTGGCATGGGCTTGGGAATCAGAGATGCCTGGGAGTCACGCACTTACGTCTGTGATCTTTTACAAGCTGTGTACAATCTTTTAATCTGTGTACAATGAAGTCCTTTCTTCCTGAAAGTTCTCGAAAGTGTAATAAAGTCTAGGGTTGTTTTAAGAGGATTCACTGAAATACTGGGATTAAGTACTTAGTACCTTGCCTGGCAGGTGTCACTTCTCAACAGACAATAGTTCATATGATGAGGCTTTCTTACTTTCTTATTTCATCTCTCGGACTGTATCTTAGGAGCCAACAGTTGGATTTCACAGAATAGAATTTATTCTTTTGGAGGGATGTGTTTATTATCTTTATTCTCCAAGGTATTTATTCTATTTAAAATTATATTAAAATTTTTCTAAAAAACTTTTTCTTCTATGTAGACAGTCTTTCCACTTTTTCATTTTTCTCTTTCCTCTAAGGACTTGTGTTTCTCTTCTGAATGTTGCCATGGGAAGAAACCCAAATATAGTACCCAGGTGTCAATTACCCTGTAGACATTAATAACACAGTTTACACCTGAGAGAGAATTTTGAGAAAAACTTGTGTTTGGGAGAAAACACCACCTATAAAATAAAATAATGAAACAAGTACCAAACAAATAGAAACCACTTTTGTTTTCGATACACTGAAAGAGTCCAGGTCTTTAATTCTTTTTCCTGTCTAAGTAGCTTCATGATGCTGAGGAATCATGGTTGTAATTCAGCCACACTCTCAAAACTGTGTGTGTGTTTTTAAAGCCTCTTTGAAAGGCTAGATATTCATACTGTGAAAGTTCTCTCTGTGTTTTTAATGGAGTAACAGGCATATTACTTATGAGAGATCATTTATTTTCAGATATGGTAAAATAATAGTTGTGTCTCTGAACTAGTGAAAAGTAAATTTAAGTCTTGTTTTGTTTTTTTTTTTTGAGGAAGATTAGCTCTGAGCTAACATCTGCTGCCAATCCTCTTTTTTTTTTTTTTTACAGATTGGCACCTGAGCTAACAACTGTGGCCAATCTTTTTCTTTTTTCCCTTAAAGATTGGCACCTGAGCTAACAACTGTGGCCAATCTTTTTTTTCTTTTCCTGCTTTATCTCCCCAAATCCCCCCTGGTACATAGTTGTATATCTTAGTTACAGGTCCTTCTAGTTGTGGCATGTGGGACGCCGCCTCAATGTGGCCTGACGAGCGGTGCCATGTCTGCGCCCAGGATCCGAACCCTGGGCCGCCGCGGTGGAGCGTGCGAACTTAACCACTCGGCCACGGGGCCAGCTCCCCCAATCCTCTTTTTGCTGAGGAAGACTGGCCCTGAGCTAATATTCATGCCCATCTTCCTCTACTTTATATGTGGGACGCCTACCACAGCATAGCTTGCCAAGCGGTGCCATGTCCGCACCAGGATCCGAACCGGCGAGGACTGGGCCGCTCAAGCAGGACGTGCGCTCTTAACTACTATGCCACCGAGCAAGCCCCTAAAGTAGTTATGTTTTAATAAAACATTTTAATTAGGATATAGCAGGCTGATATAAACTGTTTCTTAGCTTTTATTGTTACTATTTTATTTTTTCTAAACAACCCTATACAGCATATAAAAGTATTTTTATTTGCCAGGTGAATTTAGTGAGGCAAAAATGTGGACTGACTTGCTTAAGTTTCTTTACAGCCAAATAGAAGTGCAAGAGCTTCACCCAGGCCGAGTGGACCCAAACCCAGGCTCTTTCTGCTGGACTCCCCCTGCGGTCTGGTTTATATTCATGATTAGAAAGTATTTATAATTTAACTCAGTTATTGTCTGTTTACCATCAATTCTGAATACTGGTGATGTGACTTTTTATGAACATTAAACAAAAAAAATTCTCTTATATATCAGAATTGTATGATCTCCAGATTGACTAATTATTTACATTTCATCATCTGCATTTTTGAAGTATATGTTTCCAGGGTCTTTTAAATGAATCTTAGCATTACCTTAGTGTGAGTACATCTTATCATGCTTCAGATTGCAATAGCCGTATCGTGTAATGCCTGTTTCCCATAGCTTTCTTAAATATTTGTTATTAGTCAAAATTCTTTGAGTTGCAAGTCAGAAAAACAACTCAAACCATCTTAAGCAGAAAATGGATTGATTGACATGTAAATAGGATGGTAGCAGTGGACCCACTAGGGGCTCAAATCGTTGCCAAGGTTTTTTTTGCCCTTACGTGTATCCTGCCCCTGCCATCTCCCCCTCCCCGCCCCCATCTTTCTCTCTCTCCCCTACTCCCTCTCTTTCCCTTCTCTCTTCATCCCTTGTCATAGCTTCTGGCTATGCATTAGCCTGGCACTCTCCTGCTTCAGATGCCTTCTCCTACGGAGGGTGGTGATCATGGACACAATAGACAGCAGGCTTACTTCATAGCACATGAGCTGCCACTACCTTCAAAGGGAGAAAAATATCTTTCAGCTTCCATACATTAAAATGAATGAGTGAATGAACTCAAGGAAAGACTTCTATGAGCAGTTTAAATTACGTACTCACACTTTAATTCATTTGTATGGGGCAAGATGCTATCATTGTCAACCCAAGCAGGATGACTTAGCTTCACAGGAAGAGCCAAAGAGAATATAGTGGAAAGGGAAGCTGTGCAGATGAAAATGGCAGATAGCTACCGCAATGTATGAACTTTGTGCTTCATTTACCCTTTTACTTAGATAATACTACACATTTTAATCTTGCTCAGATATAAAATAGATTATTTAAAGGCCTACGTGGAAGTTTTGCGAAAGATTACCTGAGTGCTTTGTGGCAGTTATTGTTGTACGTTTGATTGTTTCTGTGTACTTCTAGGGGCTTCATAGGCCAAGAGTGAGTCTAGGGTTTATTTCCTAGCCCAGGCTGTGATGTGGTAGTGCTTCTCAAACTTGCTTGCTAATGTGCTCCGAAAGCCAAGGAAAGTGAATTGTACAGCCAGGGGCTTCAGGAGGCAAGCAACCATCACATTTATTTGAGGACTGTTGTGTTTTATCTAAAACATTCATCCATATTTTGTAATATACTTCATGATTTTCCCATTGAAGTTTAATAAAAGAAAATAAATTAAAAATAATATTAAACTAAATTGTTATTCCAGGAGGATATGCTATGTTCCTTTGATTTTGATTAATTTAGGATGAATAGTGCAGGTTGAGAAAAATGGGCTTTTGGAATACTTTCTGGTTAAAATCAGGATTTTTAACATTTTGTCCCACTTTTTGGAGAATTTAGACATTGGGCATTAGCGGTTTCTTGGATGTATAGAAAGGTCTCAGGTAAGAGAGCACAGGCTTGGTGTTCTGCTGCTTAATGAATGTAACTTGATGCAAGTTATTTCTCCCCAGCCTCACTTTCTCATCGGAACTCTGGAAATGATAGTGGCTAACTCATAGTATTGTTGTGAGGTTTAAGTGAAATAATTCATGGAAAATTGCTTGGTATATGAAAAAAAATACTAACTTTTAACTGTTATCATTAAGTTGCCTATTTACCTGTGTTCTGTATCGCTACTTTTCAAGTTAGGATTCCATGATTTTGCTTTGTTCTCTCTCTCTCAAATGAGTGCAATTAGATTATTTAGGTTCTCTAATGAGTTTCCTTTAAGGTTATACAGTTAACTAGAGAATATATATACATACATATATATGTGTGTGTGTGAATTTATATATATAAATATATAAAGAACATAGTACATTTCTTACATCCACATGCAAATTAAAGACTTGAGGATTGTAGTATGCAAGATGGGGGTAGTATATTCATAATCGGTATATTTCCTCTTTCCTAAAAGGAATTATGGCTCGTCTCTTTTTGCCCAATGTGAAGCAATGGATAACGGCTGTCAGCAGGTTCTGTGGCTCTATGGAGAGGATAATCAGATAACCGAAGTTGGAACTATGAATCTTTTTCTTTACTGGATAAATGAAGAGGGAGGTAATCCACTAAGATTTCTGCTCTTTGCTATTTTTTAATCATTTTCAATGGGACTAGAAAGAAAAGAACTGGAAGCTTAGAACAAGGGAATAAGCAGCACAATTCCAAAGGCAAAGGAGAAATGAGTTTAAATTTGCAGAATTTATAAAAGTTTCATTTTTTGTTTTTATTTTTTGGCTCTAGATGTATTTGTTGAAATGTCAACTTGAGGAATTTAAATCTCCACAATTTGAAGATTTGGTGTCTTCTCCCCTTTGCCATCTTCTTAACAGTTTTCCTATCTGAAATCCCTTGCATTTGGAGATAAGTCTCAGATCAATTCAATGGTCATTCACCATATACATAGACACAATAGTCACCATATACACCAGTTCACATACACATTATACATGTGTCTAAAATGCTATAGTAATAAGCCAATCTGCTGAGTCCGTTGAGTCTACTGATTCAAAATTTAGGATACTTTCTTGCTTGTAATTCTTTAAACAACTGTTGCCTTTTCTACGTATTTTGATAATACACCAACAGCCTTCAATATTCAGTTAAAGCACGCTATTTTCAAGGACAAACTCATTTATTTTGGGATTATACTTAGATCCTGGTTCATTCAAGACTATTAAATATATTACTATAAAAATCAGTACTTCTTTATTACCTTTAATATTCTGACTGGTCGCTCTCTCTCTTTGCTATTCTTTTTTTTCATTAGTTGGCAGACCATAGGGGTTCAGCGAAGTCTTGGCAATGACCATGGTATTGGATTAAATGGCCCATAATAGGGAAAAAAATACAGATATATGTATTTATTTCCATTAGAACTTTAATAGTCATAACAATTTAAAAACGTATTTTTAGGCTTGTTCATGTTCTTAGGCTGTTTATTTCACAGTAGTGAGTATCAAGTCTAGAAATATAAAGTGGTAAGTTTCCAAATACTTATAAAGTCTCAGTATTGGTTTCAATGAAATGTTTAAATGAAATTTTTATTTTAAAGTAGCCACAGTAGCCTCTATTGCTCTTTGGTTATTGGGCTCCAAACAGAGGAAAATGGTGGTTCAGATGTGGCTGACTTCAGAGGTATGCTCTGATTTGAGACTTAGTTGCAGAGGCTAATAAGATGAGCCTTACAGTCTAGTCAGAGGTCAAATAAACAGAAGGTGTGTTAAGTACACTTTATCCTGGGGTAGGCCATTGGTAATCCTCGGCATATGAAAAGCTAGATCATGCTTATTCTTTCATTCCTCTTGTTTGTACTTGGCGCTATTTAAAAACAAAATTTATACTGGAATATTTGTGATTTCCAAATTTGAGTTACTGCGTATGACATATATCAAAAGCTGTTCTTGAAAGATGACAGCCAGTGTTGAATTCTGCACTTAGGAGAAAATAAATTGATTCACTTCATTCCTCCCACCTGCCCACTCTCACCCCACACCCCCAAAAACAACCCACACAGCCCCAAACAAAAACAGTTACATCATACAGAAACAGCACCATCATTATTTCATTATTTATGGATGGGAGATGTCAAGATTTAAGCACCAGAAACTGTCCTGGTGAAAAATTACCCCTTATCCAAACAATAATCATGGACCATTTCCACCATGGCTTTTAAAGGTCAGAGTAGAAATGAGTGAATTTGTCTTCTAACTCTTACAAAATATACAAGACCTTAAGAGTTACTATTCAGATTGTGGTTGCTTGAGATTATTTTAGTTTTAATGTGAATGTGCTCCTTCAATTTGAGGGTTTGTCTGAGTGATCAGATAAAATCTGAAGTAAGGAGAAAGGAAATGGAATAAATGTTTGAATAGTACTCTGAGAGAAGTCAGTAGAATGTCAGGAATGACCTTTGGGCTTAAAAAAAAGGGCATTGAAACAACTCTTGTAACTTTGATTTATGCTATGTGGTTTTAGGAGAGTACAATGAATAATGAGTTGAAAATCAGCAAACACTGATTTTTCCCAAACTTTACCAACAGGAGGTATAAGCAGAATTCTTTTAGTAATAACCTTCCATCTTCACATGAGCACCCACACTCAACTGTTCATTTTGGACAAGATGGCTGCCACAGAAAGCTAGATAAAGTAGATAATTGTGTGCCAGCCCAGTGGTGTAGTGGTTAAGTTGTGCGCTCTACTTGGCAGCCTGGGATTCACAGGTTTGGATCCCAGGCGTGGACCTACGCTACCCATCAAGCCATGCTGTGGCATTGACCCACATACGAAATAGAGAAAGACTGGCACAGACGTTAGCTCAGGGACAATCCTCCTCAAGCAAAAAGAGGAAGATTGGCAACAGATGTTAGCTCAGGGCCATCTTCCTCACCACCACCACCACCAAAAAAGTAGGTAAGTGTGTTCACAGTGCAGTGCTGTGCACAACAACTAATTTGCAGCACTTGGCCTGTAATTCTCGTGGGTTTTGATTCCAGTAACAGCAACCCTAGTGGTAAGATCGCACAGCCATGAATTCTCTTTTTCATTCTGTTGATGAGCAATTTAACACACACTTGCTATTCACTGTTGGAAAAACAGTTTTATCTTGAACTGGAGCTACTCTGAGAATAAGACCCCATTGTTGTGGTTGGGTTCACAGGCAGTTTGGGAGAACGATCATGGCAATGAGTGTTGATGTCGCTCAGCCCACTCGGGCCCCATGAGCCTTCTCAGAAATCAGGCATGGATACCAGCTCTGCTTGGAGTGCTCTCTTTCAGATGCCTGCGTGGCTTGCTCTTCCACTCCTTTAAGTCTTTGCCCACATATCCCTTTCTCAGTAAAGCTTTCCTTGAGCACCTTAAGAAGAATCTCAAATTCCCTCCCCCAGCACTCGCCCTTGCCTTCCCTCTTTTTTTTCGCCTCCATAGTCTAACATACTATGTAACATAATAATTGTTTGCCGCTGTGTGTTAGAAAGTAAGCAGGGAGTTATCTCAGTTTTGTTCACTGCTGGATCCACAGTGCTTGGAACAGCCAACTGCAGATGGGAGGCACTCAGGATATATTCGTTGAACAAATGAATAATTGTGCTCGTGGTGTTCAGGGCAGTTATGCAAAACCACATTCCTGGTTCCCATTAGTGCTTGACTTTGGGAAGTCACAGATGAATCTACTGTTATTGCTTCTGAATTCTTCATCTCCAAAAAATGATTTCTCTGTCAAAAACAAACTGCATTTGTAGGCTCCGTTCTCCTCATGTTGGGCAATCTGGAGCGAGTTCTGGCGCTTGGAAGCATGTTTGTGGTTGCAGAGGAAAATGAATATTTCTCACCCAAATGTTGTCATGTCATCGTCTCTGTCTGGCAACCAGAGAAACAGATGTTCTGTTCCTTGACCTCAGGCTAGCGGTTACAGTTTTGGGTGTTAAATATATTTTACAAAACTGCATTTGCACACGCGGGGCCGCTGTTTTCTGTTAAGTTTATGTAGTCTTAGAGCTCAGCGAGCTTTAGGAAAGGTTCGGTTTGGGGGCGCTGGAAGGATGTCTGTCTATATGTGGTGTATGTGTGTGCACGTTTACGCATGTACAGATCCATATGTTTATGTATCCAGCTAGCCAGCTATTGCAAAACACACGTTTCTTTTGAGATCAACACTTTTAAACATGGCAAAAAGTAGCCTTAAGAACATTGCCAAGAACAATTTTTTTCTTTCAAGGAAGCAGTTTTCATTGGATGATTTTTAGAAACGAACTTCAAAAAAAATCATAATGCTGTATCCTAGCAAAGAGGATTATTCATTTATTTTTCTATTCATAAACATTTATGACATCCCACTCTGGGCCTGGCACGATGCTGAGTTTGGGGACAAGGGATGATTATGGAGTTTTGGTCTTCCAGGCAGCTTGGTTGTTATGCTTGTCAGGGATATCTGATGTAACCACAGTGGGGTGGGCAAGCCCAGACACAGTATACTGAGGAAAAAAGGCAGTGGCTCCACTTTTGGGACACTTAAGCTTTAGTCTTGACTGTCCCCCAGTGTCACCAACTTTAACAAGTCACTTCTATTTATAGGGCCTCAGTTTCTTCTATAAAATAAGGCTTGCACTGGTGATTTCTAAAATCCTTTTTAGCAGCTTGAAATGGCTTGAGGGTTAGTTCAAGGACACCAGTATGATTTCTGCACAGCTTTTGCTGCTGGTGATCCTTTCAAGTGTACCTTGTAAATTCCTCCGCAAACACATGACTGGCAACACATGATCTGTTATAAGGTTCAACATCTTTATAAAGTGATACTTTAAGGTTTGAATTTCTCACGAGATTCAGATTCCTGGGTGCCAGAAGTGAGGAGGAGAGGAGGAGGATGTTGAGAAGAGCTTGTGTGGTTGACGGACCACACGGACTCTTGTAGACAGCTCATCGTGCCAGCCCTCACGGTGGTTAGTGCCTGTGGTCCTTCTCACAGTAGACCCACTGTCTCAGCCTTGGCTTTCTATGAGTCACCCATGGAGTTTGGTTTTCGGGATTTCTTTTTTTTTTCTTTCTTTCTTTTTTCTTTGTTAGCCATATACATATGCTTTAACCCACCCTGAGCCCATGACATCTGAATCTCAGAGGGTGAAGTCAGCATCTCCATATCTGTTGTGGATATTCTACCAGGTTTGAAAATCACTCTAGATAGACTTACTGAAGGGCAGTGTGGGAGCAGTGACCAGCCTCAGTAGGCATACACACTTTTCAGGGGTGAGTTCTTCCTCATTATTCTTAGAAGGTTTGGTAATGACCAGTGTTTCTGAGTAAGATCCTACCTACGTTATTCTATATTTTCAACAAACAAACATTTGTTTGTTTTTGAGGAACATTAGCCCTGAGCTAACATCTGTGCCAATCCTCCTCTTTTTTTGCTGAGGAAGATTGGCCCTGAGCTAACATCTGCGCCCATCCTCGTCTATTTTATATGTGAGACACCTGCCACAGCATGGCTTGATAAGCGGTGCATAGGTCCACACCCAGGATCCAAACTGGCGAACCCCAGACCACCAAAGCGGAATGCGGGAACTTAACCCCTGGGCCACTGGGCCAGCCCCCTATCTACATTATTCTAATTACCAACCAACTTTAATCCACTAAGGTAAATTTTGACTTTAGAATGTTCCTTTTAGGAGTCTCTAACGCCGACTGTTTGTTAGTGGAAAACCATCTGATTTTTTATTGGTTAAGGATAAATTAAAGATGATTAGAGGAGTGGCTTTCTTTTTCTTCTTTCTTATTTATTTTCTCTTAAATAAGGATCTACCTGGAGTGTGAATTGATTTGGAAAATTTGACAATGTAGAACAGTATCATCATTTTCATGGTTCTGACTAGCAAAGTTGCAAGAAATGGCTTTAAAAATGGCTACTGATATGAGACATGGCTAATATAGTGGAAGTTTGAAAATATTCCAATTTCTAATTGACAGAAGAAGAACTGGCAACTCCTCCGCTAGATGGCATCATTCTTCCAGGAGTGACAAGGCAGAGCATTCTGGACCTGGCACAGAAGTGGGTGGGTGCCTTTGACATGAACAACGTTTATAAGCATGAAACAAAAAGTAATCACAATAAGCTCAACTTAGTGTTGAAATAATATCCTGTAGTTCCAACCAATGTTATCTAATCTTTAAATCTTAACTTGAGTGAAAAGAACTCTTCTAGAAGGACTGTCTTGGCAAGACTACCAAATAAGTATTGTTTAGAGAGGGCAGAGAGAAACCAGTTTAGCGAGTTGTCCTGGTGAAGTATTCTAGTACTATTCTCAAGCTTTGTACCAGGTGTCTCCTAGCAGCTCACCTGGTTTATACTTTGTGTGTTTCCATCTAGCCTGTCCTTGATTTTTCGAGTCTGAGGGCGTTATTTTCAAACGGCAACGATACGTAGTTCTTCCCTTTATTTATTCCAGTGTATGACAGTATATTTGTCGTACAAATTAAAGAATTTGGCTCACATATCAATGTTTACTAATATAACATTATTAGTCTGCCTGCCTTCTTTCTCCCTCCTTCCTGCCCCCTGTCCTCCCAAATTGACATACATACTTATTTTAAAATCAAAACATGCAAGCCAGTATGAAGTTTTCAGTAGACTTTCTAATCCATGTGACACAGGCAAGCATGTTAAACCATTCAGCATTGGAAATGACATAACATTTTCAAGATGAATATTGAACAAGTTGGTTATCTGGCAAAGGTTCTTGGATGGAACTTTTGACCCATGTGTTAAAATGGTCTCCAAGGGACATGAAAAGGTTTTGAGCATACTGTGGTCAAACAGCCCTAATAGGACAAATGTTTGGAAACATACACATTCTCTAGGAGAGTGCAGTTTCTCTGGAAAAGGCTTTGGAAATAGAGGAGATGTGCTATAAATAATTGTACAAAACCCCAAAGTAGACAAGACCCAACTGCCACATGCTGGCTGGCACATTGGGCATGACATTTACAAACTGTTGGTATAATTTCAAACAGCTTGCCCTGTCCTAAATATGTTTGCAGTTGGAAAGATGTATTTTCGAAGCTCAGTAATTTTTGTTTTATTAAAGAAAAAAATCAACCAAGTACAGAAGGTTTGATGACAAGTTGCAAGTGGAAATGCTTTTCCACACTAATGATTTGCTAGCATGAAAAATAGGTTATTATGGAGGAAGTTTTTTCTTGACTCCTTAGCTGTAATTTATTTTAAAAGCTATTTTAAAACAGTGAGACATAAATGCCAAGAGGCTTGTGGGGGGTTACCATTACTTGCCAGACAGGGAACGTTGTCCAAAGATAAGTAAGGGTGAGCAGAGTAAAAACAATCCTGTTTATTTACAAGAGATTTTTTTGTTTTCTTCTTCCGGAACACAGAACTCAGCTTGTTTTCAGTTTACTTGGCCAGTTTTCTGGAATTTATTTATTTATTTACCTTTGAACAACATAATTGCAATTGCAGACTGAGATCAATGGAAACTTGCAAAAAGCCGTGTTTCTGTTGCAGACATATTTTCCTACCCTTCAAATATACTTACAGCATGATGCATTGTTCTAATGTGTTGAATCTTGACGAGGACTGTGATTTCCATTTTTATCTATTGGGAATTTGTAGGTTTTAAAAAATACTCTCATTTTCTTTAAAAAGAAAAATGTCTATCCCTGCTTGGTTGCCTTCATTCAAATAGCCTGTTGACAGCCTTTGAACTTCAACCACTAACATAAAAGAATGAGAATTAGGCAGATTAAAGAATATTAGACAGATAGTTTAAACATAGGTTAAAAGCATCAGAATTTTTTTTTACCGTTTCCTATCCTTGAGCAAATAAAATATTCCAATAGTCCAGCAGAAGTCGATGAGGTTATAGCAATAATTCTGTGATGAAATTCATCCTGGTGTGATATTAATGAGGAGGAGCGAGATTTCTACAGTAAAGTCAACTGAATCAGTGAATTTACAAAGAAAAAAAGAAGACTCAAATATTTTTTCTCAAATATACTTTCAGTGTTTTAAAATAATGAAATATTTCAGGTATTGAAACTCAGTCTATGTTTTTACTCCTTAAAAGGCACGGTAGAAAGAGGAGCAGATTTGGAGCCCGTCAGATCAGACCTGAGGTCAGATCTAGTTTCTGCCATTTGCTAGCTGTGTGCCCTTAGGGATGTCACTCCACCTGCTCAAACCTTAGTTTCCTCATCTGCAAAATGGGGAGAATAATACCCACCTTAAAAAGGAGAGCACTTGGTGTGCCATGGGTGCTAGATAAATGGCAGCTATAATTATTACTCTTATATAATGTGTTCTCTTTTATGATAAATAGGGTTTAAAACACTGTTAGCACAGAGCACGCATTACGTAGCATTTGAGCTGCATCAACTGGTGAAGACTTTAGCCATGACAACAAATAAAAGGCAAGAAAAACAGGTGTGTATTAAAATAAACCATGAGTTTTATAGTGATAATCTTATGTTGTATATTCTGGTCATCTCATTTAGAGATGCTGTGATCTTAAAGTAGGTTTTTAGAGATGCTGTGCCCCTGCAGTAGATTGCTTGGCACCTCAGTGTATTTACCAACAAGATGGTGTTGCTCCCTCTAGCTTTCCCTCTAAGGATGAGTATGACATTACCTGAGTTGAATCAGAATGTAAAATAGAAAGGTAGGTACGGCAGGGCTTTTTTGCATGCCTTTTCCTCGAAAAAATGTATTTTTTAATGTTTTACTTTCCCAACAGGGTGAATTTAAGGTGTCGGAGAGGTATCTCACCATGGATGACTTGACAACAGCCCTGGAAGAGAACCGAGTGAGGGAGATGTTCGGCTCCGGGACGGCCTGCGTTGTTTGCCCGGTTTCTGATATACTGTACAAGGGCGAGGTAAGACACTGTTTCTTCACTTCTTGTCATTTCCAAGCATTTGCCTATAATTTAATTTTTTTAATGTATGAACGAAATGCTAGTTGGACCCGGGATACAAAGGATTTTTTTAATAACCTGGCATTCCGTTAGCTGGGACAGTTTGTCCCGGTGAACTTGTGTTAGCAAATTACTTACTCTCAATCTTGCCAGTGATTTTGTGTAAGCTCCAACATGGTGGGAAGTCAGCTTTGTCCTTGGACAAGGATCATATTTGCCTTCTGTCAATTTCGGGATTGGAGATGTGTCAACAGACTTCCACTCGTTTATTTCTTCCAGCTCACTAAGGAAGGTTCCACAAGCAGTAGTTAGATTTCAGTTTCTACTTTCCAAAAGTACTTCCAAACTACTGGAGTGGGAATGGCAAATAGGGAAGATTCATTTGAACGATTAACTCCTACACTATTTATTATTATTACTATTGCTGCTGTTATTATTATTATTTAGACCACTTTACACAAATTTTTCTTTTGGCAAACCTGATACATTTACTAAAATCTTCCAAAAGGAATTCGAGCATTTGGTTGGAAGAAATTTTCCCCTCCCAGCGAATTCATCTGATTTTATATGTGCGGTGCTTCCATTTTTTGGTCAGTTTTTTTGCTTTCCTCTTTATAGCAAAGCTCCAATACTTACGATTATCATCAACTAACTTTATAACTTAAAGGCATATGAATATTATTCTTAAAATGTGAATTGGCTTAAATTACTCATATTAAGTACAAATTCTATAGGTTTTTAAATTCGACATTATAATTTGTCATCAGCTGGTTAGGTTGACTTTTTTCTGCTGATTTTAATGATGACTGCTTCATTGTTTGAGATTTTTTAACTTACTTCTATCCACAGATTGATTGTTTCAAGGGAGAAGAATTATTCTATTATATGTGGATACTTGTACTGATTATAAAGCTACTGTTTCATATTTTACTAAGATAGCATCTAGGTAGTATATTATGGGTTCACTTTTTTAATGAACTAAGGTTGTCATTAGCTCAGACTACTTTTTTAAGTCCAGTTATTATTTCACCTCTAGAAATAGGAACTTTATAAGGTGTAACATTTTTGGTGGTCTTGTTTCCAGGGTCATTTAAAGCCAAAAGGTACATCTAATTATCCTATTATCCTAAAGGGCATAATGAGAAAAGTGAGAGCATGGGCTATCTACTAAAATCAAATTATCAAAGGCTTGCAAGCCAGGCATGAATGGGCATGACTCATATGTGAATTAGGGTCATGAAGTCGCTCTCAGCCCTGAATTTAAGCCTGCTGTCCAACATGGTGGAGGTTGTGGTCCCTGGAGGTTTGGCTTGGAACAGGCATAGGTTTAGAAGCCCCTGTTGTGAAGGCAGACTTGCTTTAATTGATGTCCCTGAAATAACTTGCTTTAATTTGTGGCACAATATCTTTGAGTTCTCATTCTCTGCGGAGAGAGTTAGTTGTGAAGGCCAATAATTCATCCTTGGAGATTCTCAGACTGCTGGAAGAAGTAGGATTCTACAAGTTTAGCTGCTATCTTAGGTACCTCTAGCTTCTCATTGGTTCCTTAAATCAGCCTGAAGACTGATGTGTAACCCAGTTGTGCCCTAAAATCAGTTGGTAGGCAGTGAACAACCGATCGTTGGCTAGGTGTTTTTATTCAGATTTGGAGTAGAAAAGAATCTTTGGCATAAAGAACTAGCACACATAATCAGGTTATCAAACGGCCGTTCTTTATTTCAGTGGAGTTGCCTTAATATGGTGGAATTGCTGAGCATCTTACTTGGTGTCCCCGGGTACATGAATATCCTCAAATTATCTCGTGTCTGGTCTTTTCTTCCATAGACTATACACATTCCAACTATGGAGAATGGTCCTAAGGTTGCAAGCCGGATCTTGGACAAATTGACTGATATTCAGGTAAGGGCTTCTTTCTTTTAAAATGCTACCTTATTTATTTATTTATTTATTTTTTGAGGAAAATTAGCCCTGAGCTGACATCTGCTGCCAATCCTCCTCTTTTTGCTGAGGAAGATAGGCCCTGAGCTAACATCTATGCCCATCTTCCTCTGTTTCATATGTAGGATGCCTGGCACAGCACGGCATCATAAGTGGTGCCTTAGTCCGCACCCAGGAATCGAACCGGTGAACCTTGGGCTGCCGAAGTGGAATGTGTGCACTTAACTGCTGTGCCACTGGGCTGGCCCCTGCTACCTTATTTCAATCAGAGCCTAGAACCAAATCATATTTCAATAGAGAGAAGAGAGTAAGTACTATAATTTGAGGTCAACAAATTAAATTTAAGGAAGATGTTTCTGATAGTATGTGTGGGAGCAAAGCAGAAATCGGAAAGACACATGTTTAAAATAAACAGAAAAGAAAGAAAATATTGTCAAGGACTCCAAATTACTTAACATTTAAAAATATATATATATAAATTTTGATAATATTTAAAAATCTTATTGAAAAGTATAACATACTTTTATAAAAGTAAAAAACTTGGGGGCTGACCTGGTGATATAGTGGTTAAGGTAACGTGCTGTGCTTTGGCAACCCTGGGTTCACAGGTTTGGATCCTGGTCGCGGACCTACCAGCGCTTGTCAAGCCATGCTGTGACAGCATCCCACATGAAAAATAGAGGAAGATTGGCACAGATGTTAGCTTAGCAACAATCTTCCTCACAAGAAAATAAAAAAGAAAAAAACTTGAAAGTAGACAGCACAGAAGAAAAGTAATATTACCTATGATTCCAACACTAAGATATAACCACTGTTAATTTTTGATATCAACTTTTAATATTGTGTAAGAATTTATATATTTTTAGATAGATATTTTTTCTAACAAAATAGGATAATACATAATTTTGTAACCTGCTTTTTTTCACTTAATAAATCATTTGCTTTTCCCTATCAATCAATAATTTTCTAAATCCATGTATAAAGTTTAATTGAATTCCATTATACTGATGTGCCATAATTTTTCAAGAAGGCTTATTATTGAATGTTTGTATTGTTGGCAATCTTTCACTATTGTGAATGGTGCATCCTTGATTATTTCCTTTGGGGTAAGTTCCTGGGATTGTATTGATGGGCCAAAGAGTGTGCACACTTATTTTTTTGTGTGTTACTAACTTTGTTTTGCCTATTTTTTCTGAGCAACATCTACAGTAATGTTTGATCAGGCAGTTGAGCATCTTACTAGGCAGGCATATCAAATATCAGGTAACTCTGAGTCGCCTGTCAAAGAGACTGTTCTGTGATTTGCAAACACTTCACAAGTTGTTGGAGGATTCTCTTGAACCTGGATACCATCATTGCCAGTCAGTGAAAATACCCAAGGTGGGGGTCAGCCCTGTGGTGCAGCGGTTAAGTGCGCATGTTCCGCTTTGGCGACCTGGAGTTTGCCAGTTCGGATCCCAGGTGTGGACATGGCACCGCTTGGCATGCCATGCTGTGGTAGGTGTCCCACATATAAAGTAGAGGAAGAGTGGCATGGATGTTAGCTCAGGGCCAGTCTTCCTCAGCAAAAAGGAGGATTGGCAGCAGATGTTAGCTCAAGGCTAATCTTCCTCAAAAAAAAAAAAAAAAACAGAAAGAAAAAAAATAAAATACCCAAGGGGAGCTGAGACTCGTTTTGAAACATGGAAGAAAGTTGGATAGTTCAGGTAACATCAGATGGTTCTGGGTCTTAAAAACAAAGTGAACATTTAAAGTTGGTTGAGAAAGCAGCAGGCCCCTACAGAGCAATTGAGGTCTTTGGGTAGTGATAAATGTAGTATTTCTGGAAGAGTTACTCAGTGACATGTATGCAAAATTTATAATATTAAAGTGAAAGAATGATTGTGGTCTTTGAACCAATAAGTCATCTTACTTTCACTTTTTTTTTTTAAAGATTTTATTTTTCCTTTTTCTCCCCAAAGCCCCCTGGTACATAGTTGTATATTTTTTAGTTGTGGGTCCTTCTAGCTGTGGCATGTGGGACGCCTCCTTAGCGTGTCCCGACGAGTGGTGCCATGTCTGCGCCCAGGACGTGAACCAGCGAAACCCCGGGCCACTGCAGCGAAGCACGCGAACTCAACCACTGGGCCACGGGGCCAGCCCCCTACTTTCACTTTTCAATAAAAGTTTTCTGTAGGAATTTTCTGTAATCTAAATAGGGAATATCTTAGCATTGGAAGATTTAAAATTTACTCAGAGTTGTTTTCTACTTTTGTACATAGAGACAAAGTAATTTGAAGAAATTTAATAAAAATTTCTGCATGAATGGTTCAGGCATTTTTGGGTTTTTTTTAGAGTTGGAGTAAATCTGATGACGGTACTAAGTTATTAATGTTTTATTCAAATAAAAAAAAGTATGTAATTGGCTAGATTATGAAAGCATTGATCCAAAACAGAAGTTGAAAGATTTTTAAAAGGGGAAGAAGTGTGATTATAGCGATAAGAAAGGAAGATTACTTTAGAAAATTTTCTTGAACATGTACAGAAGAGCATGTTTCATTCTATAGCAGTTAATATACAAAACAAGAGATTACAGCATAAGCTACTTCTTGGAGATTATATGGAATAAGAAAATTTGAACTTATTTGATTTAGTTGTAAAGGATTAAAAGAAAAGGGAAAAACGAGTCAACCAGGCTGAGGGAAAAATCAAATTCTGTTAAATTTGAACTGGAAGAACAATCTACACGTAGAGGTGTTTGACCCATATCATGCAGCTTTGGCTAAGAAGGCAAAAGCAGAAATGCACATCATCACCATCGAGACGGTGACAGAATATATGCATCAGAACCCAGAATGAGTAAGAGAGAAGCCCAAAGACATAATTTTTGGTCAACATGGGAAGCCAATACAAAAGATCTCAAAAAGAGCATCTTTAAAAGTAAGGTTATGGAAGCCAAGAATGTAGCTGACAGAAGTGGATGTTTTTTATTCATTCATTCAACAAACATATGTATTGAGTATAAATAGAGTGCCAATGGCTTTCCAGGGGTGGGTGATATAGTAGTTTAAAAAGACAAAAATTAGGGCTGGCCCCGTGGCCAAGTGGTTAAGTTCGCCCGCTCCGCAGCAGGCGGCCCAGTGTTTTGTTAGTTTGAATCCTGGGCGCGGACATGGCACTGCTCATCAAACCACGCTGAGGCAGCGTCCCACATGCCACAACTAGAAGGACCCACAACGAATATACAACTATGTACTGGGGGACTTTGGGGAGAAAAAGGAAAAAATATAAAAATCTTTAAAAAAAAAAAAGACAAAAATTAGAGGAGTCAAAGCACTCTGATATAGAAGAAGGGCAAAATAAATACTCCATTTAAATGTGAGACCATGTGAAAGGTTTAAAAGTAAAAGATAAATGTATATATGGGGTCAGCCCCATGGTCTAGTGATTGAGTTCGGTGCACTCCACTTCCACTGCCTGGGCTCAGTTCCCAGGTGCGGACCTACACCACTTGTTGGCAGCCATGTTGTGTCAGCAACCCCACATAGAAAATAGAGGAAGATTGGCATGGATGTTAGCTCAGGGCGAATCTTCCACAGCAAAAAAAAAAAAAAAAAAAAGATACATGTATACAAAGCAAAAAATGAGAAGAAACATAACATTCTCCTCTTACCTGTATATATATATTTGCTATATAACTTAGTGCCTATGGCTAAGATGAAGTTAATAATTTCTCTTTTTACCCTAGGCAGTAAAGTTTAATGGTAGTAACACTAAAAACTAATGATACATTCAGAGCTCCTTACTGAACAAAGAAAGAAACAAAAGGGTACAGTCACAGGATACATGAGATAATACAGTGATTCCTAGTTAAACCACAAACCAGAAGCACCAACTCTGCTCCAAATTGTTAAGTAACAGAGGACCATCCATTTGGAATCTAAGAGCACATCTTCTTCAGTTATTTTATGCCTGTGGGTATGGAACTTAAAGTTTCAAAATTGTTCTCTTACAAGATGGCAAATTACTACTGTCAGCCAAGCTGCTAGATTTCTCTCCAAGAAAAATAATTTAAGTAATTATTGAGGAAAAAGTGTAGAATTGCGTCATGTTTTACGTTTGATCTCTTTGACATTACATGGAAATGTGGTTGTTTCCTCCCAAGGGCTCTGGTAAACTGAGAAAGAGGAGAGCGACAGCAGCAACCCCAAACCCTCAAGATCTTTGCCAGTGTGACCTAGAGGAAAAATTCCTTCTTAACCACAGATCTGATTTTCATTTGACTTGTGTACTTCTGTATATTTGTAAAAATCTCTGAGGTTTAGTACTCATCCCATTTGGCTAATTATCCGTATAGTTCCCTGGTCTCAGATTGGCCTACGAATACCTCTTAGGAGGGGAACATTTTAAATGAGTTTGTTTGTTTTTTCTTTTTTTAAGCAACAAAGAAAAACACTTCTGTGCTCATACTTAACCCACCTTAACTTGGAGAACCTTTGCCGTGTTGCCCGTGTTTCTTTTTCTCTCCCATTACTGTTTGCTCTTGCAGTCACTCACCATCATACTCCCCTTTGCTCCTGCCGTTTGGGGTCTTCTTTATTCTCCGGTGTGTTCTGCTCTCTTTTGCTTTCGTCCTGCCTTTCTGTACCTTCTACAACTTGCCCACTTGATAAGGTATTAACTGTCCCTCAAGACATCTCTGTCAGAAACCTTTTAAACCTTTTGAACAACATCCCTTTCCCCCAGTGCAAACACATTCACCTGCTTACATGCTGCTGCTTCTTCCAGCTTCCAAAGTGCCTAGGATTATCACATATGACCTTTAAATTATATTCTAATTAGTCACACACTTGTCTGTCTCCTAGGGTTGTTTGAGTGTCAAAATTGTCTTATTCTCTTTTTGCAACCCCGGTTTTCAGACAGGGCCTGGGCTGTAGTAGATACTCAGTACATACATACATATTCAATTTCCTGAATAAATGAATGAATGGATGAGTGAGACACCAAGCAAATACTAAAGAGCAAAAAACATGTTGTTCTTGAATCTTCCAACATTCTGAGAAGAGGTGGGGGGAAGGGCTTGAATAATGTCAAATTATTTTCCAAAAAAACTGTCAGAGAACCTGACTTACATTCTTTTCAAAATGAGATACACGCTGAGACTACTGTCAGCATAAGATAAAAGCTGGAACCCAGGTCTTAAATATCAGGGGTAGTATGTTTGAGCAACCAGCAGTGCTGCTGATGAGGGTTCAGAAAGTGGAAGTAGTGATTGCAAAGACCAAGAGATGGATGTCTTCGATTTCTTAGGAAAAGGAAAGCCCGAATGGGATAGGAGCAGGATCTGTACTGACTGCAGCTCACCAGGTAGAATAAAAAATCCATTTCCTCACTAGTGACTACAGCTTTGCAAGCACAAGTGCCCATTAGTGGTTATTGTATTTTTTCTTGTTTCCAGTGGAACAGCCAGATGACTTTTAGTTACATAAGTTAATGAGCTCCACCTCTTTTCCCTGCTGATGTCCCAGGCCATCCTTCTCTGTGTGCATGCTAAGTGACCATTGCCAGGTTGCCTTGATGACTCAGTCCTTTGACCAGCTTCCCAGCCCCTCCTTGTTCCCTAATATGCACTTTTCTACATGTTATGAGAAAGCTTTGCATGGCCATTGAATAGGATTTAGAACAAGAATGACAAATTGTCACCTGGTGGCCAGCACTGATTATATTTTTATTGGCATTGTAGAGAGTAAGTACATGACACTCAAGATGTCCTTTTGTGTTGCTAGAAATTTTAAACTGAGTATAAAAGGCATTTTAGCAAAGGCCATGTAAAATTATTTGCCATACGTACATCCAGTACAAAGTAGTGAACTTGTCATTAGTTATGTTTTGGTGTAGTGTTCTAACTGGAATTTGCAGAAGTGTGAAAATTCTGCACATCACACTGATTCTTCCGCATGGGCTCAAAATACCACCCCATAGGCTCAGTCTGATTTGCCACATGGCTTTGACCCCATCTTTGATGCTAGTGAACAAAGTCAAGTAAATGTGACTTACTGCAGGCCTACCAAACGTAGAAGGGGTGTGGGGGCCTACTGCTGTGGTTTTGTAGTGACACTGACATCCTAGCCCATGCAGACATGTTTTCTCTTTCCCCTCTTTCTCTGGAAATCTGCTCTTGAGGAAAGAATGTGATTTCTATCTCTGCAAAAATCTGTCATCTCTATTTTGAGTTATTTTCCATTGAAAAATGAAATTGATTATCCATCTGTCAAAGGAAAATTTGCTTGCTCACTGCCTAGGTCTAGACATTATGAATAACCTGTAATATCACGTCTTGGTTACATCTCAGAATGCTGTGATTTTACGTAAAAGTAGAACTGGCAGGATGAGAGGGATAAAGCTTAATACATACTATGCACGTTCTTAGAGTGATGTGGCCCGTGCTGGTCATTGTAACCGAAATAGATTTTCAACTGTTTATAAACTTAAAACAACTAATTGAAAGCAAATATACTTTGATGAGATTTAAGATGAAATTATAATGTTCATGAATCACAATTCTTTAGATCTCCTGAAATGTCCATATGCTGACACTCAATTGTTATTAATAGCAAAAGTATGTAATATGGGAATCCAAATAAGAAAAATAAAACACATATTTTGCTCTTACCTTAAGTCATGTTGACACCGTACATAAATCAGACAGAATTTGGGAATGTTTTATCCAGCATTCATCATGAATCAAGAGTCAATAGTAGGAAGACACATCGTTAGGCAATGCCTTCTGATGTGGATTGAGGAAGTCACTTATAGTCATTGGGTTTCTTTTATTCTCCTTTTCACATAAACCAGAAGGTAGGAGGTAGACCCATTTTTGGCTCCCAGTATTATTACCAATTTGATGGATTCTGCTCTCTGAGTTCTTTAAAGCTCTTTAAGAGGAACACGGCACATGGACGTGTGATACGGGATAAATAGCACTGGACAGAAGCAAGAGAATTAAGCTTGTGATTAAGAGTTTCCTAAATGCGTGTCCTTATATGTAAAATGAGAAGCTTGGCTTAAAAATTCATTGCTCTTCACACTTGATTTTTAAGCAGCAGAACTTTCTATAAAAGAACTCTTTCCTGGAATCCCAGTACACAAAACTGATAAAAGTAGAATTATTCTGAAGTAAAATCCAGGGCCCCATTTGGCTCATCCAAATAAAATGATCATTGTAGATGACCACTGAGGTTTTTCCAATTCACAAGTTCTGATGTTTTGTATTAATTTCAACCAAAGTTATATTAGGACTAAAGAGCCAATTCATGTGAAAAGGGGACATCCTCTGATTTAGGTAGAGTTAGTCACATGCTCCTCTGGGTAGGGAAGATCTGTTCCAAGTCAGTTTCCACACGCATGGCTAGGTGAACATGGGGTGGGCAGTCTAGATGGTGGTTAAGAACGTGGAATTTAATGTGAGAGAGACTTTGGCTAGAGTATGGACTCAGCTATTCACTGACCACAACCTTGAGTAAATTATCTAATCTCCCGAAAATTTACTTTTCTCATCCATAAAATGAGATGGAAAATGGCATCTACTATTTGGGGTTACTGTGAGGATAAATGAGGTAATAAGTTTAAAGCTTTTGGCACAATGATGTTGGCGTGCAGTGCTTGAGCAAAGGGTGAAAGCTCATTTAAACACCAAGATGTTTGCTGAATGAACGAACGAATGGTTATAGAACTGATTTTCTGTCTCTGACATCTGGAATATCTTTATGTTTCATTTAATTCAGTTTTAAATATTAAAATTTAGCTTTGCTAAAGCAGATTATTTGCCACTGGAAATAATTCTGATTATGTTGCAGTTCCATAACTTTTGAGGGACTAACAAAAAATGGGGTACTAACATCACACAAACAACTTTCATTTAGAGAACAAAGTTACCGTTCAGACCCACTGGGTTTTGTCCATGAACATAAAACACCCTTGATAAGTGGGATTTCGGAGCAGTGATTCTCAAGCTTTGGCTTTGTCAGAATCACCTTGCTGAAGCACAAGTTCCTGAGACTATCCACGGTTTCTGATTCAGTAAGTCTGAGGTGGGGCTTGAGGATTTGCATTTCTAACACGTTGCTGGTAATGCTTATGCAACTGGTCTGGGGAATACACTTTGAGCATCACTTCTTTAGAGTAAAGACGACGGTGGTTAAACTCATGTTATTTGGAGAGCAGAAGTTAAATACAGAATGGTAATGAAAAGGCGTGCACCATATACAAAGGAATTACACTGGCTGTAAGTTTGAGTTCAACAGTAATGATAAAATTTGTGATTCTTTCCGAGTATTTGATTGTTTCTCTCTAATCTTTTTAAGGTGAATATACTTTTAATATTCAAAACAGAAGCGAGTTTTTTGTACAATGTTGGTTGTATTAATAAGTGTATTTATAAGCTATCCCTGCACTGTTAGCTTTTATACTGAAACTTGTTTTCTTGCTTTTGTTGTAGTATGGAAGAGAAGAGAGCAACTGGACAATCATAGTATCCTGAATGGAACATACAGGATATCATCCGTGTGCTATTGGGACAGACTGTCGCATTTGAATTATGATAGATTTCTTTGGCTACCTGTCTTTAGTTGTGCGTAATGTAGTTTGTATAATCAGTGTTACCAGGGTGATTGTTTCCTCATGCCAGAGAACATGAATTGCAATCATCAAACGGTGTTTTGTAAACTTCAGAGTAGAAGCTTACCTTACCTTCTCTTAGAAAGACGATAATGTAAGCCTTGTAGCATAGAATTTTCCTCAGTAATCCCAGTGCCTCCCTTAGTACTTCACTCCGATACAAAAATCTTTGTTTATTCTTTAGTATCAGTTATGATCTGCTCCTCAACCAAATGAGTTTTTTGTGTTTGAAAGCTGCTTTGAGTCAATTTCATAGGTAACATTTCCTGTCACAAGTCTCCATCCTCAGGAAGTGTTTTGTGTTTTTTTTAAATCAAGACTTGGAAGAACTGGATTTCCTCCCATCACATTTTTTTCCAGACCCCCTAAGTCCGTCATAAGGTAAATCTCTCCCTTCTTCTTGATGTCACAGTCTGATCCAAGCTCACTTTGTGCATCAGCAAGACCCGTGCACATGTCCACCATTGCCCTTTCCACATTGTATTCCTGTTGGCTGTTTGTCAGGCTCCACTACAAGACCGAGGGTCTTGTGCCTTAGAGATCTTTCTATCCCCCTGCCTGGCACATAATAGATACTCACTAAATAACGAATGAGTGAACATTTATCTTCTATAGAAGCGTACCTTCTTTGTTTCTATATTATGAAACCTCTTTATTAGAATTTGTGATTGGTTCTGACATTGCTTATATTTACCTCATACTGTCTTTATTTTCCATGGACTGCTAAGTCATTAGAGATACTTAGAGGCATAATTTTTTGGAGGAATTATTTCATATTTGAAGACTGTCTTGGAATTGAAGTAATAGCTCTAGAGAGGTCATGATATCATACCCACCAAATGGAAATAATGTATGTTAAGTGTTAAATACATTTATGTGAAGTGTTAGGTACAAAACAGATCATTATGTTTCATTTTTTGGTAGAAAGCAAAGAGATATACTCTGGTTTTTAGACTCTGGTTTTGTGTGTGCTCATTTCTGTTGAATGGGGGTTGGATGAGCACATGGTTAGGGTACAGGGAGAGCAATTACAGACAATATTTTCCTCGTTTAGGAACTGTGAGTTAAAATTGTATCCTGGGTTATCTAGGGGAAAGTCAAATCTTGATAGAAAACATTTACCCTTGGAAGGTCAGCTCTCAGACATTATATTTTGGTTTCCTTCAGTCCTGATAACTTTCATCTTGCTGGTCATATTTCATTCTCTTTTCAGAGCAAGGAAAAAAACATTCGAAAAGTTTGATGTGTTGGAGAAATTTCCTTCAGGCATGTAGCAGCACATAGTAAATGGGGCTTTGATTCGTTTCCAAGACTTTTGGCCATTGGGTCTTTTTAGATAGGAATGGTAAAGTGAAATTAGGGAAGTATAAGATGAAAAGGAATGGTAAAAATATCTTTTAGGGGGCTTTTAATTGGTGATCTGAAGTCTTGGGAGAGTCCCTTGTTCTTTTCAGGCCTCAGGTGATGTAACATGTCTTCCTCACATGTTCACCAAGTAGCATTTGAAGGGGTTGCCTTGGCTAAATCTTGTGACCTCCTTTCTAATATAGAAGTCTAGAAAAGACTTCTAGGTAATTCTAACCTGTCAAATAGCACATAATAACTGGACTCATTCCTATGAGAAATGGAAATCATTTGTTTGCCATAAATACATTTTATACTTTGCATCTCTAAATTGAGTACGGCAAGACATGTCCGTTGTAAAAGTTAGAGAACACTATGTCTTAACATTATGTCTGTATCATTTCTCTCATCAAACCATAAGAGCATTTTAAGCCCTTCTTGTTAGACACAGTGAAGACTAAGGATAGCCATTTTAAAAAACTGAAGATGTCCTAAAGCAGAGAACACAATCTGCCATTCTCGTGTAAGTAATAAGACAGGAAATTGACCTTGACACTGACTTGTTAAATAGATTTAAAAGGAACATCTGCACATCTTTTTTCCTTGTGCACTATTTGTTTAATTGCAGTGGATTAATACAGCAAAAGTGGCACATTATAACTAGGCAATTATCCATTCTTCAAGACTTAGTTATTGTAACACTAATTGATCATTTAAGGCATAAGATAGTCTAGCATTAGGAACATGTGAGGCTAATCTGCTCAAAAAGATCAACAAATTAATATTGTTGCTGATATTTGCATAATTGGCTGCAATTATTTAATGTTTAATTGGGTTGATCAAATGAGATTCAGCAATTCACATGTGCATGAATATAAACAGAACTGGTGGCACTTAAAATGATAATGATTAACTTATTTTGCATGCTTCTTCCTCCCACTTTTTGCAGTTATCACATTTCAGACCAAGTTTATCAGCTTTTTCCAAAACACATCAGTGGAAACTAAGATTTTAAGACAAAGTGTTCAGACATAGACGAAACCAGAGCATTTCCTAAAGATAGTTGCTGTTAGAAATTTTCTGTGTTACAGTCATTTATTAAGGATTCAACTCATGATACACCAAAAGAAGAGTCAACTTCAAGGATGTCTACCATGTTCTCTAGGACCTGCAGGTGGCAGGAGTGAATAAACTAATGATACCTGTTTAAAGTTTGCTGTCAAAGTACAAAGGAAAAGGGAAAGAGAAATAAATGGAAAACCTTGTTAGGGAATCATGTTTTTTTCTACCTGGTAAACACCCTCTATTCTTTTCTCGAAAGATTGCCATAAGAAAAAAATAAGACCAGAGGTAGCAGCAAGAAGGCACACTGTAACATCAGCTATATGACGGGCGATGTCAGTGCTCCTGAAGATAGGGAAGCCTACGTTATACACTCGGGGTTGAAGTTCTTCATCGTATCGCTTTTGTTGCTTGATATAATTGTACCTAAACAACTGGTCTTGCTTTCCTCAAATCGGAGCACTCTTGGGCACTTGAAGGCAATTAATGAGTATATCTTGGTCAAACGAATTGTAGGAGCCCTTTATTACAGCTGCAACTACAGCTCTGATTTAGGGAGTTTATGCTATAAAATCAGCTGCCAAATAAGCTTATTTATTTTCCCTATTCCCACTCGGTGCTCAGTCACTGTACTCCTTTTCCTTAAAAAGTTTCTTGTTAAAATTGTATGTTCATTTCACCCTCATGATCGAGGAAAATGATTTTTAAGCAGCAAACAACAACCTTCACTCACTTTCCTTGAATTGATATTTTCTAAAATATTTAGAGCAATAAACATTCATCAGATGCACTAAAGCAAGGGGGTTAGAGAAACATTGTAAGGATCCCTTAATATCCTGATTCTAAAGATGATCAGAGAATTCTTCCCTGGAATGTGAATTTCTTATGTGGAAATGCAGAAACTTAAGTTATAAATAGTAATGCTGGCAAGTAATTTTAGTGGACACTTTATAACACCTGTCACTTTGTTTTGCCACAAGTGGAATTTGTTCAGCTATCTGTTTTCCAGATATATCCCCCGAAAAGGAGGCAAAGGGTCCCAGCTTTTCAACAAGCATTACCTATTGATAGGTATCATGGAGATTATAGTCAATTTGATAAATGTTGATTGAGTGCCCACAGATGTGCATGTAACACGACTAGCAGTAGGGAGTAAGAAGTTAGTTTTAGAAAATCAATAGTATATAGACATTACCCTCATGGAGTTTATACTCTGCTACTTAAACAAATTTTTAGATGAAAAGCAGTATTTAATACAGTTAGATCATAAGGAGTTGAAGACCAGAGCACATCTCTTACTAAGAAATCACAATGAGCATTTTCATCTCATTTTTTAGAGAAATTTGTCATTTTTTTAATTCTTTCTTTCCTCTAGTGTGAAACTACTTGGCCAGGCTAGTATTTAGAGGTTGTTCAGTCACTGCCTACATGGCGTGACTCACCTCCTGGTTTGCTGCTTACTACCAACCTAGTACGTTTGTTAACTGCGTTCTTTTGGAGCAATGTTAAGTTGTCGTGGTCCATCTAACAACAGAACACCTCAAATTATGGCATCCTTGCTGATCTTCTTAAACTCAACGTCAGATACTATTGAAATAAACAAAGAAAATGTTCCTAGAGTGAATTTTTCTGGAAAATGTCTATTATGAATCAAACTGTTTTGAGTGTTTGCTTGAAAATGATGGATCTAGCTACTCAGAAAATAGCAGGTGGGAGACTAACTTGAATATAACAGTAATTTTTCACAGTTTGAGGTTTTAAAAGCAAGGCCGTTTAAAGTATTTCAAAGAGATTCACTTTTATCCTTGCCAAAAAGCCCTATATGAAAGTAGAAGAAAGTGATTGATTTTTCATCTTTAGCATACATACCGTAATAAAAGACTTCTCAGATATTAATTTGGGGAGGTTGATAAAGAAACATATCAACAGGATATAGTAGTGTTTTTGGGAAAATAATTCCCTGGGATCAGATATATGTAAACATATTTCCTTTAATGAATGATAAAGGCATGAAATTCAGTCTTAGAAAGAAAGTGAAGTGGTCTTTAAAATCTGCAGGATGCAATTATTGATGTTTTAAGTAATCTTGTTCTGTGTGAAAGTATATTTTTCATACCACAATAGGCCCAGTTAATAAGGCCTAAAACTTAAGTTGCATAGTGTTCAATTTATGGAATCCACTGTTGGGATGGTAAGAATTGACCATGAGCTGCAGTACGGAGATGAGCGAAAGTGTAGTTTCATTGACAGATTTCTCTGTGCATCCACTCTCACAATGGCTAGGTTCCTTGTTACGTATTATTGAATTATGGAGAAAATTTTAATTAGAGATGTCAGAGGAAGAACAACCGAAAGTAGAGAAAGAAAGGAATGATAGAGGGGGAAACATCAAACTTGCTTCTTTGTTGTCCAAAGGAGCTTTTTCCTCACTCTGCCAGCCATGGGGATCTTCAGCTTTCAACATAGTGCCAAATACAAATCATGCCAATTAGGAAGTGACTAAGTATAGTGGCCAATTCCTCAGATACTAGCATTAGGCCATGATCTTAAGGTAATAATCTGAGGACTGTGTTAACATGGAAACCACTTTAGATTGCTACCAATTGGGATAAGACTTTATAATTGCATAGTCTGTACTATCTATTGTGTCATTTCTTCAGCCATTTTAAGATCTGTGAGGCTGAATAAAAGAATAAGTGACAGGGAGTAGATTATGATTTTTTTTTCCTTTAGAAATACTATTTATCACCATCACTCTTTCCTTGGTGAAGGCTAACTGATTTGGAAATTAGTTGAATATTATCATTTAGTTTTGAAGTGAATATTATCATTTATGGTCATTAAAGTCATTCTCAGGGTTAAGAAAGGAATGCAAATATCTGCCTCAGTATCTTCTTCACTGATAAGTTTTTGAAGAGTGAAGGAATTCTATCAAGAGTATGGCTGGAAATAGATTTTTGGATCAAGTCTGAAAAGTAAGCTAGCTCATCTGTAAATTCTGGATGTTTCTCTGATGACGTATGAGAATGAATGATCTTGCAATGCACCCAGTTAGCTAATACAGGGAGCCCAACCCACTGTTCTGAAGAATTTGTGCTTACTTGATTTGGTGGCTGAGAGAAAATGAGTAGTTTGAGGAAGTCGTTTTGAAATCAGAATTTATTGACAGAAACAAGAGAATATCAGCTTACCTATGGAAGTTTTAGTACGTGTTCTCTTGCATCGAAATCTGATTGTAATGAAAAATGCCAGCCATTGCTAGTCTCAAGTTTCTCTAGTTGTGTAGTGATTCTTGAAATTCCCTTTAAGAAAAATCAAGTAGAAAGAAATAAACACTTTGTAAATGTCTTGGCTTTCATGTGAAATTAAAGGTAATGTTAAAAGGATTTAAGCTCACTAAAAATTATTAATGGAAATGTGGAAAATATAGTGGGTAAAGGAAACTACCTCGTTCTTCGAAGGTTTTGTAGAAGCACAATTAAACATTCTAAAATGACTTTGTTATATATGAACCATCTGGTGTGAAAGAACTCTATATTTATAATGTCTAAAGGACCTGGAATAATTGTATTTTGCTGGAAATAGACACATTCTTTATTGTTTGCAGGTTTCTCATCAAATCTTTAATTATGCACTTTCCGTCATCAATAAAACAATTTAAAGGAATCCTGTTTGTCTAGTGTCTTGAAATGGGCATTGTTGGACACATGAAACAATAGAACTTAATTACTGTTTTTATGATGTTCCAACGTTTTTGGTCATGAGATGTAAATGTAGTGTGGTATCTTTAAACCAAAATGACACTGAGAGAGTGAAAAGAATTGAACACACCGGAAAGACCTGAAACCATGCAAGGAGATAGAGTCTTAATATGTCTCATATTTTCAAACTTTGGGTAAGAAGTGCAATGGGCATTTAGGAATTGCTCTTTCCCCTGGGTATGGATGTGTCTAGTAAAATTTAGCTTTGTCTTTTGAATTTTGCACAGAATGAGGAAGAGATTACTTCTTCCCACTGTCATAATGAATTTACCTCACTGATAAGCCAATACACCCATATGTGGCTAACTAGCTTTAGAATAAAAGACACTATGTAAAGTGAAAGGTATTTAACGTAAACGTAGAGAACAGCAATGATGTGTCTTTTTAGTCAAACCAGGCCTTGTATAAATTGCCCTCATAAGCGCATATCTTTGAAAGAATAAGGCCAAATACAGTATATGTGAGGGTCATATGTTTCATGTTCATTTCCTTATGGGTTGTCCCTGTGATTGGCAAGCGCAGCAAAATCTAAGGTTTTTCAAGGAGTTACTGTAAATGGAACTTAAAAACGTCAAAGTGCTCAGTGACCCTCTTCTCCAGACCCTGTCAACCTGTGAAAATACTGGCCTTTATCAAGATCTTTATCGAGAAGTTGAGTGCAGAGTTTGGAAGGTCCAAGTGGAGGTTATTAGTCAAGTTCTGTTACAGGGTCGATGCTCAAATCCCGCAAGAGTGACAAAGATAGATCTGTCATTCCTGGGGTGATGACACACATTCACTGGAGCTCAGAGGATTTATCAGTTGAGACAGCAGTCTCCTTCAGGGTAGAAAGTGTCTCTTCTACATCGGTTTACTAACAATCCAAAAAAAAAGGGTGGGAGGAAGGGGGAATTTTCAACCTTTATAATTATTTTTCTGCTAAGCTGATTCAATTTGATCTTAAGCATATTTTGAAAATCAAGAATCTGATTCCACGTATGTGGCAGATCATGTTGCCTTACACCGTGATAGCTTATCTTTAGATGAAATGCTCTATTGTAGCCTGACTTTATCTGTACTGGTGATGACTTGCAGGATTACATTCCAGTAACCAAAAAACCCACAGCCAAGAAGTAGACACTTCCTATGTCTATGTAGAACAATCACTGGGCTTATTCTCTAGCCAGGTCTGGATGCAGTTGGGACAGTGTTGACTGAAACCCATGGTCACTCTCTCCAAAGGTCTTTGTCACTAAGTCAATAGGAGTTTTGAAAAGTCAATGAGATTAACTCATGAAAAAAGTTTAGAGCTGCATGATTTAGGCTGATTGCATCCCAAATGCAGCGTACCTATTTTTAAACTGAACTGATTAAATTAAAAAGCAATTAAACTGCATTTGTTTTAAAATAGCTACAATAATCTGGTAAACATTTCTCATCAGTAATCATAATGATAAACAAAAGTGGTGGATGCTTTAATCTCTGGCTTCTTCCAGCCATGGCTGGAAGTAACAAAACCTCTTTCTTAACATGCAGTTTGCCTAATCTTTAAGAGGACGGTTAAGAGCCGTCAAATGACCCTATGATCTTAAACAGTTACTTAAACTGGTAAAAAAAGAAAAAATGGAGATCATAATAGTACCAGCCTCATGGGTTATAAGGATTAATGAGTTAATATTGTGAAGCGTTTACAACATTTCATGTGTAAAGTGTGAGCTGATAGAATTTTATTAAAAACAGATGCACCCAAACACGGAGAGGAGCTAATAGATGCTTCACAAAAATGCTGTGTGAAGCAGCTGTAGTGATCAGCTCCTCCTACGCCTGGTGGAGGTGGTGACAGTTCCTAGATCCAGAGAGCACATTCTTGCCACAGGACTGGTGGCAGAATTTAGCTTCCCCACACTGCTTAGGATGAGTTAGGAAAGTGTGATCTACTTAAGCTTGGAGGAAAAACCTAGGGCTAGGGGCCAGCCCCGTGGCTGAGTTGTTAAGTTCATGTGCTCCACTTTGGCAGCCTGGGGTTCCCTGGTTCGGATCCTGGGCACAGACCTAAACACTGCTCATCAAGCCATGCTGTGGTGGCATCCCACACAGAAGAACTAGAATGACCTACAACTAGATGTACAGCTATCACTGGGGCTTTGGGGAGGGGAAAAGAAGAGGAAGATTGGCAACAGATGTTAGCTCAGGGCCAATCTTCCTCACCAAAAAAAAAAGCATTAAAAAAAAGGTAGCGCTAGATTAAGCAATGATTGATAAAATTATTAAGAAATAATTAGATGTTTTTAGCTTTTAGAAGTATGAGTTAAATTCCATGTTTCACATGAATACAACTGTGATGATTAATTTTATGTGTCAACTTGACTAGGCTGTGGTGCCCAGTTATTTGGCCAAACAACAGCCTAGATGTTGCTGTGCAGAAGGTATTTTTTAGATGTGATTAATATTTAAATTGGTAGAATTTGAATAATACAGATTACCCTCCATAATGTGGGTGGGCCTCATCCAATCAGTTGAAGGCCTTAAGAACAAACAGGGGTTTCCCAAGGAAGAAGAAATTCGACCTTAAGACTGCAATATAGAAACCCTGCCTGAGTCACCTGCTTGCCTGGCCTGCCTTGCAGATTTCAGACTCAAGACTGAAACATCAACTCTTACATGAATTTCCCACCTGTTGGCTTGTCCTGCGGATTTTGGACTTGCCAGATCCCACAGCTGCATGAGCCAATTCCTTAAAATAAATCTATCTCTCTTTCTTTACATATGCATAAAAATATATTACATATTATATAATGTTATATGGTATATAATATTTATGTTATAATATATTATATATCATATGTATATATTATATAGCTTCTGTATATATTGGTTCTGATTCTCTATAGAACCCTGACTAATACAACAACAAACAACATTCTTACTTAACAATATCCCCTTCTAAGGAAGAAAATCATGTGCCGTATTATTCCCTTCAGACTCCGGTATCTAACCTAAGGCTTGCCTAGTGTACAAAAAATTGTTAATTGCATAAGGCACCAGCGATAGTTGGTGTAGTTGTAAACATAGTGCCTAAGAGAAAATAAGAATTCCAGGACTAGAAACGTCGCACAACCCAAGCCAACTAAATGAAGGGAAACATCACCAGTGAAATTTCAGGTATTAGTGAGGGAAATATTTCTGAGTGTTGAGCCATCAAATGCCCCATAAAATATGTTAGCTTTGTGTTTCTGGCCTGAATCTGTGCCCTGAGAATGCAATGTAGCCAAAAGTAAATGGAAAGAACTCTTTTTCTGGTATAATTGAGGGATGGATTATTTTGTCAGGTAAACAGCCATCCTGATGATAAAAATCCGTTTCCTAGATTTGCTAAATGTATGGCTACCGGGACCATCATGGGTGTCATCTGGACTCTGCTGACGCCACACAGCGTGACAACCAGGTTCAACCTCACACTTACTGATGCTTTCACTCCCACGCTCCATTTAAGAATCCTCTTTGTAGTCATTTGGCCTTTTATTTGCCTATCTTCCCCGTATATTAAAGTTATATTTTGCAAGACAGTTTTTGTAAACTCCTGAATAAAAAGAATAAATCAGTCTGCTGCTCCAACGAGATTTGACAAGGCAATTTCAAAGGCAATAAGAAGCCAAATGAGGTTAAGTGATGGGGACAGAGATCATCCAAAATAGCTTCCCACCAGTTCAGTTCTTCTCACAGAAGGAGAAGGTGATTTCGTATTTCCTATGAGAGGGAAAAGTCTCTTTCTTGGGCTTGCTTTTGTCACAATCACGAGGTTAATGTACGCGTTTTCTGCAAGAGTATTTTCCCCCCAGTTTAATGCAAACTTTTGTTGATGGCAATAATCCTCTTCCTGATACTGTTCAACAAGTGCTCTTGCTAATCACTGATTTGAATGGCTACTAAGGCCACAGACAGTTCTGCTTTTCTACTTCCCCTTTCATCTAGGTTACTTGGAGAACTTGTAATTATTTACGTCAATGGCTGCCTCTCCCACTCACCTAGTTACTCTTCAAAGGATTATATTATACTCATTCTCCTATCTTCCCAGAGCAAAATTCTTTAATCACATATCAATAGTATGTATTAAGCACCCTGCCTAGTGCCTAGCATCTACTAGGTACACAATATTTGACGGCTCCACACCCTCCTTTCTTGAAGCACCACTTAGCCCCAACTATTGAAGACTTCTCGTCTGCAGGCTCAATGTCACTCAGCTCAGGAGTTACTTGGAAACAGGTCTGATAGTGCATTAACAGCTGAGGTTCCAGGGCAGGAAATCAGCTTTGCTGCCCTACGCCCAGCATCTGGTGTCTCTTGGATGAGTCACTGGATCCCACCAATCTTTCTCCCTAACCCTCAACCTGCATGTCCATCCCTCCTGATCAACTGGATTTCTGCCCTGGTAGTTCTTTGTAATAGGCACTCTGCTCAGAGCCTCGGTGCATGAGACCCACCTTCTCAAGCCTGGACTTTGTCTCTTCCCAACCAGATTAAGATGGGTCTGGTTTCAATCTAGATTGACACCTTTGGAACAAAATCATTGCCTCTTTCTCAGTTATGGTTATTGCTGGACTTCATCGACCTGACTGTAACTCTTCACTATTGAAAATGGTCTTGGCCTAGTGGTTAAGTTTGATGCACTCCACTTCCAAGGCCTGGGTTTGGTTCCTGGGCATTGACTTACACCACTCATCAGTGGCCATGCTGTGGCAGCAACCCACATAGAAAATAAAGGAAGACTGGCACAGATGTTAGCTCAGGGCGAATCTTCCTCAAGCAAAAAGAAGAAGATTGGCAACAGATGTTAGCTCAGGGCAAATCTACCTCACCAAAAAAAAAGGAAAAGAGAATTGTCTTGATTACACCTGAGTTTGCCATAACTCCTTGGACATGGTAATTTGGACTAATCCCTACCTCCTCCTCCACAGGGTGGAGGCTTGCCTGGCACTGCTCTCGTCTGCCAACTTGCTCCTGAGGTCTCAGTTTGCAAGAAGAGCTCCCTCTTGGTCCAAAGAGACACAACCATTGAGCAGTGAAAATCATCCTAGCTTGCTGTTGTAGGCTTAATTTAATTTAATTCATGTTTTTCAGAGACCGTCTCTTAAAATCTAAAAGAGGACCTGCTGGATGAGTTTAGAAATTATCTAAAACCTTGCTACTCAGAGCATCATTACCAGACCAGCCAGCATGAGCATCTCCCAGGGACTTGTTAGAAATACAGTCTCAGGCCTTCCCCAGACCTACCGAATCTGCATTTGAACAAGATGATTCATCTCCACATGCAAATTTGAAAACGCTGATCTAAACACATCATAACAGAGCCAAATCAAAAGGAAGTACTCCTAAGAAAGTATTGAGAGGTTGGAAGCAAGTTTCATTTGAAAAGCAGAATCAATTTCATAAATAAAGGCATGAGTTCTGAAATTGAAGTGATTTTACATCACGGCATTCAAGGAGGCCTTGAGTTTGCTCAAAACCCAACATACACAGGTTTGATTATGAAATGTGCCTCCTAAATTGCTAATTCTGCCTGAGTTTTCTCCTGGCACTTCCTTTCTGTCTCAGTCTCCTGTGAGTGAATTATCATGGTGGTCTCGGTGAAAATTACCACACAGGAAACAACAGGAGACTCTTAATTACTGAATTCCTGCACACTATTTAGAGCCATTGTAGAGCCTCTGGGCATATACACACAATTAAAAAGATAAACAAGATACTCAGCCAAGTCGCAGCTGTTCTTAAGTTTCTTGGAATACTAACCTAGATAAGTGCTTCCTTTTATATGAAAGTAAGTTCTCTGCCAATGACCGTTGGTTGGCTGATAACCCGAAGGACTTGGTATTCTTGCAAGTTCCCGCAGGGGTGGTGCTGGGCCCAAGTAATCCTAGTGAGTTATTGAGCTACCCTTCTCCAGTTCTGAGTGCAGTAGGTTTCTTAGAACCTGAACTTAGGGTGCTGAGAGTCAAGTCAGTGGAGTTCAGCTTCTACCAGAAACATGGTTCTTTGTTCTGTTTGTAGACCGGAAGTAATTCTTTCATTGCGCTGGACCACGTGCAACTCAGCACCGATGAGGAACTGATTCCTTTTTAACTATCACCAGAACGGGGAAGCAGCTGACCCTTTGAGGAGATCATTCTATTGTTTAAAGTGTCAGGAATTTCTTTTTCTCTAAAGTCTAAATCCTTTTTGCTGCCAGTAGAGATATTTTCATATTCCATCTACAGACAGACATCTAAAAACAAGAATAATTTTCCCCATATCATATCCTTCCATATGATAGAATATTATTATTCCGTTATCAATAATTTTCACTTCTCTAGGTGAAGTTGCAATTCTCCTCTTTGTGTCTCATTTCTTCTCTTTAACTTTTGTGCTTGTTCTCTTGAGCCTCTCAAAGCTCTCAGCTTCTCTCGCCCTTCAGCCTCCAGACCTGGACAATGAGCTTTAGCGGCATTCTGGTCAAAGGAGTGGACACAGTCCTTTTAAGTGGGATTCCTTTTATTCTCCCCGATGTGATGCTCATTGCACTACATTACTTTACTCCTCCTAGATAATCAATTGCAATTACTTCTGTGTTTTTTTCTTTTCAGCCATGGTGATTGTCCCCACTGCCCCTCATCACCCTTAAGATATTTTCTCTAGTTCGCCCATAAATATCATTTTGAGCTCTACTTCTAACTCGCAGATGTTCCATTTGCCACTAAAATGAAATTTAGTGTTACCAGTGACTAAATAAAGAGAAAAATCAAGGAAGTTGTGTAATGCTGGGCAACAGACTGAAGTCAGGAGTTCTGGATTTGAGCTTCTGACCCCCTATCTCCTCCACCAGCTCTGCCAGCTGGCTGCATGACCTTGAACAGATTAACTCTTCTAAAAAGAAGGGCTTCAGTTAGTTGATCCCTACAGTCCCTTCTTGTTCGGAGCTTCCTCGACTCTGAGAAATCTGTCATTAGTGGACTCAGTCTTTTCCATGATCGCCTCCCCCTCTCCTTTAATTTTCCTATTTTAAGAGATCTCTTGCTTAAAAATTGCTCTTAGAAGAGAATCTGAAGGGAATCATCTACTTTTAAAAAAAGAAACTATTAAGAAATACACAAAATTGGGGCCCATGATGTGGTGGTTGGGTTCAAGCACTCGCCTTCAGCAGCCTGGGTTCGTGGGTTCAGATCCCGGGTGCAGATTTGCTCTGCTCGTCAGGCATTCTGTGTCAGTGACCCACATATAAAAAAGTGGAGGCAGGGGCTTGCCTGGTGACAGAGCATTTAAGTTCATGCACTCTGCTTTGGTGGCCTAGGGTTTGCTGGTTCAGATCCTGGGCGCAAACCTACACACCACTTATCAAGCCATGTTGTGGTAGGTGTCCCACATATAAAGTAGAGGAAGATGGGCACGGATGTTAGCTCAGGGCCAATCTTCCTTGCACACATACAAAAAAAACCCCACAAAATCCAAAGCATTATACAGATTAACACCTTTATCATCCAAGCAACCACCTCTCAACTTTAAAAAATAAAACGTTACCATTAAAGTCTAATCCTCTGGGATTGCAATTCCCTCTCTGCCTCTGGGAGGTGACCTCTCTCCAGGACAGTCGTTCAGTCTGTAATGTACGTTTAAGTCATAGTTCCCCCATAAGGGGTATTGTATTCAAGCATAATCTCTAATAAACTAAATAGTTCACATATACCTTTAGCAGAATTTTTGGCAGACAGAAAAGATGTGAGGAGAAGAGTATCCTTCCCCGGGGTAAGGGCTGGCTCTGAGAACCGTAACATACTTACATTTTGTCCTATGATTATCAACAAATGGATTTTCCTTGTTGCTGGTGCTTTATTTACATATGTAGGGCTCTCTCAACAGTACTAATTCTGATTTTTCTTTCCCATTTTGTATTCACTTTACCTCCTTGTTCATTAGCTTTCTCTTTGGAAATTGAATATAGAAGAATACGGGAATAATAATGTTGTCTACAGCCGAGAGACAAAGAACAACTACTTTCAGTTCCATTAGTTCAACAATGAACTTGTCTAATTTAGAAAAAATCTGTAATTCTGCCAATCCTAGCTGACAGTCACCTACAACAACACTTGGACTTACTAGGCTTTTGCTCTGCCCACAATGTTTCCAACATCATCTCCTGCCTATTCCTTGCTCACCGCCTGCCAGCCCTACTGGCCAACTTCCATGTTCTCAAATATATGCAGAGCCACCTCCATCCAAGGCCTTTTGACATGCTGTTCCCTCTGCGTAGAATGCCCCCATCCCGCTCTTCACAATGCTAGTTGCTTGTCTTCCTTCGTCTCCTCAGATGACCACCTTGTCTAGAGTGGCATGTAGCACAATTGCAACTTTACTGTGTCCTCCATTGAAATATAAGCACTATGTGGGCAGACACATTTTCTGTCTTATTTACCAATTGCTCACTGTAGTCCCTAGCAATAGGAGGGATTTAATATTCTCTTTTAAAAGAAAAAAGGAATAAAAAGAAAGAAAGAAAGAAAAGAAGGAAGGAAGGAAGAAAGAAAGGAAAGAAGCAAGGAGGAAGAAAGAAAGAAAGGAGGTAGGGAGGAAGGAAGGAAGGAAAGAAGGAAGGAAGGAAGAGGGAGGCAGTGGGTGGGATGTGGGGTGGGGAAGGAAGAAGGAAGGAAAAGAAAGAAAGAAAGAGAGAGCACACACTTTCTTTATGCATAAGTCTTTTGCCATTTTTAAAAATTAACTCATGGGGGGCTGGCCCTGTGGCTGAGTGGTTAAGTTTGCGTGCTCCCCTGCGGGCGGCCCAGTGTTTCGTCGGTTCAAGTCCTGGGCACGGACATGGCACTGCTCATCAAACCACGCTGAGGCGGCGTCCCACATGCTACAACTAGAAGGACCCACAACGAAGAATATACAACTGTGTACCGGGGGGCTTTGGGGAGAAAAAAGGAAAAAAATAAAATCTTAAAAAAAAAAAATCAACGCATGGAAATATTCCTTGACTGTTGTTCTGAGTCTTTGCCGCAATGATTACTATTGCATGGTAGATTGGACATTTCTTCGTTAAATGATCAGTTTGAAAGAGAATCTTGGTGTTTTCAAGTCTTTTAAAAAGATGTAAAGCACTAGCACTAGCACTAGCAGCCAACCATCTTTGGGATCCAACTGTAGATTAAAAAACAAAACCAAAAATTTTAACTTCAAGATAATTATAGATTCACATGCAGTCACAGGAAATAATTCACAGGAATCGTGTATATCCTTCCCTCAGTTTCCCCCAGTGGTAACATCTTGCATTACTATAGTACAACATCATAACCAGAAAACTATTGTTTTTAACAAAGTGACAGGTTTTTTTTCAATTCCAATTCTTTATTCATTCTCCATCTCTTTCGCTAAAGGGTTTGAGGTAGTTTATAAAAAGGACAAATATAATACCATTATTTTAAAATTGATTACAAAGGATAAAACCAGGTTAATAGCAGATAAAATATGTTAACTCTTGGGGCTAATTCAAAGTTTATAACCTGGTTCTCTGCAAAGTCAACAGATTCTAATTAATTTACAACTGGAAACATACCAGCTCTTCAGAGGGAGACAAAGCCTTTCTGAGTTCCTAAAACAGTAAAAACTTCTCATAAGGGACAACAAAGTATGCTTATAAGAGAGACAGTTTTTACCACCTTCCTTGAATTACAGTGAATGTGACAGGTAGAGAACCACAAAGTTAACTCACTAACTAAATAGCTCTCTGCCGCATGATATTACACCTTATTGTAGAGTTTCAGGGTCAATCACATACAGTTGAAACACTCAGTGCTAGATTCTCACACTTCAACAAACCACACTGCATTATTAAACTCTTACGGGTCAATCACAGGTGATAAGCAGTATGGTAATAATTAGAGCTATTCACAAATATTCTGGCTTTCCTCATTCTGGGCCCCTGTTAAGACTGCCATTTCCCGCCCCCTTGTAGTTAAGCTTGGCCAATGACTTGCTTCAGCCAACGAAATGTGAGTGGAAGTGACATGTTTCACTACCAAGTGGAAGCATTTAATTGGTGGTGCTCAACTGCAAACATTTTCCCTGCTTCAGTGATCATGGGATCATGAGTTAGCATGAAGCCTCTGTCATCCTGGGGCCCTCAGAGACTAAATTAACTGGAGACCCCTGCTGATCTATGTTGGACAGACATGTTGCCTGAATAAGAAATAAACCTGGATGGAGTCATTGAGATGTGGCAATTGTTCATTATCGTAGGTTAACATACCCCATCTTGGTTGTTAGAGAAAATGAAATCCTTTAAAATATATTTATTTGATTATTCTATCAAGTCAGGTTCTATTTCCTGAGGCTAGATATGTCCATTTCCTCCCACAGATGAGTGTGCAAAAGGCAGGTTACAGTATCTATAAATCCATCTCTCCACCAATTTAGCCGTAAGTGTGATTTACCTCTTGTTTGCTCTGAAAATAATACTCCCATGACACTCTACTAAAAATCTCTAGCAACACATTGAAACTTTGGGAACATCTCATGACTAGTCCCATAAGAACTAGATAACCAGTTAAAGGAGAATAGCAGGTCATTAAAACCCTAACCTAGAGGGTCAAGTGACGCAATAGATGGAATGAAGTTGGCTGTGCTTGCTTTTGGTATTCCTCACATCTGCCATTGAGGTGGGCTGCTTCCTACCCTTCATCCTTACAGGCACTGCACACTCTTTGGAGATAAAAGGAAGAGGAGAAAGGTACTCACACGAAGCATTTTTAATTATCTGTTAATTGGATGAAATGGCAATTAAAGCGCCTAAAGGCCCAATGCATATTCATAGATTGTCTTCAAAGGGTACAATTACCAAAGCCGATGAAAAAGATTAAGAGTTAATATTGGATTGTGATTTGGGGCGGAGGAGGGTGAGGCACGTTCAGATATCTTCCTCCAAAAAGCTGCTAAGATTAATTTGTCTCTCTGCTTTTATAAGATAATGTGTGGTGGTACAATTTGCCTGGGAGCATAGCGTGTTTGTCAAAGGAGCAAGTTCCACAGTGGGTAGTCATTGGCAATTTTCCTGATTGCTCTAGGTGTACAATACTCTAGAGATGCAGGATGAATTTTTACCCAATGTAAAAGTTGAGTTAATATTTTCCATGATATTCATGTCTAATATTATTTCCATCAGAAATAAGTATTTCTGCTTGTGGTAGAGATTAAATATAATATTCCCTTTGTGAATTTCCACGGGAACATAAAAACAATATTTTTGAAAGCAGTAGCAAAATTTTCTTTCAGAGCTGCCAAAAAGGGTATGGAAAAGAGATTTTGGGATACCATATTGAAGTCCTCCCTTTGCCTTGAAGAATATTTTGACATTTAAGATTTAATGATCAAGTGACAATGCAGTGAGCATAAGTTCAAATTCCACAGGGCCCAGCAATGGATGGGAATTACAGACACTTTATTCTGTCTGCCCTTGTTCTGCTCAGCTGCTGAGGTCAGTGCAGGGGAAGATGTGGAAGGGAAAAAAAGCCACACACATCCCCAGGGCACCCTCTAAGTGCCTGAGTTTTTGTCACTATTTTCCTGCCACTTCAGATAATTTAAGGCAGCTAGTGAAATAACAAATACTCGGTGACCACAGTTTGGAGATTTCCAAAGATAAAAGTATTTTCAGTTGCTTTGTTCGTTGGGTCTGTCTGAAAGAGCTATTGACGTTTTGGAAATTATTTTTTAAATTAATAGACTTTCTTTTTTAGAGCTGTGTTAGGTTTGCAGAAAAGTCAAGCCAAGGTATAGAGACTTCCCATACCCTTTCTCCTCCCATTCCCTTGTTATTGACATATTGCAATGGTGTGGTACTTTTTGTGTTATACAGTTTTATGGATTTTGATAAATGCATAATGTCATGTATCCACCATTACAGTTTCCTATAGAATAATTTCACTGCCCTGAAAATCCCCAGTAAGAGACATTGACTTTTATAGCTATTTTAGAAGTGTGTTGCCAGCCTCATTCCCCTCGGGACACAGTCTAGCTCTACCAGGCTGTATGTTGTGTACTGAAACGGTACTCTGAAATGATGAAAGATGTGTGGCATGACGGTTAAGTGACTTGGCCCTGCTTTGCTGCAGCCAGGTCCTTTAGTCTCTCTCATCTATGAAATGAGCATAAGAATAGTCCTTAATACATGAGTATTAAATGAGATTGTACATGCAAAGAACTTAGAACAGAGTCAGGAAGATAGCAGGTACTCCATACATTGTAGCCAAAATTCTTATTCAAAAAGGAAGATAGGTACAGAACTAAACACACACCCGCAGACGCGCGCACACACACACACACACACACACACACGAGTACAAGTTAAATTAGGAAAATCCGAATAAGATCAGTGAACTGGATCAATGTCAATATCTTGACTGTGATAGAATCCTACAGGGTCGCAAAACATTACTTATCATTGGGGGAAGCAGGGTAAGTGTACCCAGGATCTCTCTGTATTATTGCTTACACGTAGCATGTGAATCTACAATTATCTCAATAACAATTTCAATTTAAAATAATTAAAGCAAGGACGAGAGGAAGAGTCACCTAAGATTCACACGGCCGTTAGATGTGACATCGTTGATCACACCCTGGCTGGGAACCAAAATCGGCTGTCAAGGCCTTTGGGAACACTTGGAGAAATTTGAATATGGAATGAGAATTAAATGGTCTTAGGAAAATTTCTTCTGTATTTTTGTTAGGAGTGACCCAGGCATTGTGGTTATAGAAGGAAAAAAAATGAATTTAGTGCCTCACTTCTCAATGGCTTGAACTTATAAGTCTGTGACAAACTGATTATTAGAAAACCTCTTTATGTAATTCTTTGCTTTAGCGTTATTATAACCACTACCACATTCTCAATGTATGCTCGAAATTTCTAGAGCAGAGACTCAGTAAGCCACAGCAGGCTATTGTTTTGCCCAAGACCTAAGCCTTTAGATACAGCAGACAAAACGTCTTTCTCTAAGAGGGTCACCACCTCTACAGGACGCATCTCAACAAGAGATTATTAATCATACATTATGGTCAGGCTTTCTTCGCAAACGAACTACCCAGATAGAAAATGGAACAGCAGGCTCGACTGAGGTTCAGCTTCCTTGAATTTAAATGCCACAGACGGGTTTCCAGCGAGAAAAATGAATGAGTAATTAGTACTCAGCACAGTGATGGCCTGTATATTTCAGACAGCTTCCTTTCAACTGCACTTAGCAGAGGCGGTTAATGTCCCTGTTTGTAAAACACTGTTCACATAAACAGCTGTATCTTGGGAATTTCCTTATTGTCCAACTTTCTGGTTCTTGCAGTTGATGAGTACATTTCCCAGTCTGAAAGTTTGGGGTGTGCCTTTTCACCTATTGAAGATATTCCATTGCTTAGAAATTTTAGATAAAGAACCGCTCTATCTTAGCTTCAAAGAATTGTAATAACATAGGCCTCTTTTTTTCCCTCTAAAGAGCTTTTTGTCGACCAGACTCCTTTCTCCTTGATCGTTTCTGACAGAAAGTTACCAGCATGAACATGCCTGTGGTATTCCTGGAACTGTTCTGTTACGCCAAACTTTTAAAGGTATTTTGAATTCAAATATGAGAATAAGCTCCTGTGGCGAATTTTTACTGTGTATAAATATATATATTTCTAGTCCTATTTTTAAAGACATAAAATGTGTTTTTAAGTGTATGCTTTATAGTTCAGATATTTATGAAAGTACCCTCCATACTCTACTCAATGTGGAAACTCCGAACGCTCGTGGAGTCATTTTTAATAGACTAAATAGAACAGTTAAATCACATTCAAGTAACCCCGACCGCTGAATTTAGTTTTTCTCTTGGTTAGCATTGTTTCTTTCAGCAGCTTTACCCATGTGCTATGGGTTATTTCTCATTTGTTCTCAGTGAAAATATTGTCTCCTGCATTAAGGTTTTTTTGGTTTTTGTCTTTTTTTTATCCTAATGATGGGGAGGCGTTTGTTCAGGTGATGGTTTAGCTGTCACAATTTCTCCTCTTGCAAAAAAAAGAGGGGGTGAGAAGTTATTAACAAGAAATCTCTAGGTCCTCTTCAGTTTCCACATTCTATGAATCAATTCACTGTTTGTGCAGAAGAATGTCAAGAAAACTATGGTATCTATCTGATATCTGTTTAAAAATGATGGCTTCTATCTTCCCAACTACTCCTCTCAACTTGAAATGTCCCACTTGGTTTAGCTTTCCCCAGATTTCAGTTTTTCCTGGCACAAAGTTAAGGCTATTTTGGTAAATTTCAGCTTACTTTGCCTTGAAGTCCATTGAAGCTTGAAGGCAGTAATTTTCAGGTAAATAAAATTATCATTTTTTCCTAGGAGTAAATGGACATGAAACAATGAAACATTACTCTGAGAGACGGAAAAGGTGCAACCTACAACTCTATTACGTCAAAAAAGCTTTCAATAAATTGCCAAATGATGGTAGCAGCATTAATTATGCTAGAAAAAATACGGCTCTTTAGGGTAAATCTCCTACCTTTGGACGTTGAAGGTAAGGAGGTTAACTCTATAGTTTTATCTTAGATCTTCTCATTTAGAGCATTTAATTTGAGTTCCTTCCCTACACACACACACACACAGACACACCCCCCCTTCTGTAGTATCACTTAGAAACTAAATATCTTGATTAAAATGTATCAATAGATAGATAAAAGGTAGATAGATGGATAAATAGACCGATAGATAGATAGATAGATAAAAGATAGATGATATAACCTAGTAAAGTGTCATTTATAGCTTTAAAAATATGGACCATATCAACTATACCTTAATAAAAAATAAATACATAATAAAAATATATGGACCAGTTTGTCATTCTGTGTTTAATATTGACTCTTTTATGACTTTAGTTGAACTACTTGTTCTCATTTAACCTTTATTTATTATAGCTATATGACAGTCCTACACAGGTATTATTAGGTGGATTTTTTTTTCCCATTGTGTCACTTTTACTAGGTTAGTTTAGTTTGGTTTTGGAGGTCAGCTCCTAAAAGCTTGTACTTTTAGCATGGTACTAAAAAGTACCACGTTTAGGGGCCAGCCTGGTGGCATAGTGATTAAGTTCATACATTCTGCTTTGGTCACCTGGGGCTCGCGGGTTTGGAGTGCAGACCTACACACTGCACATCAAGGCACAGTGTGGTGGCATCCCATATACAAAATAGAGGAAGATTGGCACAAATGTTAGCTCAGGAACAATCTTCCTCAAGCAAAAAGAGGAATATTGGCAAGGGATGTTAGCTCAGGGCTGACATTCTTCACCAAAAAAAAAAAAACTACCATGTTTAGTACTACTGTAGCTTATCTCACAGCTCAGTATTTCAGATTTTTTAAAGGTAAAAGAATAATTTTGTTCTCGTCAAAAAGCAAAATCTGTCCTCATACAAAATCAGTCCTTTAGTGGAGATATCTTTATTCTTTAAGGTGGGGAAAATGAATGTTTCTATGGGGTATAGTTTCTGTACTTTCTACCATAAGAATTTAAATTAATGTTTTGTCCTGCAGCCTGTCCAGGCAACCCCTGTTATTTTCACTTTCATCTTGTTCTTATTTTGGCTTTTCTAAAATCGAGTTTTCATTGCTTGAGTAGCTTGAGCATACATTTCCTGATAGAATGCACTTTCCAACTCTTACTCATTTCACTTAATGTTTAAAAGTTGTCTTGACTCAGTGATTAGAGAGGTCTTCATTGATTTTGGCTGCCAGAATCACTCCAGGTTGTTCTGTACATCAGATTTTGCATAGGTTTTGTTGTTGTTGTTGAGGTAGACACAATTACTTTTTTCGCTTTCGAAAACCCATGTAGGCCGTTTCTTCCTAGCTTAAATTAGCTTTGAGGTCCGACTCATTTCTCACCAGTACAAAGGAATATTGCTCCTGCGGTATGTTTTCATGCCTTCTAATCAGCCACTTCCCTCAAAATCCTTTTTCTATCTTTAAAATTGTAGTCCTTGACAGCAAGTCCCTAAGAATTCTTACAGTCTGTTAAACAGAAAATGATGTCTTTTCCTCAAGAAACTTATGATTTTGTGACGGGAAGAAGGGTAGGGGGAAGTCACATATTACCTTAGCTTGTTAAGAATGGGGAGGATTAATTTGAGAATGCTTCTTAGATTATGTGGATTTACAGCTGTAATTTAGGATTATAGCTGGATGGATAACTTCCCAGAGATTTCTGACCTCCTCATAATGTTAGAAGACTTATTGAGCCTATTTCTTATGTTTATCCATATTGACTTTACAGCTCTAGTATGGAACTGGAGAGAACCAAAATGACTATAGTCGGTGAGTTTGTTATGGGGACCTTCTAGTTTAACGTATATGCATACTTTTTTCCTCCTTTGGGAAATGCAGAGAAGTTCAGAAAAATCTAGGTTTATCATTGTCATTTTCATGTTTATTGAGAATAACTCCCTTTGTTCTGGGTTTGAATGAGAGGTGATTAAGACAGAAAGGAACTGAACATCTGAGTAACAGATGTTCTACGTGAAATTCTCAGCAGTAAACGAGCGAACACAGGAAGGTGTCGTAAGCAACACCCATAGGTGGTATGAAAGAACAAATGGATGCAAGAGAGGGCAGAGGAGAAACGAACAACGAACAACGGGCAATAAAGAGGTGGGGCCAAGTGCGTGAATAGAATGTTTCGAAAGGGTGGTTGATGGATTTTAAAGAGAAAGTACTTTTACTTTTTCTTAGTTTAGTTTATGTTTGGGTATTAACCTAATTATTGTTTACTTTCATGCAAAATAAGAGAGTAAGTCCTTGCACACAGTTTGGCCAATACCCGTAAGACTAAGTTTTGTAAAGTTTTCTGGGTAAGTATTTAAAAAGAAAGTATTTTCTCTAATGAGTTTTCGCTAAGAGAGTGTTTGAGATATATAGGGGTCTACTGATGGAGATTAAAATATTTAGCATTCTTCTCTCCTTGCGTCTTCTAAGTCCCATACTGTTTTCTTGACTCACTTTTGGGTACCTTCTGCACACCAGGTATTGAACAAGTCCAAAGCTCATACGTATATGATCTCTTTCCTCCAGCGGCCTTAATTTTGTGCTAGTTTTTTTTATGAGTAATTGAATCATGAGGGAGTTTTAGAAATATCTCAACTAAAAACCAGGAAAATTGACTAATTTCTGGAGGCAGAGAAACAGGACCCATTTGACTACTGTTAAGGAAACATTAGGGATTCCTCTTTGTTTACCAAGAAGTGTTAATTTTATTAATTGAAATATAATTGACATACAACATTATATTAGTTTCAGTTGCACAATATAATGATATATTTGTATACATTGCAAAATGATCACCACAAGAAATCTAGCTAACATCTATCATCTTACATAGTTAAAAAATTTTTTTTCTTGTGGTGAGAACTTTTGAGATCTACTCTCTTAGCAAGTTTGAAACATGCAATACAGTATTAACTATAGTCACCATGCTGTACATTATATCCCCATGATTTATTTTGTAACTGGAAATTTGCACATTTTGACCCCCTTCACTTATTTCTCTCATCCCCCAGCCCTCAACTCTGGCAACCACCAATCTATTCTCTGTATCTGTGAGCTTGTTCTTTGTGTTTTTGTTTTTAGATTCCAGTTTAAATGAGATCATATGGTATTTGTCTTTGTCTGATTTATTTCACTTAGTATAATATCTTTGAGGTCCATACATGTTGTTGTAAATGGCAAGATTTCACTCTTTTTTTCATGGCTGAATAATATTCCATTGAATGTATAAGTGTATATGTATATATATGTATATATACATGTATACCACATTTTCTTTATCCATTCATCCGTCAGTGGACACTTAGGTTGTTTCTATGTCTTGTCTATTGTAAATAATGCTTCTGTGAACATAAGATTGCATATATCTTTTCGAGTTAATGTTTTCGTTTTCTTCAGATAAATACCCAGAAATGGAATTCTTGGAAAGAAGTGTTAATTTTATTCATTACAATGTAATAGCCACTGTCCCAATTAATGTAGAAATAAACAGGAATTCATTTTAAAATTGAAATATTGTGTATATACATGATTTTACTTACAAGATTCAGTATTTGATTATTTTTGAACTAAATTTTGATGATGTAGATACCAACTTACATAATATCACTACACTTGTAGAAAGAGAAGGGAAAAAAAGCAAATTCTAAGAGAGTGATCATTCTTCTCAAGTGATTCGACAATGCTTAACCTTTGGGGTGAAAACAAGGACAACTTGACCAAAGAAAATGCCATCACCAATCTCCTCTGAAGCAAGCAATGATTAAATGCAAAGGAACACTGTTCTTTGAATTTAATTGAAGAATGCTGCAATTTTTCTTATTCTAAGACTTTAAACATTTAAAAATTAACATGCATTCTTTGTTGCTGACAAATAAGAATTAGATCCTTTGAATCTTCCTCTCACCAACTGGTTTTCAAGATATGTGTGTTCTCTTTTATTGTTTCATTATGCAGCATTTAAGTCATTTTAAGGTAATTATTCAATCTTTTAATTAGATGCAGCATTTTGAAACATCTCATATGAGGTTATAATTTTTTTTTTAGCTTTAGTGCTCAGGTTCCATGGGCATATGTCTCTAGAAGTACCTTCTATTTTTGAAATATTTAGTGAAAAAGTTAAGAAAAAATCTACCTTGGAAGTTTTATACAGGGACATTTTGGACATTTATGTTCATACGTATATTTGAAACTTGCTAATACTGACACGGTTTGGTTTATCTTCTCTCATGGTTTTATTTTTTATGTCTATAACCTGAACTATCCATGGGGAATTTGTCATTTCCTGAGAGGACTTAATTGCCAACTGATTACTTAAGTTTGCGAATTCCTAGCTATGTTTCTAAAATGTCCATAGTACTATGTTTCAGTAAGTACCGCAGTCCTTTTCCAAAAGGGATGCTGTGTCAATTTAATTCTAACTCCATTTTGTTTTAGAATATGCACCCAGCGACAAATAAAGATCTGGACTTACTTTTAAAATCTTATGGAGTGATAATGTCTCTCTCATTTTCAAACATGACTGCTTTGGTATGTATTTGTGTAATGATGGGGCAGGGCAGATAGAGTATAAGGGAGTGAGTTAAGGTAGTACCAATTACACACGGGTCAAGGAACCATCGACTCCTATATTTCAAGTAGCCCAAGGCAATGTTGCTATAACATTTTCTCAAAATGGACTTCTCTTTACCTGAGAAGAGTAAAACAATATAAAGTAAGTTAGCTGAGGAAATTACTATGTGCCCATGAGCCCTGAGAGAAATCAGGTTTTCTTCACAGAAATCAGATAGTGAGTCCTTATGAAACCTATTGTGGTATTTCATGCTTTTCACTTACGTTCTTGCCAGACTTTCGTGGCATTCACATTTGTGATAGGTAATGTGCAAACACTTGGCTGTGGCAAATTCTGGACTCTTAATAGCCTGGTGAGAACCAGCAAGAGGAGAGAATATGGTGGGTGAGTGAGCAGTCAGAAGACATTGCAACATGGGGAACTGACTTGGGGACACTGGATTGTCTGTTAGCAGCTCAGCTTCACTCCTGTCCCATTCTATATGGTCCTCCTGCACGGGAGAACTCTGGAAATACAATTCTCAGAATCCCTTTCCACTATGTTTCTAGATTAGATTCTGCTAAATGATAGACATTTACATGAAGTTTGGAAGGTGCAGAAAGGGAGAGCCGTTGTTATCCAGTGGCAGCTGAGATATCCATGGTGGTTTCCTTTGGCTTCTGGGGTCCTCCTGGCAGTTGCCCACTGAGGTGCTACAGGTGGCTGAAGATCCTGTGATCCCTGTACTTCCTTAGGTCCTGAATAAATAACTTGGCCAAGGTCAAACATGTAAGTGGGTGAGCATGAATTCAAGCTCAGGAATCAAACTCAGGAGCTCGTCCTTTAGCTACTCCCTGTAGTGACTGCTGGGCAATGGAGATGGGATGCTACTTTGCTCTCTTCAAGTGCACTTGTCTTTTCTTTTCATTTTTGCCAAATCTTCAGGCCAAGCTTTGGTCATCCTTTAACTGTATAACTTTAACTTTTTCCATTGCCTCCGTTATTCCATTAAGGCTAAATAGAGCAACAAATATATCTTTTTTGTCAGCGACATCAACCTATAACATGGCCCTACTTTGTTAAATACCTGAAGAGGTACATTATTGGTAGACTTTATGCAACAGCCTTAGCTTGAGAGCTTGTAGTGGGTAACTTTGTTAGCCTTCCCAAATCTCGCTGTGCATCACAAGCCCTAGGAGGGCATTTCAGTAGTAAACATTCCCGAATCCCACATCAGACATACTGAATTGGAATCTCTGAGGTTGGGACCTGGACATCTGCATTTTTAACGAGCATCCCCAGGTGATTTTCCTGCATTCAGGTACATGCTGATCTCCAAACCGCAGTCTGAGGAGACTGAGGTTTCAACAGAGGAGAGGTTTATTAGATGACGGTCCACATACCCTGCTTCGAACAGAGCAACTCCATTTCTAGCTCTCTTCAACTTTCCGTATTTTCCTAATTCCTCAGCAGCAGCGCAGAGTTCCAAGTGCTTTTCTTTTCCGGCTCACCAAGACATTGCTTTCCATTTTGCATCGTCTCTCTTCCTGATTCTCATAGGTAACTGGAATTAGCTGGAAATACCCTCAATTAGGCATATACTTCTTTATTTTCCTCTCAGCACTGAAATCATTGCATGCATATAATTATAAAATGGAAACACTAAAAAAAACCGCTCAGTTTTTCTTTGTACAAATTTCCATATATCCGTGTGGTCTTGTTTATGTTGTCATTTATATTAATATGTTCTGAAAACGAAAGATGTATTTAATTTTCTTGATATAATATTCAAAATCTGAGTCATGTGTACTTGGAAGCTGAGATCACTGTGATAAAGTTTGGTTTCTGCCATTTTATGAAACTATTAGTTTTTTTCCTCTGGTGTTTAATGATTATAGACTATATCCATAATCTATGTTTTTAGTTTAAGAAATTAACTAAGGAGTGTGTACGAAATAAGAGTGGACAATATCAAGTACAAATTTCTGGTGATGGCTAGAGATGTATTTCAAAGAACTCACCAATAATATCATGTTCACATACATAGCACAAGATATTTCAGAATTTCTGCCCGATGAAAATATGAACTTGAAATAAAATATATATCATCTTAAAACTATAGCATGTGTTTGTATCACTTTCATATCTATATATGTATTTGAGAAAACTTCAGAAACTCTGAAGTGTTTTAATTTCTCAACTGATAAACTATTGCCACCCTCCCCTTCCCTGTGCACCAAACTCTGCACCTTTTACCCACCATCTGTGAAGAATCGTGCAAAGCACTTCATGTGCATCATCTCAAACCATCCTCAATATAACGACAGGATGTAGCTATCAGATACTATCCCATTGTACAAATAAGAAGGCTGAGACCAAGAGATGTTAGGAAACTTTCCCAAGGCAACACTGCTAAGAAGCAGAGGAAGTTTGATGTAAACCCCAGCAATGTATCTCTAGAAGCCAAGCGCCTACCATGATACTCTTTTGCCCCATCCTCCAAGTGAAATGGATGTCAAAAGTAAGCTCACTAATCATTAGCCAAATCTCTTATCCTCTACCTTTTCCTGTTTCCTCAAGATTCAGGAGACAGTGTGCTCTGATGGGGTAAGCACTGCCTCTGTTACTTTAGTAGATATTTGAACTTGGCAGATATATTCAATTATTTCACCTCTGTGAGCTTCAGGTCCTCTGAAAAATGGGCACACCAACCCTACAGGGTTGTAGTGAAGATTGAATTAAATCATATGTATGGATGTGCTATACCCAGAGCCTAGTCAATGGGCATTCAATAAATGCTAGCTTGTCTTCTGGCCTACTTTCCTCTTTTTATCTTTGTTATTAGCCCTGCAAAACAAACAAACAGACGGACACTAAACCCCTAAGCTGCTTGTTATTCTATGTTCATTGAGTCCCCATAATTGGAGGTGATCAAGGGAAAAACGGATGACTCTTTGATTAAATGTTGTGGCTGGAATTCAAGCCATCTGGGTGATTGGCTTAACCAACCCTTAATTCATCTTAACTCTCTAATTCTATGATTCCATAGCAAATCACTGATCTGAATATGCCATTTTATTTTTAAAGGATTTAGTTACAGATGACTCTTTATTTTTTTTGGCTTATAGTGTCAAAAATAGAGGATGTGAAACAGAATGACCCCAACTCAGCCACACAAAGGTTGCGGTCAAATGAGTAGTAGTGCATTAATTTAATAGCCTGGTATTAAAATTGATGATAATAAAGTAGAATGGAAATACATGTTTTTATATATATTCTGGTTTGGCTACTGCCCAGATTGTGATCAATAAGCCATCCAAAGAAAGTCTATGTTGCAAGAATTTCACTTGAGTTTATTCGACTAATTTCTCTGTTATTGGGCATCTAAATTTTACATTAGGGTCAACTATGGCTGCTGTACCATAAAATCTGTGTCTTAATCCAGTAAAAGTTTATGTACTGCTTATATGAAGCATAATGTGTACGTTCCTGGTCAGGAATAGTCTTCCACATGGTTATTCCTGGGAAAGACTTAGATTTCTTCCTTTAGTACTTTATCATCATGTAGGGCTTGACGTTTCTTCACTAGATTCTTTGTATCTCACCAACATCAGGACAAGAGAGCATATGGAGGACAGCTCAGGAGGTATTTATGGACTAGAACTTGAAATTCTTTGTATCACTTCTGCCCACATTCCATTACCCAGAACTCAGTGCTGTAATCATCTCTACAGCAGAAGAGGCTGGGAAATGTAACCAACCTATGTGTCCAGGAGGCAGGAAAACAGGTTGTGCTGATATCCAGCAGTTTTTGCCGTAGGTTACTTCCAATTTATTGCTATCATAAACAACACTGAGATGAACATTTTATTTCAATCTTTGTTCATATTCTTAAACTTTTCCTTAGAATACATTATTTAAAGCAGAAATTTTGGGTCAAAGACTTACTTTAAGGCATGCCTTAGCATTTTGATATAGTCAACTGCCTTTCTGAAAAGTTGGATCAATTTGCTGTACATTAGAATTACCTAGGGAGTTTTTAAAAATCCCAATGCCCAGGTTACACCATGGGCCAATCAAATAAGAATATCTTGGGGTGGGAGCTAGACATCAGTATTTTAAAAAATCTCCAAGTGATTCTAATGTGCAGCAGAGTTTAGAAAACACCGCCTTAGGGGTTCCAGAGCAGAACTCTGAAAAAGCCTATGTTGCTAACAGCACAGCAGTCCAGGACTACCTACAACAGGGCCATCACATGTCAGAGAAATAAACTTACAGATTCTAGAAACTTCTATAAACCTGTTATTTGGAGTCTCATTTATATCCACTGAATCTATAGACAAACTAATAAAGATAAGTCACTGTTATTAAAACTGACCGATTATATTTCACAGAGAAAAAAAAGTCTTCCCCTACCAGCATTACATAATAGTGATTGTTTCTTCATATCTTTGTCAATGAGTATGATCTTTTAGAATCCTAGGTGATTAAACATGAGCATTAGTTTCCTCAACTGTAAAATGATATCTGTCCCATAGGGTTGGTGTCATTATCAAGTTAGATGGTTGTGAACATGATTTATAATTTATAATCTCTGTATATATTCTAATTATTTTTAGAATGATGGTGTAACGAGTGACTATATTAGTTTTCAAGTCATTTAAAAAACTCAATGGCTTTATTTTATTACCAAATTTGAGAAATTATAAAAAAGACTGCTATTTTCAAGAGTGGAAATTGTCCACTCTTCCCATCCTGCGGTGAAGAACATCGAACACACCCCAGAGTGAATGTGGCCAGAGCAAACTATTTTCTAAGTATTCCCCTCCCCCAGAAATCTTAAAGCCCAGATTATAGATCGGTAGGACTACAAACAATGTTCTTAGCCAAAAACTGCCTCCTATTGCCAACTGGCACCAGTGTCCCCTGGTCAGAAGAGGGAATGGGTTTAAGATGGAGCACATTCCTCTAGCACCTGTCCTTTGCCTCTTCTTCTAGATTCGTCATGAAATGCCAGCAGCATACTGAGAGTCCAGCAGCTCATGTGTCTGTGTTACCCTTATAAATACAATAAAACTGGATGCTGAGTATTGATCATCAAAGTTGTCTATCAATAACATATCAATAGTGTTACTATTGAAAATAAAGAAGAATACCTAATCACAAATGGCATTTCAGTGTTGTAAGGTAGGTAGGAATGTTATCTATATGTTCTAAAAGAGACATTCAAAGCAGATCCCCTCAGTAGAATAGACATTAAATGTTAGAAAATAACGACATTTATTGAGCGTGTTAACATCTGTAGATGTTTGTATCCTTCTATGTGTACACACGGGCAAGGGGGTGACCAGGTGGGAGAGTGGGACAGGGTGAAGGGCAAAGGCTGGGTGTTGAAAGACAAGAAGAAATGACTGACCCTTCTCTAGGGAATATTAACCTTAGTTGGGAGGTTCTTAAGAGATGGCCATTTTAAGAATACTTACCTACCATGCACTAGTAAGAGATAATCAACATTGTAGACTGAGCTCACAGAAACTAAAATGACAAAAATGGCAAATGTTGCAAGGACTAGAGTGCAGCCTTCCTCTCCTCTGCCCCCGATGTAAACGCTAATGTACTACTGACTCCAGCAAAGGTCAAGGACTTAAATTTTGGATATTGGCACAAGGTTTTTAATTAATGCTCTAACTCTTAGACTCTCTGGTAGGGAGAATAACGACTCCCCAAAGATGTCTGGGTCCTAACCCCTGGAACCTGAGAATACGTTACTTTACATGGAAAAGGGAATATGCAGGTGTCATTACAGGTAAGGACCTTGAGATGGGGAGATTATCCTGGATAGATTGAGTGGGTAGGTCCAACCTCATCACATGAGTCCTTAAAAGTACAGAACTTTTCCCAGCTGAAGTCAGAATCAGAGGGGATGTGACTATCAAAGAATGGTCGGAGAGATGCAACATGACTGGCTTTGAGCATGAAGGAAGGGGGCTGTGAGCCAAGGAGTCTGGGCAGCCTCTAAAAGCTATGCCCTCTATAAGCTAAGAAGGCAACGAAATTCTCCTCTAGGAAGGAATCCTGTCCTCTGATGCCTTGATTTCAGCTGAGTGAGACCTCTTGAAGACTTCTAACCCCACAGAACTCAAAGATAATAAATTTGTGTTGTTTTGAGCCAATAAGTTTGTGATAATCTGTTACAGCGGTGATTGGAAACCAAAACAAAACCTCTCTTTAAAAGTCCTGCCTCAAAAATTACTTGCCCTTTATTTACTGTACAGTTGTTTTGTTCTTGAACAATAGATGGTGCTAAGCATCCATGTTTCTAGTGTTGTCAGCCAGATCCTCCAATTTAAAATAATTAGGACCATATGACAACAGTTGAAACCGTTACTCATGAAAGTCTACAAATCACATCGTTTCAGATTCAGAAAACCTTCATCAGAGTAGTGATGAATGCCAGGATGTTGGAGATTTGGTTGCTATAATTCACAAGTAACTACTTATTAAAAATCCAGAGAACAATGAAACATCTTTTCTGTTTGCTATATCGAATTGCTTACATCCCTTTAAAAATATTAAAACACGAGCTCCCGCCCCTCTTTGCAAACACTGAACACCTTGGGGCCACACAGTATATGAAAGTGAATTGGAGATTAGAAACTACAGGGAAAAGATGTCTGTGAAAGAAATTATGCTGCTGTTGTTTGTTTTTTCATATGTCGTGTGGTGCGACACTTAAGAAAGGCAGTGAAAGATGGCATTCACGTTATTTCTTGTAAATTATTCACCACGTATATGTGTTCTTATTAGAACAGACTTTGAATAAATGCAGCATGGTTTGTATTTAGCTCCTAGCGGGCAAGATTATATCTGTTTGACTATTTTTTAATAGTTTAAGTATGTGTATATGTAGATTTTTGATATTTGATTATTATAATTTTTAAAAGCATCATCTGTGCTGTGATAATATTTTTGACCACTGTTCTAGACTCAATTCTCTTCATTCTAATTTAATGAAATGGGTGGTTGACATCTTGGATTTGATGACTAGTGTCGTATAATGTAGCATTTGGGTACTCACGTAAACCCATTATAATGAGAGGGAAAGAGGGTGCTTTCAGGGAACCGTGTGTTTGGAAAGATTTAGGAGCACTTGATGATCTCAATATCAATACAATCACTTCTTCCATGCCTTTCCTTTTCTAAACAGTAAATTAAATATGCTCATTTTCTGAATAAAAGTAAACACAGCCCTGAAAGATGAGTATCTTTCCACTGAGACTGAAGGCAGGCAATACAGATCCACTGAGAAAAACCACAAAATCATGGGGACTGAACATTGAACGCTCTGAAATTCTGAGACCATGGACTAGAAATATAGAAAATAACAGAAATGTCAAGGGGGCAACGTATAATGTTAAGGCGACGTCTCATTTCTGTTTAGGTAAATAACTCCTTAATCTCCTCCAAGCACAATTCAAGACTTTATCTATTAGAAAGCCTCTTCCTTCACTCAAGGGCCAGTCTCAGGAAGACTTTACTCTTACGTAGGTGAAAATAAGGAGCCAAGGGAAAGACCGTACATTTGCACAGGGACTACCCCAAGCCACTCGTTATTCTGAGTACAATTATTTTCTGCTTGGGCTCTCAAATTAGTGAAATTTAAGAAATGTTTAAAGGGCCTAAATCAGGTCTGAACGGAAATACAAGTCATCAAGGGCCATGCAAATGAAGAAAAATATTCTTTACAAGTTAAAATTAATTTCTAAAATCTATTTAAGGAAGGAAGAAGCCAGAGCTAGGATTTCCAGTTGAGGAAGCAGGGAACAGGCAATGGACTTAACTTTCAGTAGTGACCTAAAAGGTGAGAGCATTTATTTGTAAATCCAATGTCATGGGCAAAATGTTCTTGCAAACTAATACTAGGAGTTTATAGAAATTATCACATTGTGTTTATATGCTTCATAGGAACGGGGTGAGGAATTGTGTGCGGCAAGGCGTAGGGGTGGCATAAGGTGGATGGGGATGGGAGTACAGAGATGAGAGGGTGGATGAGTGAGGTTGGTGGCTATGAGGGGTTATGAGAAATCTGTCTCATTTAAAACTGGCTTAAATGACCACCAGAGGGACTCCAAACTTCACTCATCAATACTGCACTTCAGCAAGAAACACTTTAGAAGATTTAGATTTGTGAACACACCATGTTCAATAGTTAAAATGTAGACAAAATACAGCAATAGGTATTAGCCATTAATTCAGAGGAAGAAATTCAGATCCTTAAAATTGAGAGCTTTCAAAAATCACCAGTGGAGATTTAAAAAAGTCCCTAATAATTGATATGAGAGATTTGTTAAATAGCTAAATTTAGTCTGCGTTCCTTGCTAGCAATTTAAGACACTGTTTGGCACTGTTTTATTTCACTAGATTTCCTGTGGCTCTGTTCTGCCAGAAGATGTTGCTATAATATAGCTGGGCTTGCAGGACAAAGTAATGTGGAATGAAATGTGGTCAGACTGGATAAAAATGTAAACCATATAAGTATATAGAATTCAGGCACAAAGATATCCATTATATGGGGAAAAGAGGGCTTTACTGTAGTATGTGCCCCCACTATAAATAGTTCTGCAAAATGTAAACACGAAATATTTCCCCAGTGATATTCGCAGCCATATAAACAGTAAGCCTACTTTTCATTAACTCTCATTTCTTAATAAAGGGACTTCTGTAGGGTGAAATTTGGGCAAAAATAGCAATGATCTGTAACTTTTTTATAACAGGGTATAGCATACATGGAATAAAAACTAGAATTTAAAACCAACAGATTTTTTTACAAACACGGCTTTGCTTTAATGTATAAAATCCCATATGTTATAGAAACAAGCACAGTGGGTGCATGCAGGAAGACAAACTAACAAAGGATTGAATAAACTAGAATACAGTTCCCTTTTTAAAAAAGTTAGGATTTCTTCCAATATTGGTAAACAAAACTGAAATGGAATACTTTTAAAAATTTCACACAGTCAATCAAAATTTTAAAACTGATTATTAAAGTGAATGTCTTTTTTTTGGTAAGGAAGATTGGCCCTGAGCTCACATCTGTTGCCAATCTTCCTCTTTCTTTGCTTGAGGAAGATTGTACCTGAGCTAATGTCTGTGCCAATCTTCCCCTATTTTGTATGTGGGTTGCCACCACAGCATGACTTGATGAGCAGTATGTAGATTGGTGCCCAGGATACAAACCCGTGAACCCCAGGCCACTGATGTGGAGCACATGAAATTAACCACTATGCCATTAGGCTGGCCCCTAAAGTGAATGTCTTTTAACCAAGTTAAAATGTATTTTGGGGCCAGTCCAGTGGCATAGTGTTTAACTCCACGCTCTCTGCTTCAGTGGCCTGGGGTTTGCAGGTTTGGATCCTGGGCACAGACCTACGTACTGCTTATCAAGCCATGCTATGGCAGGCATCCCGCTTATAAAGTAGAGGAAGATGAGAACAGATGTTAGCTCAGGGCCAGTTTTCCTCAGCAAAAAGAGGAGGATTGGCGGTGGACGTTAGCTCAGGGATAATCTCCCTCAAAAAAAACCATGTATTTTTACTCAAACTTAATCCAGACTATTAATTTTACTCTCAAAATTCAGATGAGGGCAACTAATTTTTTTATACAGAAATTTATACCATGGGAGGCAAAATAAATTAAGCATTTTAAATATAGGACTGTAGCATACCCCAAGTTAACTTAACAAAGGTGGACAAACCAAAAATAAACTGAGACACACAGGTAACCCAGTCTCCTTTAAAATACTCGGTATCAACCTCCCTCCTCTCCAATTTTTCTTTTTTTTACCAAATTGGTAAAAATGAATCAATAGAATTCGTGAATGCCCTTTCCACTTTGTTTTGCCTGGCTTACACTTCACTTGTACTGAAAATTTGGCCCAGGTATGATTTTGTCCAGAAAGTTTTCTCTGAATTCCCAGGCTTTGGAGCTCCAGTGGTGCAACTGGTTAGCACGAGTTACTTAGTACTCATTTGCATTACAGATCACCCTGTACCTATTTCCGCCGTTACACTTACTGTGCTCAAAGCAGGGCCATGCCTTACTGGTCTCATGCTTAGCACTGGGCCTACAAGTTGGATAAATGTTTGTAGGACTGAGCTGAAATGAAATGAATTCAGACAAGATAATCTAAAAATAGTTCTTTGGCAATGGGTTTTGAGTTTCCTTCCATCCCCAGTTGTAGCGAACTCTGTAGAGCTTTGTGGAAAATTGAGGATTCTGCTCCTTAAGACAAAGCAAAACAAACCCTGCAGGGATGGCCCTGATTAAGGAGGCCTGCACCCAGATGTGTCTGAATACCGTGCTGTGGCTCAAATGGCTGTAGAAGAAGTCAGCAGGATTGCGTCTAGGGTGTGCGATCTCCTTGCTTATTTCTTCTTTGAGGGAGAATGAAAAGAGGGAAAGTATCAGGGGTAAGAAACATATTTCAAAGTGCTGAGAGTTCCATGGAAAAAAGCACTTTAGAAGAGTGTAAAATACATTCTAAGAACAAATTTACCTTCTTTTAAATCTTAGATTTGTGAGTAATGACATATAGGGAAGTACTCATACTGTGAACTCAATTCAAGAATGTTAAGCAAAAATCCTGTAAAATTATCATAACAGTTTTTGGTTGTAGAGTTAAGAGAAGTAATTATGAGACTTCATACAATCATTTTTTTCAAATCAAAGTCAGAGATGTGATTTATTATTTTAAATGTTTTGCTTTCTCCATCTTTTTGTTTGTCTAAGGCACGTTATTTTTTCCCTCTGTCATGGCTATATTGAACACCCTTATTTTTATCATCACCTCTGATATGTATGGAAAGATTCCTGACTAATCCAGAGAAAGTGCAAGTCCAACTACTAAGTCAAAAAGCATTTTAAAAGGAAATATTTGTTTTGTTTCTATTCCATAAGTAACCATTTTCTATTTTATGTGAACAAGTTAAAAACTATTGTATATTCTCATGGCAGCTTTCATTGATCCAAAAATAAACTCAGTAGTGGATTTGATTCTGTTTGGAAAGGAATAAATTGCTTATTTTAAGGTTATTTCCTAACTATTTCTAGGCCCTTAAGTAGTGGTGAGCCAATGGTGTGAACAATAAGCAATCAATACTTCCCTCACCGTGGAGACTAGGTCCTTAAACTAAGGAAGCAGCCAATGGAGCAACTTTCCCATATACAAGAGAGATTAATAAATGCTAAGTCTGTGCAATACATAGTGAGATGGAGTTTTACACCTTGTATCTTTATTTAAGAGAGAACTCTGTTTAGTAATTAAGATTGTGACCTGATCTGGCTAAACTCTATACACGAACTAGATTAAGTGAAAAACAGGCAAATTTGCACCCAACTTCACGTTAGGTCAGCACGGACTATTCACTCAACAATTATAAACTGAATGCCTACTTTGTGCCAGGCACTGTTCCAGGCCCTTGGGATGCATGTGTGAACCGAACAAAGACTCGTTCCTTTGCGGAGCTCACATTCTAGCAAAGGAGTCAGGGGACAGAAGCCCTAGGGTGTGAACTGGGTGAGCCAGGAGGAGGGAAGTAGGAAATAAGGTCAAAGGTGTTTGGGGGTGCCAGTTCACGTGGGCCTCAGAGGCCATTGTAAGGACTTTCATTTAACTCTGAGCAAGATGAGAGTCACTGCAGTGTTTTGAGCAGAGGGGTGACACAATCTGGCTTACTTTTGCAAAGGATCCTTCTGGTTGCTGCCTTGGGCACAGACAGGGAGCAGGCAGGCCTGTTAGGAGGCTGTTAGTAACCCAGGTGAGAGATGATGATGCTTGGACCAGGCTGATAGCTGTGGAGATGGTAAAAAGCGTTTGGATTCTAGAAATATTCTGAATGTAGAGCCAATAGGATTTCCTGCCAGGTTAGATAAGGATTGTGAGAGAGAGAGAGTTAAGGGGTTTTTTTTCATCCTGATCAGCTGCAATATGGAGAATATGGCAAATAGGAAGAAAAGAGTTGATGACAATAAGTATAAACATCTCTTTTGGGCAGTATTAGTAAAGAGAGAAGCAAAGAAATGGCATGCTAATCACAGGAGACATGGGCCAGGCGGCCATTGTTTTCCGTGGGAGAAATAACCACGTGTTAGTAACTGGTGGGGATGATTCAGTACAGAGGGAAAATTTAAGGATGCGGGAGAAAAGGGAGAATTTCTGCAGTGATGTCCTTGGTAGGCCAGAGGGACTGGAATCCAGGGTCCAAGTGGAGGGTTTGGCTTTAACAGGCGAGTGGACAATTCATCTATGGTAACCAGCAGGAAGGCAGCATATGGACTGAAACCCAAATAAAGATCTGTCGGACTCAGAGCTCGAGCTTTATCCACTATACCACATGAAAGGAAGAAAAGAAATGGAGCTAAACGTGGCATTAAACCACCCACTCGGATGATTTATATACCCTTCATAATCGGTGAAACACAGAGAAGCATCACAAGGTGTTGGAAAGCACAGGCATCATGACACTTTGTTATGATCCTCCTTTGGGTGTGTGATTTACCATTTGTAAGATGAGAATAGTATTGCCAGTAGTACCCTTATTTCGGGGTTGTTGTGAGGATCAAATGAAACATCATCTGTGAAAGTGTTCCAAGCTCTAAAGAGCTATACGAAACATGCTCTAATACTCAAGAGTATCAACCTCCCCAAGTCCTTTACACTTCTTGTTCCCTATGCCTGGAACACTCTTTTCCTAGTTCTTTGCACATCTCCCTTCTCTTTATCATGGTTGTCTCAGCTCAGAGAGGTCTTCCTTGACCACACTAAAGTGGTCCCCACGCCCCACACTGACTCAGTCATTCTCTATCCCATTGCTATACTTTATTATCTTTTTAGCACTTAACCATCTTTGAAATCATCTTATATAATTATTTGTTTGATTGTGCATTGATTACCTGTCTTCCTTTGCTGAAATATAGACTCCGTATAGGAGGGCAGTCTTGTTTACCACTTTTTCCCAAGAGCCTAAATCAGTGACTTGCACATATTGTGTCTTCAATAAATATTTGTTGAATGAATGATTGAATATCATAATTATCCTAATTAGAGATGACTTTCCAAAATAAAATAGCAATTTAAAGAAAATGCTGAAAAGTTGTTACCATTTTAAGTTTCATTATTTAACTGCAGAGCAACGACGAATGACTCCAATTTAGTGTAAGCATTCAAAATAGTTTCCTCCTCTTATGTGATTTCCCTCCAGGAGAAAAATCTTATTTCATGTGCTTAACAACAATATTAATTCATCACCATGACAAACAAGAGAGAGTTGCAGCAAATTGCACGTCTTAGGAAACATTCAATAAATATTAAGCAAAGAAAGGAGACCTGTCTCTTATTTTAATAGAGTTAGAATCTCTCTTCTTAGGGCATGTTAAAGCCCTTTTAATTTTTTTGCTTGACAATAGTAAAGAAATGCTATGATGCAAGAGAATGCTTAAGAAGGGAGATGTACGCAGGGTCTGGGCCCAAGACACAGTGGGCTGTTCTCCCTCCTGGAAGGACTTTCAGAGAGAGTCTTTGGAGCTCCTTAATCCTTCCCAAGAGTTCACGTGATTGTGCATGACTTCCACTATCCATGTGAACCATGCTCTCCAGAATGGGAGAATTATATGCTGTAGTCATTAGGCTTTTGCTTTCAAAGACTTGGTTATTTTCCAGTAGGGCTGGTGTGTTCCACACACCAGAACTGGTCACAGAAAAATAACACACAGCTTTCACTAATGTGTAGACAGACAGGCAAGGTGAGAATTGACCCAATATATTTAATAGTAGCTGACTGCCCACTGATAAAGTCAACTTATGGAAGGACTGTAGGCTAGCTTTTACTCTCCACATTTCTTTACTTCCTGTGTTAATTGATGTTGTGTGACCTGTGGTTATTTTTTGTAACAGAAAAAGAAATTTATCTTGTTCCGAATACTATAGCTGTCATGCATGCCTTTATTTCTTCTTTACTCCTGCCCTCCCTCCTTCTCTTCTTTTCTTTCTTCCTGTTTTCCTTCTTCCCTCCCTTCTAGTCTTTCTCAAATGCTTTTTCTGCATAATGAGGCCTTTCAAGGAGCCTTTAGTCCATCCTTCTTAGAACTTGCCAAAAAAAGGGGGAATAAATCTAAAGTAATAGAAAGCTCATCACCTACATTCCTGTTAGAAAGAGATTTCCATCATCGTTTGCCTCCTGTGTGAGCATTCGGAGACCTGTGCGCAGCCGCAGAGACAAGAACTGTGAGTTATACTGCAGAGTTGAGTCTGACCACGATGATGGCCGGTGAAGCAGCCATGTGAGCAAAAATCGATCATTTTTCTTTTCTTCTGTACACTAGGGCATTGGAGTCTTAAAAGGTAAAAATTCTTATTGAATTCTCCTAATTTACCAAGAAGATATTTCCAAGAAAATCCATGTGGATTTGAAGCAATGAAAATCAAGTTCATTTTCTCATGGAATTATAAAATACAGCTGCCTGATCATCTATCATCCATATTTCTAGTCTTTTGTACATCCTATATGTGCCCTTATCTTTCTGATTATCACTGAGTACTCACCTTCCTCACAGACTATGAGTTCTTAAAGAGCAAGCTATCTTTGTTACTCGTGAATTCCAAGCGTATACATAGTATGGATCACAAAATAGGTGGTGAGTAAATGTTTGAGCAATGAATGAATCCGTGAACCAATGAATGTATTACATTAGAATATGCTTCTTGTTGAATTCTGTGTTAAATCTTAGGCTTTTTAAAAAACCACATAATTTGTCACTATGCCCCAGGACTGCTTGACATGGAAAACTCTGTATTGCCTTTTAGGAGAGGGTGGCGTGCAAAGGATGTGAACTGTAGACCAATTTACATCAAGTAGGTTTGCAAGAATGCAAAACTATCAACAGGCAGTGAAGAATTCCAGAAAGAAAATTACAAGTACATTTACATGGAACATTTCAAACTGCTTTCACTTAAAAGAAAAGTGTTTATGCTCAGGTGTATATCAATATGAATGACATATTCTTGCATAAACACCAAGCTTCTGATGGCTTCTCCTTCATTTTAAATAAGGAAAAGTGAAGTCAAAATGATTTATGTAATTCTTCCTGGACGAGTCAGTTGTGGTTGATGCCTAGGACACACAGTTTCTGGTGATGGAATTAGACTATTAGAACACAGGATAGCTGTGATTCAGTAAACGTTTGCTATTTCACCTGTTCTATTCCACCTTCTAGGTTTGAGAAAGGTCACTACTTGGACACTGCATGAAATCAGAACAGGATGGAAGAAACTGATGGATGAGTGTCAATAGTATGGCCATGCTTTTTCTTGTCATCAAATAGCAGTGTTTGTATTTTAAAGAGGAGGGGACAAAAGAAATCTAGCACCAATTTACAGTGAGCTCATAGAATATCCTCAATATGTTCATAACTGGACCTTTCATTTGTTGCCTGATCTCGGCAACAGGGGCTCAATCTGACTCCACCTCTAAGTCTTCCACATTCAGAGGATGCAGGGGCGGACACATTGCTAACCATATAAGGAATAAAAGTAATGATGTTAAATTTTTAAAAGAGAATATATTGTAAACTGTGACTTCCTCCTTCTTTTCACAGAGGGTTTGTTTATTTGTCACTCCTCTCCAAACAAAACAAAATCCAAGCCAATGAGGATGAGGATGGAAGTCTTGTACAAACAGTGCAGCTTTTCTTGAACTTCAGTAGGGCAAAAGCAACCTAAATCTCCACGCCAAAGTCGGAACTTACATCTCTCTCATAAAATTTAGAGAAGACCTTAATTTATGCAATGCAGATTATAAGACTAAATGAAGGATGATGAATCAGAGAATCTGTCACAAGGCATCCTGGGGAATAGTTTAATGGGGATAAATTGAAATTCTATCACATGACTATGAGTTAAAAATTAGTTTAATTTGCTTTCACTCATCTCTTTTCCTCAATTTCACCTTGAAATAGCAGCAACAATGTTTATACCCATCTTTCCTGAAGACAGATGATTAGTAAGGGAAAGAGTGTTCAAATATATATAATTATGCAATTCGAATGCAATGAGTATATTTCATGTTTAGGAAGAGCCTTAATTGTGGTGGTCATTTCTAAAGAAATGTCTCCCCAAACCCTCCAGGAGAGAGCGGCAATATACCCTGTGTCTATAACTTTTGGATCAGATTTGCAGGGAAGTTAATTTTATGTTAATGTGGCTCATATAGCCAAAGTTATCCAGCTTACTGAATCAGCTTTCTCTTTTCTTTTGCCTGAGAAATAGGGCAGACTCTTGTAACATGGCTCCCCTTGAGCCTCATAGTGAGTGGGTTAACTAAGTGAACAAAACACTCACCCCCAAGTCCCAATGGCTAAAATGCAGTTTTGTAGACTTTGGCAGTGGCATTCAGTTATACTCAACTCCTGATTGGCCATGTGAGTAAGAAATACTGATTAAGGTTAAAATTATTTTATTTTTTTCCACTCAAGATCCTTAATCAGAGAGAAGAAGAGAGCACGGAGTTTAGAGCATGGTCCAAAGTAGCTACCATAAGAGAGACATTTTTGACATCTTCTTTTAATTTAGTGTGTAAGAATTAAGCTTTCCAGTCTATCAGATATCTGTTGGAACTTCAATGTCTTGAAACAGACAATTGGATTTCTTTAGTTTATTGTAAAGTGCTGTGCAAATGCAGCTCAGGTCCGTTCTTCCAATCAAATGGCACCCCTTAAGCCCAAAAGCAGAGCCTGAGACAAGGATTTGGGTACAAGTGGTTTATTTGGAAGGTGAGAGAATAGGGACAGTGAGAAAGGAAGGAAGGAGAAAAACCAAGAAAGGATGCATCCCTGAGCTGCTTACTGTTGCAGGCAACTGGGGTTCAACCCTCTGCAGAACCATGTGTTATTGCTACTCAGAATGGCTCCTCTGAAGGACAGGGAGCTGGGGCACTTATCCCTCATTAGTTGCAAATTCAGCCCAAAGGCATTAACTCCCTTCCACTTCTGGTTCTGACCTACACACAGTTTGAGCAATTTCCTGAGGCTTGGTGAAAGGGCTTGCGACAGAAACTTCAGAGATGTGGTAGGCACTCAGGCTGGGATGCTGTTAGCTTGCATGAGAACTGTCCTTCACTGTTGTGGTGAAACCTGAAGCAGGTTGAGAGGACACACTGCAGAATACCAAAAGCATCTACTTCATCCTGCTATGGAGGATTTTTGAACCATAGCTGAATAAATTTTATTTTAACATATTTTTCTCAATGAACATTCTAGTAAAAATAATGCTCCAGGAAGCGTGTTTATCCCATGGTGTTGAGTAGTCCTGGCATACCCTTTTAAAAGTCCAAAAATAAATGCTAATTTGGAAATTGTATAGTGGGAGATATACAACGTCCCTAGGAGTTCTCTAGCATGGTGGGGACAGGCAGCACTCAATGGTGCCTAAAGAAGAGAAGGTAGCTTCATCCGTTCCCTTAGCTTTTCCAGATTATATTAATCTCTCTGTTTTAGCTCCTACTGTAGCATGGAATCATTATATTTTCTTTATGTAGTTATCACTGAGAACTCCTAGGTGCTTGAGATATGACTGTAGATCACACAGCTCATAGGAGAGCAGAAGCTTGGCCCAGCCTGTCTAATTCCAAGCCCAGTGCATTTGCTGTTAACCAGGGCAACTCTGGAGAAACAAAAATTTGCCAAAAGTTGGAACTTATGTCTAGATGAGGGTCTCTTTGATCAAATAGTGTGTCACGCCCATTACAATTTACTCACAGTCTGGAGAGCTATGTCAAGAATAAAGAATGCAGAAAATGAGTCTGAAGAAGAGGCTTTGGATCTGATCTCTATCTCTTAAGGGCAAAGAAAAAAACATTTGTTGAGTATTTGCTCCAAGCAAGCCATGAACTTAAGCCTTTCGTATACACTTGCTTCTTGTTATTTGCGGTAGTTATGTTTTATAAAGTTGCCATGAACACTGAATTAGTGAATACTGAACAATTGCTCCTGGGAGAAATACAAGGTTAGGTTCCTACAAGCCTCTGGTCACAACACTTTTGTCAACTGATAAATACATAACCTTGTTTTATGTGTGTTTCTGTTTAAAGACATCTGATTTAATATATATTGTTGATTCATGAGCATTGAACTCAGGGTCAACAGCACTATAACTCACGCCCGAGTGAAGCTCATCTAACACGTGTTTTCTCTGTAGGGTATACGTATTTTTTCTGTAAGCTGTCTTGTGCTTTGGAATGTTACCACTTCAGCATTATGCTGGGGGACATTACAAACAGTGAAATTATCAATAAAAATACAAAAAACATGACATTAAATAGACCATGAAAAGGACACTTGTATACAGTATGAAAGCTGAGACAAGAAGGCAGAGTGTCACCTGGTTGGGCCTCAGCTGTGAATACACACGCGCGAGGTGAATTGATTTTTTGCTGCTCTGCACAAATAATAATCAATGCACAAATAATACAAATAATAATTACAAATCTGTAAATAATCACCAAAGCACCACAAGTGTTGATTTCAGGGTTACAAATACATTTTAGCAAGTAGAGAATTCACAAATAATAAGGATTGATTGTACATATCTCATTTAATCTTCACAAAAACTTTGGACAATATTTTGCATTTCCCCTAGTTTATAGGGAGAAGAAAGTGAGATAACCAGCCCAAGTCACAAAGCTAGTGTGTGGCCAACAGGAATCTTATATCTGTTGTGTTGGGGTTTTTTTCAGTTCAACTGTATCTTACAGATAATGTCTCTCTCTTTTGTTTTTTTAGTGAGGAAGTTTCACTCTGAGATAACATCTGTTGCCAATCTTCCTCTTTTTTTGCTTGAGGAAGACTAGCCCTGAGCTAACATCTGCACCAATCTTCCTCTATTTTGTATACGGGTTGCCGCCACAGCATGGCTTGGTGAGTGTTGTAGGTCCACACCTGGGAACTGAACCCGCGAACCTGGGCCACTGAAGCGGAGCGTGCAGGACTTAACTACTACGCCATGGGGCTGGCCCCAGTAATGTCTCTTTTAAAAACATAAACAAAATATCATTATCATACCTAAAGTAATTAGTGGTTCCTTGATATACAAAAAAAGTTACTTAAAATTTCTCCAATTGTTTCACAAATCGATTTTTACAGTTGCTTTATTTGAGTCAGGATCCAATAGGGTGTACATGCTGTGTTTGGATGATGTGTCTCTTAATTTTCTTTTAACCTATAAGTTCTACCACTTTCTCTTTTTTCCTCCCTTGCAATTCATTCATTAAAAAACCACCATTTTTTTTCTCTTTCCATTTTTTTCCCTAACAACCACAAAACTCATAAAAATTTGAGGCTTAACTTTAGTAATTATGAAAGATCTTGTCAACATAGTTAACACTTATACCTGTTTTCTAGTTTACTGTCTGTTCTCAACTTTCCATTCTACTCCAATTGTCCCTTCACTGAATTTCTTTTAATCTATTTATATTTTTTCACCATATTGTACCGCAAGTATTATTATAAACCATCTCAAAAAAAATTTTTTTTAGCATGTGCAAGGACATTTCTGCAGATATGGATATATGGAAACATACCTGAGTCGGCTTGGCTCTAAAGCCTGTTTTTCTATTCTGCTTCTTGTCTACCTCTAGGCTTTATTTTCCCTCCAAGCTCATCTGGCAAACAGGTATGCTAATAATATTTACTCTTCTTTCAGAGCTGTGTTTGGGAGAAACGACATGATATATGAGCCTGACATACATAATTAAATAATAAATGCTTGCCGTATGAGTGACTAAATGCATGATTAAATGGGAATGTTTCCTAAACCGTAAAAACGCCATATAAACGCTGCTAAAAATTATAAATAACTGGATGAAACAGTCTGAATAGAGAAAAAAGAATTCTCTCTCAGGCTAAGATGTTTTATTGCTCAGTTGTAAAGTTAACTTTATTAATCAAGTGGATTATTTAAGGCTCTGGGTCCTTCCCTTTCTCCTTCTATCTCTCTGGCTGTTTCCCTTTCCCTGTTAATACCAACTGGAGAGGATGAGCAGGGAAAGGAGGTGAAAGGTCAGCTTGCTTTGAATTTTTGTTTGAGGATCTGGAAGGGAGTTTTGTCAGGGAAAATGTACAAATTTATTGAGATTATTTGTTATTTCTTTCTTTGATTTTCAATTATCTTTTTTTTTTTTTGCCCTTCACACCAAAATGTAAACTCCATGAGGGTAGAAGTTTTTATTTTGTTTACTGCTCTATTCTCTTACATAAAATAGAGTCTAATTAATAGGTGTTCAATAAATATTTGTTGAATAAATTCCTACACATCACTGATACATTGACTAGATTTGGTTCAGAAATGCTGTCTTAGCTAGTTCATGCTAGATTGCGTGGCTTAAGCAAGAAACATTTATTTCTCAGCGTTCTGGAGGCTGGGGAGTCCACAATGAAGGTGGTGGCAGATCCTGTGTCTAGTGAGGACCCACTTCCTGTTTGCTGATGGCTGTCTTCTCATTGCATCCTCACATGGCAGAGAGCACAGAGAGGAGCAAGCTCTCTGTCTCTTCTTATGAGGGCACTAATCTCATTCATGAGGGCTCCACCCTCATGACCTAATTACCCTACAAAGGCCCCATCTTCTGATACCATCACCTTGGGGGTTAAGATTTCAATATATGAATTGTTGGGGGACACAAACAGTCAGTCCATAAAAAATGCAATGGACAGGCTAGTCACAGTGCCAGTCAAGTCTGTCTTCCCTTCTAAGAGAAATTATCACCCTCACGGCTCCCCTTACCAAGAAGGAAACTTTGAGCTTTTTCTTAAGCAGGGGAGGCCATGTTTTATAGCTTAGATCTCCTCCATCTTCATCCTAGATAGACCAAGACAGGCACTTTGTCACACGTTAACCAAATCCACAATATTGCCAGTGATAAATGAGATGATGATCTGGCACAAAAACTGCCTAAAGAAGATTGATGGACAAACCATGAAGGACCAAGAGAAAAACCAAAGCTACGAGGAAACCAAAGTTGCGTGCATGCAGAAGTTATCAAAAATGGAGCTATGAGATAGAGAAGAAACAGCCTTTGCTCAAGGGTCACAGTTTAGGTTGGTAATGACAAGAACAGAGAAAGCAAAGACAGGGAACGATTGAGTGACTTACGGCAAGCCTTTGATAAACTTCTGTGCCTGAGGAGGGGTCTTAGGTCAGTTTCCCTGGAAACAGACTGAGATGGAAGTCTGTGTGCAGGAGGTTTAGTGGGAACAGTCCTGTGGGAAAGCAACTGTAAGGGAGAAAGAAAAGCAGGATTAGGCAGAGGGAGAGATTGAACTCAGATGCAGTGGCACCAGGGCCTCGCTTCCAGTGAGAGCTCTGGAACTGGGATGGCCCATCAAAGTTGTGCCTGAGTGAGGCAAGAGACAGAGCTCCTTTACCCTCCCACAGATCAGTCCTTGCATGAGAATATGCAACTTTGAGCAAGGTGGCTTCCTTTCACCAAGGGCAGTTCCTGGAGAGGGACTCAACTATCAGTCGTCAGCAAGCAACACACAAGGGGGATGGGATGGAGTGGGAGTTGGAAGGGTGGGGAATGAGAATTTCTGTACTAAAAGGAGAGTCTGAGCAGCGAACCCTGGCATTCACAACATGAAGTGACAAAATAACTCAATTTCTACATCATCTTGGATTCTTCTTGTTCTTAAATTATGCTTTCATTTCTGAGAAGCCCAGATAGATGGCTTTTCTTGGATCCCCGAAAGACTTTTTGCATATATATCTATATATCTATATATATCTATATATCTCCATATAACAGCCTCTCCTGCCATTTCTTGAGGTGGCTTTATTCTTTACCTAACCTGAAGAGAGAACCCACTCCGTTGAGCACAAAGGGGAAGCCCGTGAACATTAAAAGACTAGTGCTGGAAGAATACAATTAGTCAGCTTTAATATTAATAGACCCACTAACATTAAATCAATATTGAACCTTGCTATTTATGAATGAATTAACCTAAAGCCACGAATTCTGTACCTACATAACGGATATTGATTCTTTCTTTATGAGAATTTCAGTGTGGAGTATCCATGAGGGCGAGGTTTGAATTAATTTCTGTGAGTAAAAGAGAGAATTCCAAGAAAGTTGCCAAGTCCCTGAAGATACACAGACTGAAGTGACAAAATAATTTTAGGAGAAGTCTGTCATTATGCCCTATTGACACAAGGGTGACATTCAGATCTAGGAAGGCCCAGGTGTGACTTCTTGTTCTGCCCACTGTGTTCCCTTGGGCAAGACCCTAAATCATTCTGAATTTCTCTTCTTCATTTCTAAAATTGGGATTGCAATACTTTGCTCGAAGAGTTGTTGTGAGAACTGAATGAAATCCATATGAAATCTACGTTAGTGCTCACCGTATGGTAGCCAGTCTGCACATGGTAGCCATCCTTTTATGTTTCTTATAGCCACTTCTTACTGACTGCCCGGAATCCTGATTCATCTTGTTAGCAATTGAATGTAATTAATCCTCATGGAATTGATTCTTCCTTATCCTGCAGCCAAATTCTAGGCTTTGGGAATATATGGGGGGAAAAACTACCACTGAACTAGAATCCTTACTTTAGCCATGCCTTCCAGTAAATCAATCCTGGTCCAGGAATTACCTTGCCTGGAGCAATCTCTTAAAATCAGGGGGACTGGCCCGGTGGTGCAGCAGTTAAGTTCATACGTTCTGCTTCGGCCACCCGGGGTTCGCAGGTTCAACCTATGCACCGCTTATCAAGCCATGCTGTGGCAGCTGTCCCACATATAAAGTAGAGGAAGACGGTCATGGATGTTAGCTCAGGGCCAGTCTTCCTCAGCAAAAAAGAGGAGGATTGGCGGCAGAAGTTAGCTTAGGGATAATCTTCCTCAAAAAAAAAAAAGGGGGATCAGACTGAAGGCCACTGTCAACAGCTCAATTCTAGGAGGATTTGGTTAAATTAGCATCACTTGTGGCATATTATGGGTAATCAAAACATCGGATCTCCTTTCCCTTCTTTGGTCTAGGTGCATCTCTTGAACTCTTCAGAATCCCAGGAACATTCCTTGAAATTTTACTGAACTCACAGGGAGTTCCTCAAAGCAGTATACCAATGATTGATGGAAATTCCATAAATTGTCAGCTTCTACTTTCCCTGCTGGGCCCTTCAGGTGCTAAATTATTACAGTCCCGCAGTCAGAGTTGGATCTCAAGGAACGGGAACTTCTGTCACAAGTTCAGCTCCTAGGAATAATATTTCTGGTTTTAGGTCAGTCCTGTACCAAAAACTGTAAAACCCCCAGCAGAATGTGGTGGCAAACGCCGGCACTCTGGGGAGCCATTCCAACTGCCTGCATTCAAGTCTGTGGTCTCCAAGCACAAAAAATAATCCTGAATTTGATGTGTTCTTATAATCTAGGGAAGGCCTTTAAAAAAGCTTGGAACAAATAGTGTCCCAAATTGGTTCCGTAATTAAGGTATGCAGAGCTCGGCTTCAAAGATCCCTTACGTCTGTTTTAAGGGATGCTGTTAGTGAGCAGATAATTGTATATAGTAGCAGTAGAGCCATTAGAGGAGCTTAATCTGTACAGAAAGCTTGGATATTAGGTGCTTCTGGGACATCGCTTCTACAGTAATGTCTCATCTGCAGATATTACCTCAAATGTGCACTTTTCTCCATTATATTTTATTTTTTTAAAGCCAGAGAGTTTGCATTTGGGTACAGTTTTGCAACAGGATGAATAGGTACCCAAAAGATACTTTGATTGCTGTGAAAGGTAACAACATAATGAGAAAACTAATAAAGATCGCAAAGATACAATTCTCATGACCTGTTAAACTTGTGTGTGGGATGAGACGCAGTCCCAGGATAGGCCCAGAGAGGGAATATTATATTTGGTTTAGAGTCAACTATGTCCCAGACACAGTTTTAGGCACTTGATCTTATCCTCAAGAAGTCGGGATAGTAGGAGGAACAAAATTCAAAATGAGTCTGGGAGTTTTGTTTTCCATAAGGGTTTTGTGGGGAGAAGATTAAACATGGGAATATGGCTAAGAGAAAAATATCGAGGACAAGTATTCCTTCTGGAAAGTCAGCTTCCAGCCTGTATCAACCAAAAATCTTTCTCTGTGATCTGTAATAAATATACTCTTCTAAGTAATAATTCTCAAACAACTGAAGAGTAAAACCAAATCATCTCAAGCAGTGACAGGGTTAACGAGAAAAAGAATTCAAATTCCTTGCTCAGCCACTTTAAGTAGTGTAAGGATTATTATTATTATTAACTCTTTTTTTTAGTGTCTACTCCTGTTCAAGGTCCTCCCCCCCCACCCCCACCGCCGCACACACACACTTTTAACTTTTATTGTCTAATCTCTTGCATAACGGACCACATACAAAGACTTGGTTAAAAAACCTCCTCCCAGCCTGTTGCAATATTTATAAAACCCTTGCTTTTTAACACACTGTGAGAAGGGCTTAGTAAAACAAAGGGCATCATAATTTATTGTTTTAAGATTATTGATTCAATAAATTAACAATAATTTCCATGAAGGGTAGGAACCCTGGTGTCATAAAAGTTTATTTATTCCTACTTTAACTAGCATTGATTAGAGTATTCAAATTGTCCCAGTGCTCTATAATCACTCTTTATAGGTGAAATGCCCTCCGCTGCGCAGGAGACAGTAAAATAAACATTCAACAAGAAATGACAATGGCTCCTTTAAAAACCAGAAACACTAGATTTTCTTTCAAGAGGGGAGGAATAGTTCAGATAGTGCTTTTAATATACGCTGTGTGCATGTTGGGCCCTGCTCCCTGACTTATTGCAAGGACGCAGTTTTAAGAGGCTATTGCAATTGTCAGCAAACGGGTAGGATCTAAACGGTGATATTTATACCCCGTACCTCAAACAAAGAGATCTTTCTGTTGTTGCTGTGGTTTGGTTTTAAAGTATCATTACATATTGCACTTATGATCTAGGTAGATTTTGTGTGTGTGTGCAAGTATTGTTTCAGTGCTTTTGTTCCTCAAATGGTGACTAAACCTCAAGGTGACTTGGTGAGGGCATTGTAAAACCGTTAATAACTTAAACAAACAGGGATTGCTTTTTATTCCATAGCCACAGGGCAGATTAACTTGAAGTAAGTATGTGAAGAGATGAGAACAATGGACAAGCCAGCTCACTAGGCACGGTAGACCAGCACGTGGGTTTCTCCTGTCCTCAGGAACAGTTCCCCTTTATGGCGTACCAATCCGATAGGGTCACGTTTCACTTTCATATATTCTCCCCCACTGTTTCCCTCCTCTCTTTGGCATCTGGGTAACGTGTTTTATTTTCAAGCTTAATGCTCTGTTTTCCAATGTGATTCCTTTTCTTTTCCACCACCAAGAAATCTCCATGCTGAAATGTGCTTTAGAACCAGGCATTTGCACTAATTAATAAAATGAAATGAAATAAAATACAATAAACCTCTTAGTAACCCAAGGCTTATGATTTACATAGGCTTCAAATGATTGTTGGTGTTAAATAGTTTCTCAGAATGCGACTCAGGAATTTGAAGTTGTCAGATTAACTGCTGTATTTACTGGTCTGTTTGATTAGGTGAGCATAGTTTATATTCCCTCTTGGAGACCTAAATAGCAACCATTTCCTACCAAAACAGCGCTGAGAACAAAGGCCCCATTCACAGGGCAGTAGGCATTGCTCTATAGGCCTTTGTATCTGAAACAACACGGTTACTAAGCACCTCTAAAGGAAAAGGTGCAACTAATTTTTTAAATGTACATGTAACAGGCAGAAAAAGAATCACAGTGCATACCAAACAAATATATTCTATCCCAAATGAATGGAGAGTTTTTTTGTACTGCTGGCTTTCTTTCCAAGGCTGTAATAAAAAATTACTGCGGCCATTTTTGAAGGACACTGGACAACAGAAAAGCAGTATCGGCAGGGATAAGCTGGTCTCATCATTTTAACTACTCACAAACACTCTTTTAATCAATAACCATCTTTTTGAGAAGCTTCCGTAGACCAGGCTCTGTGCTGGGTGGGCATGGGGGGCATAAAGGCCAATAAACTCCCTCTCTCCCCCGCTCCTTAGTCCTATCGCTCACATTCTAGAGCGTGGACAGTATCATGACATTGATTATTTCAATGTCGAAGATGGAGCACAGAGGAAGGATGGCTTCTTGGAGAAGATGACCCTAAGCTGAGTCCTAAAGGCTCCTTTAGGAGCTGGGGGAGCAACTCCAGGTAGAGGTGATTACAGCAGCAACGGTTGGTAAATATCGGGATCTGCACAGGAGGCTACAACAGGTTCCTGATGCTGAATCGATAACTGTAGGTTAGGACTGAAAGCAGATGGAGAGGAAGGAGAAATCAGGATCCACAGAGCACTTCCTGTGCCATGCTAAGCAGTTTGGACTTGATCCTCTAGGAGACTGTGAGCCTCTAGAGGATTTTGAAGGGTAGAGAGGCAGAGAAAGCTGGCCAGTCTGTGCAATTCCAACTCCAAAGTGATTAATTGGTTAGTTGTACATTTAGGGTCCCAAAGCGAATCTCATCGCACTGGTAATATATATTTTCTTGACTTGCCTTTCCTCACCTGGTTGTCTACAGTGTTTGAATTCAGCAGATAGACACTGAATATTTCGCTTTTCTTGGAAAGTTAATGCATCATTCGTTGAGAGAAGTCTTTTGTCACCCACAAAGACACACATCAATCATTTGATTGAAGGACTTTCAAAAGGATAAATATGTGATAACTCCAGTTCTTGGGCTTCTGGAGAGTGGTAGCCTGGAGGAGTTTACAGGAAACTCAGACACATCCCCCAGGGCCGTAGGCGTAATGCAAAATTTCACAACGAAATTTTGTTGTTTTGGTCAAAAACTAAATAAACACAGCCTGGTCCCCACACCCCTCACCATCTCAGCTGCCATATTCTGGCAGTTATTTTTCCTTTACAATGAATTAAGATGAAAAAGATACTTGGGTGAAGCAAATGCTCTTCCAGTTACATTTATTGAAAAAACACATTTTCTTTACGTATCTGGTATGTCATTCAGATGTAAAGTATTTAACTTTTGATCCCAAACTGATCACTTCAGCTAGTCTAGTGGCTTGGCAGGACTGCTGTGTGCATCTGCCAAGACTCTACGTTTTTAACCTCCGGGGTTGAGTGATCACTCTACAATGGAAGAACTACACATGGGGTGGAGTGGGCAATCAGCATATTAATTGAAGCTGGACTCAATTTACCTCTGTCTCATAGTTTTCGCCAATTCTTTGAGGGTACGAATCATCCCCTTGTTTGTTAGGTGTGCAGATTACAGACATGCCCTCTGTCAATTTTGCTTCAGTGGGGCTGGTTTGGGGTCCAGGAATCTGTTTTGTCAAGCTCTCCAGGTGTTGCTGATCTTCAGGGAACTTTGGGAAACCTTGCAAAAGTAATTAAGTAAATTGAGTAAAAGAACATTCCTCTAGTCACCATATATTATTAAGCTTTAAGAGGAACACTATAATATAGGACCTTACTGAGCATCAAAATAATGAGGAAATAGTTGGGGTTACACATTCTATAATTTTGCAAGCCACTTTAGTAGAAGGAATGATGGCAATATAAAAAGGAACTGTGCCAAATTTTTTATTGGGTCTCCAGATTACTTTACTAAAGTAAGTACTGCCAGTTAGGTTGGGGTAAGAAAATTGTGGGTCAGACTATATTTTCTTTTCATTACAAAGTGAAATAAATTTGTTATTAGTGCTTCGGTTAAGAAAAATAAATCCTTTGTTGCTTCTAAGTACACTTCGTTACATGCTATCACAATGGAGGCCTTCTTTTGGGTCTGAGGTACCTGCCATGTAATCTTCCTCATCCATACCATCTCTCCACACAAGCCATTACAAATGAAACTCACTTAAGACAGAAAAACATGCTTTCCAGCAATGGTTTTCAAACTGTTTTTCTATCAGCTGGACACTTTTTCTAAACCCCCAGTATATAAACAAGAAGGAGCGGCTATGTTTTCAGCAGGGACTAGAGAAGTGTGGGGGAGGGGCACACCTCGAGGGTCTTCTCAGCTCTAAATCAGCACCTGCCTGATTCACTAGCTTCCCTGTGGTAGGAGAGGAGAGTTCAAGGCATTAGGATAACAAAGAATTGATGTTATATGAAAAATGATGTTTTGGTAACTCCTGAAACACCTCCACAGACAGGGCAGAAGAGAGTTTGAAAACCTCTGCGAGAGTTTTTCCTCAAGGGTGATAGCCTGGGTTCACTCAGTCAACACAGTGCCTACCACATGCCAGATACTAAGGAAATGTTTATTGTGAGGCGTTTTCATCGCATGCTTTCTCAGAGATTTTCAGAGTTTATACCCTTTTACAAAGAGTGGTTATGATTTTAATAAAGCACATCGGATCTGTGGATGGAAATGGAAGAGAGAATGTTTCTACTCAATTGATAAAGTGTGCATGCACTTTTAGATTAATGTCCCACCAGTAACGGTGATATCCTAACTTGGTGTGTGGACAGCCTCTGGTGTGCGGCAAGATGGACTGGAATTAGAAGGCATGACTGTTTCTGTTTAACTTGCTTTGCACAGTGTTGTCTGCAGGTGGGCACTCAACGAACGCTGCCAGTCTTAGCATCCAGAGATGTGGTTGTGATCAGTCATCATATTATTAAATTATTCATCTCATATTAAGTGACCACAATTTCAACATTGGCTTCTCTTGATAGATGTACAATTCATACAGACTATTGGAACTATATTCAGTGCGTGCTGTGATTTCATTTGCAATGCCACTCAGAGTGGAAAAAATATGCCACACTTTTTTAAGCAAACAGGCTTCTTTTCACAGTGGACAGAGAATACTGTTAAACAGAGGAAACACAATATCCCTTTTCATAGCAAGAGATCAAATGTCTGCAGAAGAGTTTAATTTATACTTCTCCATGTGCCAGAGCCCAGTCTGAGACATAGCAGCATTTCAGTACTTTCAATCAGGTCATAGTTTCCACCCTGGATGACTTCATCCCTCTTAAAATAGAATAAATGGAATTCCACATTATACTATGGGTAGGGATTATAGGAAATTAAAAGACGTATAGTGCTCAACACACTAAATAATTGTGACATTGAGCTGGGAAAATAACACTTATGCAGCAAGTTCTTCTTGGGTGTTATTTGTTAAAGAGGTTTTGCTCCAGCTTTCCAGGAGAGCGGACGAGAAGTACTGCAGTGTGGGCCAGAAAGTAAATTCTCCGCTGTGCTTGCTCAAAGTTTTCCCTTTTGAAAATATATGTAGGCATTAAGTTAGATCAGAGGTGTGACTTGATTTCATTGTCCACCAGCCCTGTGGTCTGACTCTCTCTGGGTTTAGTCCTCTGGTTTTACTGTGTTGGCGATGAAGTCCATACTGAATGCAGTCCAGCAGCCTGCAGCTTGGGTTGGGTACAACTAGAGAGGTGGGGAGGACTCCTATTCAGCCAAAAGAAGGCTCTGAAGTTAAAATACGAAACCACACTCTATGAAAGCCCTAAAACGTAATCATCCTACATGAGCTGAATTGTTACCATAAAAACCAGAGGTTTTTGTTGTTTTATATAGAAATTACCTGGAAGAGAAAGCTATGATGGTCAAAAGTAAGAGGGCGGCAGATTCTTCTCTGGAAGACTTTCCTTCACAATGTACTTTTTTGGTTGACTTTTGATCTTATTTAATATGGTTTTGTAAGTGAAGTAATTTGATGTGTTTCCTGAGCAAATGAATACACACACTAGACCAGCCTGCAACGGGTATATTGCACATAAGCCTTCTGTTGATGAGTGATGAAAATACAATATTTTCATTCTGTTGCGCTCTCTTTACAATCACGTTTGTGGCGTTAAATGGTTGCAGTGTTGAGATTTGCATGCCTTTAAAAAAGAGCCCAGTGTGCAGGTCTTCCCTTTGGGAAGATTACTGCTGGAAAAATGGGGGTTCTGAGAGAGAATGAGTACAAATCCATTGCAGGTGAGCCAGCACAATTTAATCACATAATATATTTATAATATATCCCTAGGAATTCATGTTTGCTTTGAGTCTGCCTACGAGATAGGCCACAAGGAGATAGAAATGGCTTCCAGTGGTTTCTAGTGCCTAGCGCTGAGTGTGTGCTATGTTTCTGTTCACACATAATCAACAAACAAAGGAGAGGCGGCAGCTGCTCAGAAGACTTCAAGGGAGGGAGATGTACAGGTGGGAGTTTTTAAAACTTGACATGCTGATAAGATTTCAGCATGGCTTCAAAGCTTGTTCAAAAAAATGACCTACATTGCCAGTATTTCTTTGAAAATCCTAATCTGTTGCTAAAACAGAGCAAACCAAGTTCTCTTTTGTAAACTTGAGTAAACACATTCTTCATCACCATCAAAGATTGTGGCAAGAAGAGGGAAGGACCTGCCTTTGTGATTCAAGAGTCCTCGACGAGTATTCTGTGCATATTTGTGGGTACAGTCATATCTTTCAAAGAACAACCCAGACCAAATACTTCTGGTAATCTCCAGGCTTTTAATGTGTGACAAAGCAGGGCAATGGGTTCAGGCATGTTTTTCAGAGCCTTTCTTGTGCATGTAGTACCAGATCAATAGCCACACTTGCTCTTCGGGGGCACCTGCTTATGGAAAGAGTTCAGAATATTGGAGAAATGAGCATTACACAAACAGATGGGGAAATTAAAGCAATGAAAAGCTCTTGACCTGGCCAAAGTCAATATGACTTGTCAATAGAGGAGCGGAGAGCAGAGAACGTGCATTCCCAAGCTCTCTGTTACAATATCATTTACAGAATCTGATGCCTTTGAGTTGGTGAAAAGGGTGATCATGGTGAGTCTCGAGGCCATAAAGACTAATGTGCTCCACCGCAGAGAACGGAGTCTCTCTATTTACCCAAATTACAGTTATTCCTACTCTTTGTGAAAGTTTAAAACAAGAAAAATGAGCCTCAGTCTTGTTAGTAGCTTATATGGAACTCGTAAAAATGGGAAGTCAATTGAAAATGGGTTAGTGAAGGAAACAGTGTTAGTCAGAGAAACAGAACCAATAAAATGTGTGTGTGTGTGTTTGTAGAGACAGAGAAAGAGAGAAAGATTTTAAGAAATTGGTTCATGCAATTGGGGAGGCTGGCAAGTTCAAAATCTGCAGTGTAGACCAGCATGCTGGAGACCTAGGGAAGAGATGATGCTTCAGATTGAGTCCAAAGGTAGTCTGCTGGCAGAATTCCCTCTTGTTTGGGGGACATCAGCCTTTTTCTATTAAGGCCTTTAACAGATTGGATGAGGGCTCTCTGCATCTTGGAGGGTAATCTGCTTCACTTAAAGTCTACTGACTTCAGTGTTACTCTCATCTTAAAAAGCCTTCATGGAAACATGTAGAATAATGTTTGACCACATATCTGGGTACCATGGCCCAACCAAGCTGGCACACAAAATTCACAATCACAGAAACCAAGCAGTGTAATTATTGAGATGGAGACTCCCTAGGAATGCTGGGTGCTAGAGACCTGGTGGCAGTTACAGACCCTGATCTGATTACACAGGCTATCGGCAAATATATTTTCTGATGGCAACAGATACGTTTCCTTTTAACTGACTAAGGTGGGAAGTTTTCTGAAAGTCATTTCGAGTAAATTTCATACCCAAAAGAAAGTAATATCATAGGAAGAAACAATGTTGAAAAATTATCATCAGAGAATGATTACACACTCTCAAATAGCGTGCAAACACAATTAGAAACTCACAAAGCATTGGCCCCAAATTTGAAATAAGCCATATCCAAATGAAACCAGACAAGTGAAAAAATAAAATTCAAATAAATATTCAAAACAGATAAAAATCCACTAACAAATATGTAATTGAGCTCCTACTATAATGTGACACATTATCACGTCCGATCAATCATTCCGTTTGACAAGATTGGCAAAGTTTTAAAGATTTTCTTAGTGTTGTAGGTAGAAAGATGAACTTTGGAGATCATTATTTCAACACATCCCGCAGATAGATAAGCAAGAGCATCGCTGTGTAGATGTGATCTACATATTACCTTTACATCAAAAGCTGCGTAAGCCACAGCCACTATCTCGTTGGGTGTGGATGTCTATGCTTACACAGAAATGTACTTTCTCTTTCTCTTACACACGCAAATCCATATCCATATACATACACGTGAGGATATAAACTTGGTTTCTATTGTGATAATACTAATCAATCAGTGACATTTTTTGAGTACCTAGTATGTGCTAGGCCCCGTTGCTAATCTTTAGGAATATAAGGAACACGATGGTCAAAGTTTACCTTATGTACAAACTGGAGCATATATTCTGGTGAAGGAGGCAGAAACAAAAAACAGATGAATAAGTAAAATAGTTACAGTTAGTGTTTAAGTGTTATGGAGATAAGGGAAAATAATTTGACATAGAAAATAAGGAGAACTACTTTAAATAGAGAGGTCGAGAAGGAAATCTCTGAGAAGGTGTTATTTAGCTTGAAGCCCAGAGGACGAGAGCATTCCAGGCAGAGAAAAGAGTCATTGGAAGCATTTTCAGGAAGAAACACGTGATACATTAAAAATCTGGGATACTAAAGGGCAGACACATACTGAGAAAGAGCAGGAGCAGAATAAGGTGAGACTAGGGATGTGAAGAGGACCTCACAGGTCGTGAGAAGGGCTTTGGATTTTATTTCAAGAGCTATGGGAAGACGCTGAAGCAGCAAAGTGACATCAGACAAAATTTATGTTTTAATAAGATGACTATTGCTGCTGTATTGAGCATGGCTTGGTGAGGGGTGGGAACGGAAGAGATGAGATCAATGGAACTTAAAATAGTCCATGCAATAAGATGACGGTGAACTAGTCAAAGGTGGGGGCAGAAGAGATGTAGAAGAACAAACTGATTAAGATGTATTCTGGAGACAGACTTGACAAGACTTGCTGTTATGTGGGTATGGGGCATGAGGAAAGGCAAAAATCAAGATGACACCTATGTTTCTCACTTGAGCAACTGAGTGGTTGGTGGTGCCATTTCCTGAGAAGAAGACTGGAGCTTATGATGTGGGAACCAGTTTGAAGAGGAAATCAAAAATTCCATTTCAGATTTGTTAAGTTTGAAATATCTGCAAGGTATCCTATTTAAATAAGCAATGTTGTGTGTGAGTATGGAGCTCAGAAGTGAGGTAACATTTTGAAGTCATCAGAATTAAAGTGGTGTTTAAACCCATGCGAATGATGAGATAACCGAGTATACTATTTAGCAGAGATAAGACACTTCCCATTTGAGCCTTGAGTTCTATTTAGAGATTAGTTATAGGAGAAGGATCCAGTAAAAGAGAATGAGAAGGAACACCCAGGAAATTAAAAGAAACGATCAAAATAATGCAGTATTTCCAAATCCAAGAAAAAAGATAATTTCAAGACAAAGGCAGTATTTACCTGTAAACAAATACTGCTGGAAAATTGCAGATATTGAAGATAGCAAAGAGTCCATCAAATTGGGAACCATAGAGGTCACTGCTGATGTTGACAAGTGGTCATTCCCTTCCTTTGAAAGTGCTTGGAGCAGAAATCAGATTGCAGAAAATTAAAGTATAGATGGGAGGTGAGGAAGTGAAGGGCATTGTACATAGCTCATTCTTTTGAGAGATCCAGATGCAAAGGAGAGCAGAAAAATGGCGTAATTGCAGGAAAGAGATGCATTTTCATTAATGGCAGATATCAAGCATGTATGTTTTCTGATAGCATTGACTTCTGATTCATAAGAAATTACAGCTGAAGGGACCAAGAAGTAATGCTTGAGACTGAAGAAGAGAAAGAATCAAGAGCACACGTGGATAAATTGAATGGCAGTTTGTAAAATGACTCATATGGAAAAACCCTGTAATCAACATTCTAATATACTTCTCCCTTTCTAACTCAAAGCCATTCTAAACAGATTGTTCAAAGTTTAATAGAATAACTCAAGCCACAAAATGAATTGATGTCATTGTAGTGTAACCTTTCAGGGAAGGAGAGATCATTATTGAGAAAATAATTCAACTACAGTATTTCTTAATACTATATATTATATATACATATATAGCATTTCTTAAAAAGAAAATATAAATGTATCTTTAATTTCCTGATTCTTTCCTTGTGAGTCTGGAATGCCCAGTTAATCTGCCTCAAGAGGCACCCATGGCAGAAAAATCTCTCTCCACCCTTGTAAAAACCAACCCCACTATAGCTTGTGGCATTCAGGATCTCAGGCTCTCATGATTTCATGTGTGATTTTAAAATAACTCTATATTAGACAAAATTTCAATCCCCAGACTCAGTGCTCAGTCAATGTGACTTTGTTTAAAACTGAAGTTGATCCTTCCTTTGAACAAAAGGCAAAAAACTTAGTCAATTCAAGGTCTCCTCCGTTAGCTTTGGGGTTGTTTTTAAGATCTAGAGGGATCGTATGGTGCCAAGATGTGGGGATAGAAGCAAATATGTTTTCCTTTTCTTTGCTATTTATCCATGTTGTCATCTGCTGAGGCCCCTTTGTTGTTTTCTGGGCTTTGGTCATTAGTCCACTCAGATTACTGCTATAAACTCCCTGTCCCTTCTAGTCCCTGGGCTTTTTGTGCAATGTCTGAGCTTCTCTTGGATGTTGGGAAACATTCCACTGATGTTATACAACTCTGGGTTAGTAGCAAACTCAGTGAGGCTGTCTCCCTGCCAAGGACTCGGACACTAGTCTAGGCCTTTCTGCTCTGGAGTTTCGGCTACAGGAAAGCAGAAAGCAGGTTTCTCTCTGTTCTCACCTTCCTCAGATCTGCCTGGGAATTTGTACCCACTTCCTCCTAAGAGTTGGCCTGTGGTTAGGGAGGTGGACAAACCAGGAGGCCCCTTTCTCAAGTGCTCTACATCATAAACTCTGTACTTTGGACTCTTCTCTTTCCCGAGTCAGAAAAATATTTATTTAGTTTGATGCAGGGTAGCCTCTTCTTCCAAATCTGTGGTTTATGGCCAGATCTAAGCTTTGTAACTTATTTTTAAAAACAACTTTATTGAGATATAATTCTGAGACCATACAACGCATCCGTTTTCAGCATACAATTCGATCATGTTTAGTATATTGGGGAGTTATACAACCACTACCACAATTTCTAACTTAAACTTTTGAAACTTTGCAAAGCCAAAGGTTTGATTCTTTTTTCATTTCTTTGCATCACCTTTCCTGAGGCATGGAAATGTGCCTGAATGGGGAAAAGAATAAGCAGTAAAAGAAAATACTCATGGGGAAACTTAATATATCAAAATGTTAATTTGCCACAATGTATGGGTCTCAGTGGTCCACAGCTGGACATTTCAGTATTCTTCAGTGTGGTGTCACAACCATGTTACTACACAGTGTTACTACCTGTGTAACATGGATGTAGAATGCTGCATAAAGCATCATTTGGCTTGTGTGCAAAAGATCTTCATCTTTCTCTACTTTTGCTCCCTCCAGTTTTAAGGTTATAGATGTTTCTCTTACATGAGTCATCTAAATTCAGAGAATGAAGCTGCACAGTGAAGCTATCACTAGGTTATTTATTACATCTTCAGATTTCTAGAATGTTAGCCCCAGTTTCATCTCACATGGAATTTGTTCCAAATTCAAATTTTAACTGTCTGTTCTTGTCCATCGAAGTATTGCCACCATATTAGAAAATCAGTTTGGCTTGGGGCAAGTTTCACCTCTGTGATAAGGATTTGTGGAGGTACTGCTGGTTCAAGGCACAGTAAGATTTCAGGAGCTCATGAGCCATGAACTCACCACATATGTTGAAAGACATGCCTGAAAATACAAAGTGATGTGTTTTAGCCAAGCAATTTCACGCTATGGTTTAATCATGAAGAGCCAAAGCAGGAAATCTTGATCCTACCTCTACAATTTGTTAATTTTCGTAGATACAGGCAAATTGCAGTACAGATCTAAATTATCTAGATTGCTTGATGATATAAAACCAAAGAACCAGAATCTTGTCACAAACTCTTGCTTACCTGGTCTCCCATCAATATGTGGCTGAGAAAAGAAAAAAACAGGAAAGGAAAAAACAACTACTTTTTATGAAACTCAGGCACGTATATTTCTTATCTTATTTGAGAAAGGGAAATGGAGAGAGAAGTGAAAAGAAATACTGGAAAAACTGCCAGCCTAACGGTTAGCATTTTCTTGGATTCTAAGGAAACTTCTGGCCACATTCAATTTTTTGTTTTGGTTTGTTTTTGTTTTTGTTTTGCTTTTGTCAAAGGTGACGGCCAGCATTGCAGGTAAAATATTTTACTCTTTGTTTTGCCAATATTTATTCCTTCTGCCTGTTGTGCCTCTCTGTCATATCTCAGGATAGAAATTCCCTTATGAGCAACATGATTAGAAATGCAATGAAGACTATTAAATCTATCTGAATACAGCCAGCAAAACTGCCACGCAACCCATCTCAGGAGACCGCCCAAAAGCATTATGTGTGTGCACGAATGAATCCTGCCGATACACACTCCCTTCATTTGGTTCCCTATTTTGTCCTTCTTTTCACATCTACCTCCTTCAGTCTAAGTTTAGCCTCTGAGGACCCCAGCAACCTGACTCCTAAACTTATGCCAACACCAGCAAGCAAACACAGATGGGGGAAGTGACAGGGTGAGAGGGAAGAATAGGACAGACCAAAAGAAATGAAATGAGAAACAAAGGGAAAACTGAGGTTTGAAAGGCTTCTTTCCTCCAGCCTTTTTGGAGACAAGCCTCTGACACACATAACTACTCTGTAACTGAGGGTTCAACTTTCACCAGTGAAAAGAATTGCCAGCGTACCTGTGGTTATTTGAAGATTATACGTGCTATTTGGCCACCTTCTAATATGGGTAACCAAGATTCCATTTTTTATAAACCCCACGCAATGGAAAAATCCACATTTTAAGTTGAAAATTTCTCAAGGGCAATAATCCAATTGTAACAATAGCTAATATTTATTGAGCGCTTACTGTGTGTTTGCCAGAATACAATGACCCGCTGACTCTACTATTATCTCACTTAATCTTTACAGCAATCATGTGAGGAATATGCTCTATAATCCTCCTCATTTCACAGCTAAGGAGATGAAATCTTCTGCCTGAGGTCACAGTCACTTAGAGGTTCTGGAGCCTACGTTCATTACCACTTCCTCTTCATAGCCAACTGCTTCTTGTTCTGAAGAATTAAACAAAAAAAAAAGAGGAGTATTCCTTTCAGTCAAAAGTATTACAGAATGAGCAGTATAAATTCCTGGAATGAAAGGTTTTTTTTTTTTTTTTTAAAGATTTTATTTTATTTCCTTTTTCTCCCCAAAGCCCCCCCGTACATGGTTGTATATTCTTCGTTGTGGGTCCTTCTAGTTGTGGCATGTGGGACGCTGCCTCAGCGTGGTTTGACGAGCAGTGCCATGTCCGCGCCCAGGGTTCGAACCAACGAAACACTGGGCCGCCTGCAGCAGAGTGCGAGAACTTAACCACTCGGCCACGGGGCCAGCCCCTGGAATGAAAGGTTTTTAAAAGTTCTCAATTAATTTTTCATTTATTGGACCCTTCAGTGCCCCATCAAAACCCATAGCATGACAAACTGGAGCCTTTTTTGGGAGAGTCAGCAGGGTCATTGTCCCACCTCTGTCTGCCCATCCCTCAGGGCACAGCATGGTCTGTCCCATTAGAGCCTATGGACAGCCAGGGACGGCCCTTTTGAAATCAAAGTACTCTTCCCTGCCTGTACTCGACCCTCTTGTGAGGTGTTAACATAACATAGCTTCATTATTTATTTAAAAAGTGTTTGTTTTTTTTCCCCAGCAGAGGCCCAGACTTCGCAGGCTTTGGGGCAGCTGAACAACTGAATCTGTGTCCTCAGAGATAACATAAAAATTTGGGTAACTGGGTTTGGAAGTGTGCGCACATGCTCCCAGATGCTTCACCTTATGAAAGTAATCTCTTATGAGCGTCAGATGGTTGCTGGCCAAGAGAAACAGAAATGAAGAGGTAACCAGGACAGGTAAAACTGAGCTGCTTACGGTGGACACGTATATGTATATTTATTGAAAAATGTTCAGACCATCTCAAGGTTGTATTTTTTCGTTTTTATGAAAGTATGATATACGTGCAAAAAAGTACATAAATCATAAATGTACAGTTTGACAAATTTTCACAAAGTGAACAGACCAACGTAACCAATACCCAAATTAAGAAAGCAAATATTACCAGGGCACCAGAAACCTCCATTTTTCCCCTCCTAGTCACTGCCTACTCCCAAGATAATCATGCTCTTGACTTCTAACCCGTAGATCAGTTCTGTTCATGTTTTGACTCTACATTCATGAAATCATAGAGTATACTTTTTTTGTGTGCCTGACTTCTTTGGCTCAACATTCTGTCTATGTACTTGCATATAGCAGTAGTTTATTCATTCTCATTTCAGAGTATTTCATTTGTAAATATACCTCAACATATTTATCTGTTCTGTTGTTGGGAGACCCTTGGATAGCTTCCAGTTTGAGGCTATCATGAAAGGGGCTGCTATGAACATTCTCGTACATGTCTTTTGGTAAACATATGTTTCTACTTCTGTTGGGATAGCCAGAAATGTTAAAAACAGGTTTCTTACCTGTTTTATACTATTTCTGAGTGATATTTACCCCATGCATTTCTGACTCTATTATTAAAGCAATACAGTTGTATTCTTTTCCTTTTAATCTTGCCTCCTTTTGAACTTTGTTTTCCCTCTTCCTGAACTTTCTTTCTTCCTAAAACAAAACTGACTTCAGACACTGGGAAAATCTAAAATGCATCGCTCCAAGCTCATCATCTGAGGATGTAATAATGAGTGTGTTGTTTTAAATTACTTTTCATCATGGTCCATGCTGCCTTCAAAGGTCAGGCCTTCATCCCTTGTGTGTTCCGTGGGAGTACTTGGTACATGTGACCAAAAGTAGAGTGGTTTCCAACAAAATTAAGACAGGTTTCTACTCTTCTCACTAAAGATTTTTTTTTAAGGTAAAAGAATCTACGTTTGATTCTCTGAATCTAGCTCATTTTAATATGAGACATTTTTGTATGCAAAGGACTGCTGACACCAGCAAGTTTTATAGTACTGATTACTATGGAAACATTTATCTATAAATATAAAATCCTTTAAAGCTTAGCCTTTTATCTTTATAGAAAAAGGCCTGTTTATGTCACTTCTAAGATTCCAGCTTTAATGTAGACATGAGCTATTCTAATGCCAAACAAGATAACCTCAGTGTTGGAGCCATGTGAGCTTTGAAAAGTGGAATTTGTGCTAAAACTATTATTTTTTGATAAAATATTAATAATGAAATAAAAATATTTAAAGAAGCTCGCTTAAGCCTAAAGCTCTGGTATATTGAATTCTTTTATTGAATTTAATATTGTGAATATGTCTCACATTTTTCCTATTCTAATTCATTGTTCTCTTCCATTTTTTGTGCATGTGTATGTGGGTTTGTGTGTGTTTGTTGTAATGATGGCCAAGACGAAAGTGATTCATTCATTCATTAACCTTTTCCTTTGCCAGATTTATGAATTGTTCTCCTCAAAGTTCATGTAAAATCGGATATGATGATATAGTATCTTTGTATTATAATCACTTCCTTTCTTTTTCCTCTTTTACTAAAACATGTCGCTTTAAATAATTAGAGATTTATAAGGGGAAAATATTGCAAAATGAGAAGAGAGAGATTGCCATATGGCCGAAAGAAGGGCACTTTATGCTTTCCTGTTTTTCCTCATGGGCATGGGTAAGTGAATCGAGAAGGAAGTAGGAGAGGGTTGTGCTCTGTCTTGCTCCAGGTACATCTTCATTCAAACAAGGTAACTTTTGTCCTCACATTTTTTTCCATACAAATTAGAAAATCCAGGAGTTATGGGTCTTGCCTAAAGAGAACATCCTCTCTACCTCCACACAAACATCTGAATTTACCATTATTATTTCTAAAACGTCTTCATGCCTCAAATGTGTCTCTAATCTAACAGTTTCAAGCTATGTCCAAATAATTGCAGTCTGATTAGTTAAAATCCTCTGAGACACTTCCAAATCTCCAGTGACTAATAGAACCCCCTATTCTTACAAAGTGATAAGACAACAAAATATATAATTGTCAATCTTGCAAACAGTGCTTTCTCAATGCGTTTTACAGAACCCTAGAAATGACAGAAATAAAGAGACGAGGAGCAGAGAGATGCTGAGGTGCAAGAGAAAGGCATGTTCTGCAATCTTGTGGGCCTACCAGTTGTCATTGAAGAGTTAAAGTGCTATATGACAAACTCCAGAGGAGCCGCTTCTCATCGTGGCTTCAAGGATGGGAACGAGATGCTAAAAGAGTGTGGCTGTCACAGCTGACCCAATTAACTTGTTAATTGCCAAATTCCTACTTATTTATCTTAGTGGTATATAAATAGAGGTTAAAAAAATATTTTTGAGACACCATCAGTTTAGGCATTTTAGATGTTGTCGGGATTGACTTCAGTTGCTAGATAAATTTTCAGTGTGAAGGAAGTAAGAACTCATTGACAGAATATAGGGGAAATTATTATGGCAACATAGAACTGTAGAATCACAGGGTTGGAAGAGGGCCAGAGATTATCTATTCTGACCACCCATGTCTTAGCCATACTTTTTAGACACAAAAAGAAAGAACGTATTTAATAGATACTAAACAATAAAGGCCACAGAGTCAAATCTCTTTTCTGCATCTTCCTTTGATCTGCTATTTTCTCATTTCTTTGAGCACCAGAAAAAGGAATTCAAATGTGGAATATTTGTTTAATGCTTCAGATAGCAGCAAGACATATAGACTATGTGTTATATTAAGTGGCATAGACAGGGCTGACTCTGGGGGGATTATGACAGAAGGAATGTTCGCCGGCACACTCCTACCTTCACTATATCTCTTTGACCTTTCCCTCCACACTCTTCACCAACCCCCTTTCTCTACTCCACACCACGATATGCCTTGCCCCTTGGCTTATTCCAGCCTTGGCTCCTTCACCTATGACATAAAAATAATGACTTTACACATTTCACAGTGTTGTGAAAATTACATGAAATAATGTCTGTGATGTCTTTATTCCCATATCCAGCACCTATGAAGGCCTCAATAAGTGATAGCTTTTATTCTTTGTACTAACTGCTAAAGATGTAACTCATCTAAGGATATTCAGAATGTAAAATAGGACTTGAAGATGGAAAAAGCAATTAATGGATGAGATTGACATTTGCAAGCAGAGTGTTGCCTACTCAACAATTATTTATTGGGCATCTACTATGTACCAAAGCCTCTGCTTCAGGTTGGAAATAGAGGATGAAAAAACACTCATTTTTCTTAACTTCATGGAGCAAAGAGTCTGATGAAGGAGACCAACTGTGAGCAATAACCACACAAGGGTTTGTATAATTACAATTATAATAAGGGCAATAAAGGAAAAATAAAGGGAGAAACGAGCATGCATAATATGGGGATATAATTTCAAAAGAGAAGATCAGGGAAGCCTGCCTGAGAAGTGCCATTTAAGTTGAGTTAGGCAAGGAAGAGGTGGTAGGATGGGGAAGACTTTTCCTGGCAGCAGAAATGGGTATGCCTCTTGGGAGACTGGCCTTGGGTAAAGTGGGAGGGATTGTAAAGAGAAGAAATTGGCCTGTGTGGGAACACTGCCCATCTTCCCTCTTCCTCTACCCGTCCCCCACCATCTACTGCTTCACCTTCCAGGAACTCAGGTTTCACAGTACAGTGACTTCTCAGGTTGAATCGCAGGAGACTGAGCCATCTTTTCCTTCTCACAAAGCAGACCACCACTCCCTTTTCATCTCTTGCCTAAGAGGTATGGGGTAAAACTCAGCTAGCTGTTTCTTAGCATGTGCCCACCCTTATAAATCTCCCAGGCCTCTGAGGCCAAGATTTGACCTGAACACACCTTTCGATCCCAAACTGTGAGAAACTGCAAGGTTTGCTAAATCTAATATGAACCTGAATTTACTGTTATTTTTTAACTGAACTGTGAACTGAACTTAAACCATTTCAAAGAAAACCTGGGGAGCTTCTTTGAGCCAGACCTAAGCTCATGTGTTTTTTCTCAAAAACTAATACACCAGAACTAAATCAGAACAATGAAATATTTTACAACCTGAATCTAAATAATTATTTCATTTAGTTTGAGCACCCATGCTGAAGAAAGAATATTAGTTATGGGGCGCCTGAAAGATTTTTATGTTTGGGTAAGTTGCCATTCGAATCATGCTACTCAATGTTTGGGAAATTTCAGAATTAGCTTTCATTTTTCTGAAGAAATTTTTGGCAAGGAGTATGTACTTCTTGTTGTCAGTCTAGGAATGCTACCTTTCCCCTGCAATTTTCAAGTACCTCTAATCCCTGTAAAAAACCCCAAATCGAGATTTATGTGAAACTTAAAAAATAAAAATTAAAGGTTTGATTCCTTCTTGGTGCTCCCTCTTGCTTTCCATAATAATTTTGTTTCGTTTTAAATCTGGTAAAGGAAAAAAAGGATTTGGGAATGTTTTATTTCTAGTCAAAAGATTCTTTTATGTGAGAAGACATGGAAAAATCAGATGAGATGGCAGTGTGGCATCAGAGTGGCAGTGTAGTGATATAAAAAAATTTTGACTGAAAACATAAAGTCCATCTGAGAAGGTGGTGACTGACAGTCACGGCCCTTCTGGGTCTAGGTACCAGTGAGCAGCATCTTCTCCCTTCAGTGCCAATAAGAGTTAGTTCTCCAGGGTCAGTGATTTCCACTTAATGCTTCATCGCTGTGAGGCGTTTCATAACTTGACTTCTGGTTTTAAACCCTGAATCCTGGGTAAAAGCATGTAATTTCCCCTTTATTTGAGCTTCAGTTGAACTGAGCCATTGGCTTAATGACAACCTCTCAATTAGTAAAGCTAACAAAGAAAATTTCAAGGTGAGTTACTTTGTGTTTCTAACAATCTGCACTAGTTTTTGACTTTTGACCTAAGCAGAGTTCTGTGTGGGATCTTTCACAGATAAATTTAGATTAAATCGCAAACAACAAAACCAGTTACACAAATATAACCCTTCTAAACCACCCCCATTCTCCCCACAGAAACATGCCTTCTTTTGGAAGAAAAAAGCATTTTTGAGATCCTTAAGTTCCAAAAATTTTTTATATTTTACTATTTAATCCTCATAATGATGCTGTGACATGAGTTTTATTATCCCAGTTTTTCAGATGAGGAAACTGATCTTGCTTTGGGTGCAGTAACTCTTTTCCTATCACACGGCTAGTAGGAGGTAGAGCCAAGATTTGGCTTGTTTTTTCTGACTCTGCAGTTTATTTTCCGTGATGCCGTATGTACAGATAACGCTAGTATAAAACAACATAGAAACCCTTTTTTTTTAAAGATTTGTCAGTTTTTTTTTAAAGACTTTATTTTTTTCCTTTTTCTCCCCAAAGCCCCCCATTACATAGTTGTATGTTCTTTGTTGTGGGTCCTTCTAGTTGTGGCATGTGGGACGCTGCCTCAGCGTGATTTGATGAGCAGTGCCATGTCCGCGCCCAGGATTCGAACCAACGAAACACTGGGCCGCCTGCAGCAGAGTGCGAGAACTTAACCACTCGGCCACGGGGCCAGCCCCTAGAAACCCTTTTATTAAAAGCGCACCGCCATCACGATTGGGTTCTCCATCTGTAGAATGTGGCATCCCCACAGCACATTGTGTCGAGTTGGTTGGGAGTGATGGCAGGGTTGAACTTAGATTCCCTCAGTTATTATCTTCTGTGATAGGAATGACCAGATTAGGACTCATTCCTATAATTGTCGTCCTTACCCACTCACTCCAGTTTGAAACTGGGGCAATGACACAAGGAGGAGGTACTTGGATGGGGATATCAGTGTTCTGGGATAGGGAACTCTGAGGGCTTCTCTCCCTTTGGTCCCAAGCATCTCTGAACCGTGCCATCTGCTTATTTTTGGACCTGATGAATCATCACTTTCTCTTTTTCTCTATCTCTTAAATGAGGGCCATAGGGGCCAGCTCATGGCCGAGTGGGTTAAGTTCCAGCTCCGCTTCGGTGGCCCAGGGTTTCGCCGGTTAGGATCCTGGGCGTAGACGCAGCACTGCTCATCAAGCCATGCTGAGGCAGCATCCCGCACACCACAACTAGAAGGACCCACAACTAAAATATACAACTATGTACTGGGGGGATTTGGGGAGAAAAAAGAAAAAATAAAATCTTTAAAAAAAGAAATTAAAAGAAAAAAAACGAGGGCCATACTTTTTAGGTCTTAAGGTCTTAGGTTTTAGGTCTTAGGATAAACTTTAATTAGCCAATATCTATAAAGTCTTTGACTGTCTTAGGGAGAACAAATTTAACATTTTATTAAAACTATTTCTTTATTAATTAATTTATTGATAATTTATTAATTAATTCTTTATTAATTAATTTATAAGGCAAAACTTAATATAATAATCTCATGGCAATCTTTGCTCACCTACATTAATGAATCCAAAGTTTGTATAAACAGTTAACATCAATTTTGCAAAGTCAGAACTAAAAGAAATTTAATGTATGCCATTCTGGTCTTTGTTGTTTATGTTTGTAAATCCAAAGTTATAGTGATTGGAATGTAAAGTTCCCAGCCTTAGTAATGTTTGGGTTAAATCTTTCTTCAGTGACTTTTAAGCTACCACCTCTTTGAGATGAGTGAAGTGGGAGGACAATTCCTGCTTTTACGAATTTAAGGTGGGGATATTTACATTAAACCATCTTAAAGGATTGTTCTGCATGCATTCATATGAAGTGATTACCATTTCTCTCGTTAAGTAATTTAGATGTAGCTTTTGAACTATAGCTTTGAGGCAACCAGGAGAATGGGCCACCCCACTACCATCACTTACACACACATGCATACGTGTTAATCCCACTGGAATAATGAAGAGTCAGGGGCTCAACTCAGTAAAATGTAAGTAACGTAATATAAGTAATAGCATTGCCTTTCATTTGGTGTTGCTTGGTACTTTTCCAACATCACATCCCCGTTAGGAACTAGTCAGAAAGAAAGTATGAAGAATCTAGTTTTTAAGGACCAAATATAATCCTGAATTCTAATTTGCACATCCGGTCACCTCCCATTCAACTAACTTCTAAAGTTCGGAGAGACACAATAATGAGACAGGAAAATAAAACAGATAGTGCCTTACACGTATCACATACTCAATAAAAATTGTTGAGTTAAATTAAATTGAATTACACGGTGACCAAACTAATCCAGATTAAGACATTCCATCCTTTAGCAGTTTCATTTTTGTTGTTGTTGATTTTGGACCCACTTCAGAGAAAAAGAACAAAGTGCCCTTTCAGGAACTTATTTTTTACAGTCTATTTTGGTTTATTTTAAATCAAATGTGGAGCCTAGAGGAGTTTGAAATTAGGCTTCTATTGCCTTCAGCTCAACAAATGACAAATCACCTGATGAGAAATCTATCAAAACCACCAAAAAAATCCCCTCTCTTTATCATACTTCCTCTTTCCACGTCTTCCTCCTTCACTGCAACGTATTACTTCTAGTCTTTATGGAAAAGACTTCTTCCTTTTGAAACAGGTTTAGTAGTTTGGGCTCCTATCTTAAGTAGGAAGAACATAAGGCATTTCATATTTCTAAGGAAATTATCTTAAAGAGAAGAAAATACAGTGGCCAACATCACTGGAATTGGCTCTGGTGCAGGGTAGGAAACGAGGCCTTGAGCCTCAGTTTCCTCATCTGTAAAATGAAGGCGTTAGAACAAAGTCTGTTCAAGCCTTAGCATTCAATGAGGTTAACTCAAGATTGTGAAAACCCGAAAGGCTGAAGTTCAAAGGCCTCCCCAGGGAAAAGTATCCAGAGGAAATGCCACTTGGTATCCACGGTCACCGCACTCCTAGAAGGGAATTTGTTAGAGTATTGTTTGTTATTGGAAAGAAGATTGTGGGACATGGGAAATCTCAAAGAGATCTTAGGTCATATCGACACACATAGTTGGGTTTTTTTAAGTGCAGAACAGGGGTTTTTGTTAGTATGGTTTTTTTTGTAGTGCAGCTCGTCTGCTATGTAACAGCAACTCCATGGTTTGGCTGAAATGTTCACTTTTCAACTGATTAGATGACATTGTGTGGACATAACCTTAGACCTGACTAATTAAGATTTGCTTTATGCAAACAGCTGAACTTTTTAGTTGATCCTTTGCACTTTATCATGTAAGAATCTTAGACTGTAGGCGTTGGAATGTACCTTAGAGATTTAGTTCACTCCCATCATTTTCTAGTTGAGGAAACTGTCAAGAAAGAGAAATAGAACTTAGATTTTCTTTGACACCAGTTTTATACTTGATTTTGTAGATGACTTTGGCAACACGTCTTAGGTTTATGTAACTATAATAGTGGGAAATTCTTATCTCCACAAAACTGTCAAATTAAAAGAAAATAACCGTCCTTGCTTTAGAAAAATGAAATTCTCCATAGTGGGATGTTTTAGTTGAAACTTTCTGATATTTAATTCTAATAATTAACTCCATCTGTCTGTCATCTATCTATAGTACTTTGATGATTAAATGGGATCACATTTTTAAGATGTCTAATAGTAGGCATCCACCATGTGTAAGTTTCCTCTTTCCTGCAGCCCCCACCCCCCATGCCCTATCATGTGCAAATGACTATGTTCCCTCCCTACCTTCAGTTGAAACCACAAAAAAGATCTTCTAGTTCTTAGTATCATCATAAAGACAGTACCGCATGTTTAGAAAAATGCTTCAATGGTAGCTGGCAGAGAAATGCATCTGTGAATTGATCACATTTCTCAGATACCTTGGGGCTTCATTTTGTCCTTTTTGTGTGTGCAGTGATTGTGGCTTGCACAAAATTTAGTGTATGCTTTTTGATTCGCATGAAAAAATGTGTAATGGTTAATTGAAGAGTCTCAAATTGTTGGGGTATACATACAGAGCAGTTTTATTTTGCCAAACCTTGTCTTTCACTACAGTATAGTAATTCCCCTTTCCTATCCCTAATAGCATCTTGGGCATAGTGTACAATTAAAATTCGTCCAAAACTATTTAAAATTTCAATCTCCTATCCAATTCAAAGCTCTTTCTCTCCTCCCTGCAGCCTAGATTTCTGAAGTAAGGAGTTTCAAGTAGAGAGGAAGGCATGGTGTGGCTCTGGAGAGCCTCTCCCTCTCCATTTCCCAAGTTTAGCTCCTTTGATTTGTATGCAGTAAGGAGGGAGCAAGAAGGAGAAGAAGCAACTTTTCACTGCAGTGATCTCTCCGTGAGGTTGACTGTCCATGCTCTCCCTTCATTTTCAGGCATTTTCTTACGTTGACTGTGGGAGGAGGGGTTGTAGTGGTGATTGTTAGTAAGAGGGCCAGTTCTGTCTCTCCTAATACATCTGACCCCAGTTGTTGGGAGCTTAACAGCAGCTATCTGTGGACCGAAGGGTATTTTACAGCCTTACCTTGAGCTTGGAAACTTAGCTGCAATTCTAGACAGCAAAAATCCTGCCCACAACATCCTAATAGAGCAGCAAAGTAATTCCTGAGACAAATTGATATTTATATGTGTACCCTGTGGATGTCTGTGTGTGTGTTTGCAGTGGATTTTCTGTAGCATAAAAGCATCTACTGAAAACCCTTGCTGAGACTTTGTCACTGACGACCATATTGCATAAGAAGGACAGTAGAAGATCTGGACATTCATTGGGTTTCCTGAACAGAGTATTTCCTATAGTTCTTAACCTTTGATTCTCCATCTTTCTCTCTCTCTCTGTCTCTCTCTCACACACACACAATACACACACTCCAAAACTGTTCCTAGGTTTTCTGTTCTTGGAAAATAATGTCACCATTCATTGTGACTGGCCACAGCCACAGAGTTTCAGAGATGCAGCAGTAACATAAAGTTCATTGAACCTAAAGAGAATTCTGGGGCCATATTTGATACCTACCCACTCTTCCCCAAATTTTGGCTACTTACATGAAGTTGTTTTACCATAATGTATAAGAGAAGCCTAATATATGGAAATATATTTATATCACCTCTTATGTTTGAACAGATATTCACATTTTATATTTAAAAATATGGCAGAGAGACTTTCTGAAAATCAAGAGAATAGACATTTTTAGTTATTGACATGGCTGGCATCAAATCCACAGCAAAGCTAAAAGATATTGGGCCACAAAGTATTACACGTAGGCTCAAGGAAACCATTGGTTAAGGAAACTTTCCATTGCTTTGTTTTGGTAAAGCAAAGCATTAAAAGAAAGTGTGTGTTTAAGAGACAGTTTGAACATAGAACTCAGCCTGATGTGTCCTCTCTGCTATATTGAACTCAATTTGAATCAGCACAAGTTTACTAAAGTCTACTATGTGGAGAGCTCTATTGTTTTAATCTCTGGGGGAAAAAAAGCTTACTAGGTTTAAAAGATTATTTTAGAGACTGTCTTTTCTGATTATCTGAAAGAAATGTATTTTTGATACAACTCAGTTACAGAAAAATGATAAGATTTGTAGGACAGATCTATAAACTTATTCCTTCTCACAGTATTTTTCAAAGTTTCTAAGCCATACTGTATTTTATTTCTACTCAGCTTGAAACAAGTTAAGTGACTCAATTAGCAATTGTACTAATAGACTTACGTTCATAAAGTTTCAGTTGTCTTAACTTTGTCAGTTCTTAAGATTAGTCTTTCAAATGAAAGCAAGAAATGTTTATTGAAATTTTTCTTAAAACTGGACCTCTAGATTATGTCATTACTTTAAAATCGAAGTTGAAGGTGACAAAAATGTTTGGACTGTCTGCATCTACCACATAGCTCATCTTCAAAATCTGGTCAAGAGTGGTTCTTAGGAGCACAGTTGAGAATGTAGTAGGTTCATCTCGATGAATGTCCCAGCACCTTTATATCTACAGTCTCTGTATAATCTCTAGGGAGGTGGAAACAGTTTACCTTTAGTGACTATCCACTACTATTATTTTTGGTGCTTTTTCTCAGCATTTTTTTCTAAGTGTGTCTTACAGTTATACTGTGTGCTGGCTGCCAAAGCCAGGTGGTATCGTGCAGGCTAAATGTTACTCTAGTGTTACTCTAGTCTTTTCCTTTTGTTCTGCCTCCCTTCACTTATCCCTCCATAAACCCATTAAATTATCTTTATTTCTGGGTGATGGCTCTAATTAGACAGAAAGAAGAAACTGTTTTGATTACCCTGAAGTGTGACTGAGCCCTAGTTGGCATAGTGCAGTCCACTCCCAGGAGCACTTGTGTTTACAAGTCAATTTTTTAAACCTAAAACAGGAAAGCTCAATGGTGGCTTCTCAGGCAACAGAACAAGAAAAGCTTTAATCTAACTCCAAGAGAAGAGCTGTAGCTCTGTCATTTTTCGTTCTGCCATTTTACTTACCGTCATGAAATCTTTCTACCTTAAATGTTTTTCTAGACAGTGGGAGAAAATACACACATAAAGCATGCATCTATTCAAATTCTTAAATCCTTACAGAAGGTCATAAATTTGTCTCTTGTGTTGGAGAGGAAGGACAATTTAATACTCATAGCAACAACAGAAGCCAGAGCATGAGCATTTTTGCATCAGTTCTCTGGTCCCCAATTCCCACAGAGTGATGCAAAGAGGACCAGATGACACCTTCAGGTCAGTGGGTTGTGTTACAGGAAAGGAGCCTGCACATAAAGAACATGGATCTTTTATAATGGGCAGTAAATATTTATGGTCTTTGTTCTGGAGGGAGACATTATCTTTATTATGCCAAGCTCACAGCTCCACCAAATGCGTTTCTCCTGTTTTTGCTATACCAAAAACCCTATGTCAAGTGGCAAGACCATCATTACTGGTACCTTCTATTTCAACTTTGGGGACCCTGCCTTTGTAGCCACCAACGTGTTGGTTTCCAGCTGGGGCTGCAGGATTTGCATTCTCTGGATGATTCAGGCTTGACTTGCACACTGTCAACCTTCTCTGAGGATCACTCTTACTCTGGGGAAATTGCTGGCTTTTACCAAGAAAGCATCTTATATTCTTGCCCAGGGTCATCCTAAGGGCTAGGGGAGTTTTCCAAGACAACAATACTGACAACAAGAATTTATGTAGATTTCTTTGAGTCAGTTTCTCCTATTCCAGTAGGTCATCGTCAGCAGCATTGTAAAGCTAACCAGGGCAAAAAGAACCCAATTCTCCTGAGATTCTGTCTCAGGGGGAAAAGGCCAAAGGTCCCTTTTATCAGACAGGACCTATCACAAAAGACTCTGAGACATTTACGGTCATCTCCAAATAGACTTAAGATTGGCATGATAGCAGAGCATGAGCCATCTGATGGGCCAACTGTTGCCATTCTTCCTTAGCAAGGATTATGCACCCTGCCCCCTACATCCTAAGCAGACTAGGCCAAGATTTAGTGATGTATCTGGTTTCTATCCATATAGTCAAAATTTTCTCTCCTTTCATGCTTGGTGTAGGTGTTATGTCTCTGCAGCTCTTGTCTGAAAGAGGGCACACCAGGATGAATCCTAGTGCTATTTGTTACAATTTGGAGGACCTGAGGCTGACTACCAGATTGGAAAGAAACCCTTCTCCCCTACCCCTCCCCTGACTCCCACCCCCACTCCTGATCTAGAGGAGAGTTAGCAGCACGTGTTTGTCTTTGAACTACTTCCTATATTCAGCCTTCAACCACTTTCCAAATGCCTCCTCATTAACAGGCAATAAAGATGAGGAACATTTATTGCCCTTTACATTGTACAGTTTGGCCAACATGTTCACTACTGATTGTATGGACTCTCTCAAGTCCCTTTAATTGACTTGTGAGACCCCCATCCTTCCTCTTCCGTGAAGTCATGTCACAGTCACCTTCCCATCCTCATTTCTAAAACTGCCAAACACTATGAAGGGTCTGGGATTTTACCCCACTGGCAAGTGAACAAGTTATCCTGCTACAGGATCACGGATGCTGGCAGAAGATACGAGACTCCTGGATCAGAGACAAAGAACAATTTGTTACTCAAGCAATAGAAGTAGTCAGAGTATCAGCATTTTTGTGCCAGTTCCTCTAGCTTCAATTTGCACAGGTTGATGTGAAAAGGACTAGATGACACCTACACACACAGTGAGTTATGTTACAGGAGAGGAGCTTAGGGAACCAAAATCTTTTATAATAGTAAGCGTATCTTCTCTTTGTTCCAGTGGGGACCACTATTTCCATCTTCCAACGCTATTAACAAATCTGCTCTGTGCTCTGAAGAGAGGCACTGTGTCTATATTCAAAGCTTGTTTGTGATACAAACTTCCTTGAAAAGACAGTCTGGAACAAAAGTTAGTCAATGCTTCCCCTTCAAGATATGCAGAAATACAATAGACCCACAGAGAATTGTCTCCCTACACTTGGAAGGAAGGGTGAATAATGCAACTACAAGTAGTCCTTGTTTCATGATTATAAGGACCCAATTGAAAACAATAGCACGGGAAAACAAGCTTTGGAAATATCAATGATTGAGTTTTTGTTTCTTTTTTGATAGTTGGAAAGTGTGTTTCAATGAATAATGTGTTTAGCAGTTCATCAAATGTTATATTAAGATTACAAGATTATAAAAGATGTGCACTGAGATTTCTTCTGAAAGTTCTCACATGACGCATTCTCATGAACTCTCCCTAATCGGGGAGACAAGATGATATCATTATAGTGAATGGGCCTGGACTCAACCCATTTCAGTATATACCTTAGATTGCAAACAGCCATTGAACTTCACAACAAAAGTGAAATCAGTAGATGCTTTGCGTTAGAAGTATTAAATTGGGTTTGTAGGGCAGTGGTAGAAATGTTTTATTTTCCTCTTAAGAAACAACATAGGTTACAATTTTACTTGTCAATTACACCTTAATAACGCTGGGGGAAAAACATGATAGGATTTTGTCTTATTAATAAAAAGGAACAACTCCTTTTTCCTCACCCTGAGACCTCGAACATAATTCATGTTTCCATTCAGAAGGATCTTCCCAATAACTGGAAAAGTCTGTCAAGATTTGGATAACGGCTAAGTGTAAAGCAATTGTTTGTTTGCTGTATAGGTAGACATTATTCCCACTCTAGTTACATTGATTATAGGAAATTTTCCATTGCTGGTGTAAACTGAGTTAGTCTTACTAACTAACTTACTAACTGGCCTTGGGTCCTTCAAATTCTGACACTCCTAGTTACTATGTAAACTTGGGAAAGTTATGTAAGCCCTGAGACTTCATTTTTTCCTCTGCAAAAACAAAGGACAAAAAACTCACCTATGAGCAAATTCTAAGGTCTTTTGGGATAAAATTACATAAAATACCTTAAAAAAAATCCTTGTACAGTGCATAGTACATAATAAGTTCTCAATAATGTCTAGCCCCTTCTTTCCAATGTGGTTTGACTACATATGGATAGAAAGTCCTTATTCTTCATTGTCATGTTATTTATTGGTTCACAGGTTCCTCATTGATACAGAAATTAATCCTCCCTGGAGGACCTCGCCTTCTTCTACCAGAGAACAAACTTCTCTGCTCACTTGCTTGACATTCTATTGTTTATCGTGACCCCCCCCCCCAGAACGCATCCAAGTTTATAATGAAGACGCACTATATAGACACCAGACAAGTCCTGGGACTGGTTCCATGTGAGAGCTCCTAACAGAGGGGAGTGTGTTAAAAAGCTAAAGAACAGATTTGAAAAGCCTAAAATCCTTAGAATCTCAGCTTCAGATCCTGGCAGGATTGAATTAGCTTTTTCTCCTCTGGAGTAGTTAAACTTAGTTTCATGTGTTTTGTCTGCGTACTGCGTGTGGGAGTGGGAATCTATATCATTCAGATGGAAGCTTTCATCTGTTTCAAGCCTGTATGTATATTAAAACAGCCATGAAATTTTATATGTGCTCAAAGCCTAAAAATATCAGCACAGACCTTAAGAGAATCAGACAGGGGGCTGAAGAAAGATTTAATATTCAGTACTTCTCCTTTCTATTTCTTTTTGCATGATTTTTATGAAAAGTTGTGCTGACAGGAACTCAAAAAACGTACTTTGAAAACTGAGCAATTGTCCACTTAATGCATTCTATTCAGATGACAATTACTAACACTTTAGAATAAAACAAAACCACAACCTTTTCCTCAATAATAGGGTTTTAGGGCCCCGTTTGTCCAAATGAGAGCCTTAAATCTCCTTTTTATTTAGCTTCTTTTTTTTTTTTAAAAAAAAACACTGTTCCAGTAGTGTCGCCAATGTAATCTTGAGTTCTTTGGTCTAAACATACAGGGAACAACAGAAGGAAGTAAGGATGCCTTAGAGGGACAAATGGCATCCATGGATGGGCGTCTATCCTGAAAATGGGTGGTGTTGGGTCTTACATTGAGGGCATGTTTCTAGTTCACAGAGTTCTGTATCATTGGCACTTTAAGCGATTTATCAACTTCAGGGCACCTTGTTGGCTAAAGACTAATATAAGGATCTGTCAATCTTCTAAAGCAATAAAGCTTGCTTTATTAAGTAGAGCTGAATGCATGTTTTCCCAGAACAGGATTCCACTACTCTGGAGAGCCACTTTTTCCCATCCAGGACATCCTGGAGATGAGTGTTGGGCTCCCAGGCCGATGCCTCAATGGCCAAGGAACTGTGGATATGTCCTTGAACTCATCCATTCCTTCACTCCATGATCTTGAGAAAAACATACCTTTGCTGCACTCAACACCACAACCCCCCACCTCTCCCCCTTCTATCCACTTCTCCACATGAAAGTAAGAGCTAGAGCATATGAATACCTATTTTTGGTAAATGTCATGGTTTTTCACATCACTGAGTAAGCATGAAAATTTCTCTCTAAATATTTGAATCACTTCATTTATAGTCAAGGACACTTTCTCAAAATGAACATTTTAAAGCCAACCAATTTGACTATACATCTGGTTTTGACCCAAGAGAAGCAGAAACACTATAGTTAATCAAACTAATTTGTATTGCTATTCTTATCTGGTGGGCTCACTTTGAGGAAACCACAAAGATGTCCTTTGGGAAGTCACAGTTTTAGGGGTGGGGCTGGGTTGGAGGTGCTGGATCTCTTGGTGGTTAATGATTGTATAAAACACAATTGTAAAATTATGGAAAAGATTTTTAGTGAACTTTTTTTCTTAACACATTTGATTTTTTCAGAGCTGTAATTTTGAACTATGACAATTTGGAAAGAATGCATGCAGCGTGACATCATGCAAAGAACAGATCACTGAATTTTAGGGATTAGAATAAACTGAGACCTAGTCTTGTCTATGCCATTTTTTAGTTTTGTTGTGTTGGGCAAATCACATATCAATATGGTGTCAATTCCTTCTATATTAAATAAGGAATTGGCTTAGATTAGAGATCTCAAAATTTGTACTTTAGACTTGTGAAATTGTCTGTAAGAGTAAAATTAAATTAAAATAAATTGGGAAATGCTGCATACTATGCCCTCCAAATTTACATTTCCACATTAAGGGCTGTAAAAGGTTTTACAGTTAAAGACCCCAGCTCAGCTTTAGTACAGTATTTTCCAAAATTGTTTTTCTAGTGATGCATCTTAATGTCTTTTGGAAATAGAGTATAACAAATGTCTTTTGGAAACTGTGGCTTCAATAATCCCTAAGACCCTTTCCAGCTAGCATTCAATATATCAGTTACTCTACTTTTGTTATTTTTTATATTTTGCCAAGAAGGGAGTTTTTCTTTGTTGATTTTTGGTAATTTCTCAGACAAAGAATAACAAGAGATGAAATAATTTAGTCACCTAAGGATTCATTAGAATGAGTCATTGGTCCCTCCGCCTCATTTAAGGTACTTTCCAGTATTAAAGTTTATGATTCTAATATTCTAATTTGAGATCAGGGACAATTCTTCCTATAAGAAAAATTATTTTCTACCTTCTAGAAAGCCTTATATTACTTTGTACACCTATAACCTGCACAAATGTTTGTTTTTCCCCCAAATTAGCATCTCAACACAATGACAGATTTATCTATCAGCAACAGAGACATTTTGTAGCCTCATGGCTAATACTGTTAATGTTTCTGAAAAATCGTGTTTCTCATTACATAACATCTTTAATCTAATTAAATTTTAAGCTATATATTGGGACACGTTTACACAAGTGTTAAAATTTCTGGTTACTCTCCAGGACGTTACATCAGAGTAAATGTGTTGTTGACTTTATTTATTGTTTGAACACTTTTTTTGTCTGAACAATCTACATCTTTTGTTCAGACAAATGAAAAGGAAAGAGCGCATGCCTGCATCTTTAGGTGGATGTTCAAGTTCATTTATAAAGAAGATAATCTTTGTTTTAAAACATTGCATCCTCCTCACCTGCAGTTTATTTCTTTCATTAAAGTGGTTCAAGATATATTCTGGTAAAAAAAAAAAAATGCTTCCAACAGTTCCAGCGTCAAAAAAGAAATACCATGTGTTTTATTTATCATTAAAAAATTGTGAAAAATTTTTCCAATCACTCCCTCTCTGATTGGTCACATTTTCTCTAGGTATACATCAAGGATGGTAAAATACTCCCAATACCCACAAGGTGGCATGGCCTTCTTGTATAATTCAGTTTCATTTGGTTTATCTCTGCTTTAGCTGCTGCTATATTTTAGATTGTATTCTTTTGTTAAAGTTTTGACTTTCACTATATGGTTTTATTTTTCCTCACTTGCAGCCAGTGTACAGGGCTTGCATTCCTAGAGTGAGACATATTTTTCACAAACAGAGCTATTCAAGCAAAATGCTCCAGCCTTTTCTATTGTTTCAGTCCACTTTGGAGCTGATTTTAAATTATTTGACTCTGTGTGATGCCTAGTGCCTATCACAATGCCTGATGAGTAGGCACTCAATAAATATTTGCTGTGGAATGTCATGACTTGCCTTATTGAGAAAAAAGTATTCAAATAGTATTTTCAGAAAAATTTATGGATACTTTTTATCGTTCTACTTGCTGGTGAAAAAGATCTTCCTCTGCTGTCCAGGAAATACTATTATTTTATGATATTATGAAAGTATGTTATGGATTATGGTGAAATGGCCGTCCTATTTCAATTATAAAAAAGGCATGGCTAATTCGGTTTATCCATTTATTCTTCTCCTTGGTAAACATTTGTGGATGCTCTGTCTATGCCCAGTGCTGTGCTAAGTGCTAAAGAACATGCGAGAATGAGTAGAACGTAGATAAGCCAGTAGGTATACAATTGCAGTAGAGTAATAAACATTCATTTCATTCATTCGACAAAAATTTAATGAATGTTTACTGTGTGCCAGGTGTTCTGGATGGTGAATAGTGAATAAAATAGTTAGAAATCTTACATTAGAGTGGATAAGACAACCAATGAACTAGATAAATAAGTAAGATGAGTGAAATACATAGTATGTTGGACAATAATATGTGCTAAAGAGGAAAAATAAAGCAGAGCAAGGCCCAGGAGGGAGGATTGAGAGTGGGTTATACTTTTAATCTGAGTAGTGGGAGAAGGCCTCTCTAAGAAGGTAGACTTTGCAAAAAGAGCTTAAGAAGGGACAGAAGTGACCTGTGTGGTTATCCAGAGGAAGAACATTTTGGTTTTGGAGACAGGAAGAGCAAGGCTCAAAGTGAGAGTGGGTCGCTACTTTCATGTCCTACCACAGGGTCTTCTGTGAGGTGAGACAGGAACAAAGAGGATTGAGGGGCTCATTGGGGAAGCGAAGGAGGATTTCATAGAGGAAGGGTAGTTCGCCAAGGATCAAGTGAGGAGAAAGACCCCTCTGGTGGAGGTAACCGCAGGAGCAAAGCCATGGAGGCATGAAAGCTAAAGATGTGTTTGTGTGGGAAGCGAGAAAATAAGACTGTAAATGGGGCCAACATGCCGTAGTCTTGTATGTACAACTCTATTTTCTATCCACTTGGGAGGACAAATAATGATCTTACCAGACTAAATTTGAGAAAAAAAAAAAAATTGCTCAGAATTTTAATTGAGGCAAATCATGGAAAAAAAAATGGACATTTTATGTGCAGAGTAATCTTAACCAATAACGTAGATCTGTTTTCTGTTCCCAAGAAATCTATATTCCTTGTCACTGGGATTAGGAAAGTTTGAGTTCAGAATGCGTAAGAGGACAGATAGTAAAAGTTTTGAGCCCGCTGTATTTTCTAGATGTCAGTTCTGCTTTTGAGATAAGGCCCCCAGTATGCAGTCCACCTTGGAATGCACTAAATTTTAGATATCTGAGATCCTTGCAATGGATAGCATAAGTTTCTTTTATGGGAGGTTTTACCAGAAGGAGAGCTCAAGTGATTATATCTGATGGATTTTTCTAGGTTTTAAACCTTTAGTATGCGTCAGATAAGGGGATGGAAAAATCTCTCATGATTGTTTTGGAGAAACAGAATCTGACACATTCAACTGTAACAACTACAGTTCTCAATGAGCGTTTACATCTGCCATTACAGTGGTATTTCCTTTTTTTTTTTTCAGATAAAATGGTGGATTTAAATCTCAGGCTACAGCTTAAGGTGCGCACACCACCACTTATTTTTCTAAAATTCAACTTAGTTTCTCCTTTCAGACATCTTTGCACTGGCCTGGCAGAAAACTTAATTTCGGGACCCTTCCTTCCTGAAGTTGTGGGAAGTGTTTGAAGGTTGTGATGAAGTCCGTGGCCCTGCGTGGGGTGAGATGTCTTCCACAAAGACTGCCACAGAGGAAGTGTCAACCCTCTGTCCATATGGCACCTCAGGCCTGTGGCTCCCCTGTTGGGTCTGTGAGACCTTTGGGGGCAAGAACTTGCTGCCGCCTCCCTGGCATGCCAGGACCATGAGAATCTTTGCCCCATACACTTGAATGCTTATTCTCTGCCCAGGTTCGCATTATCCCTCTTGGGCTCTACCCTAGACATTGTTGGCCAATATCCCCTCAGGGTTAACTTGTCCTGTCTATCTCTCCTCCTCACAATCCAGAAGAAACTTTTTTGAAGTCTAGAAGGGAAATCTTTCTGCCTTTGTGCTTCTCCCACTAGCTGTCCTCTATCCCGCATCACCAATATTCTCCTAAGAGTTGCGTTCTGGGAAGCCAGATACAGGAAGATCAGAGGATGCTTTCTCCCCTTCATGTGGCCCTTCTGAGCTAGTGGCCAGAGATTGATTCTCTGTTCTAACCAGTGAAGGGAAAGAGAGAAACACCTGAAGAGGAAAAAATTTATTTCATAAATATTCACATAATTTCATACACAGAAATGCTGTGTTCATAGTCAAAGTATTTATTGATGTGTGTATGTGTGTCCTTTGTGGGAAGGCACGGTTATTGGTCTCTACTGGGCAATCGTAGGCAAGTCCTTTAACATCTTAGAGCACTGGTTTCTTAGCATATAAACAGTGGGCACTAGCGTGCAGTTCCTAACTGGAGGATTGTCACAAGGATTAAATGAGGCAACTGTATGAATGTAGTTAACCATTATGAATCTATACACGTCCGTACAGCACCAGAGCACATTTCTGGTTTTAGTTCAAAATGCTGTGTTTTGAATTTCAAGTCATCTGTGTTCTCAAAAGTAGTAAACCTAGTGATGACATAAAATTAGTACTTATTAGATAAAATACTAGTTTCTGCTCTCTTTCCTAAGAAGAGTAGGAAATCTCACTATTGTTGTAAATCCTCCTCTTTGCCAAAACCATAAATCTCTTCTATTCTGCCCGTTTCCTTCTCAGCAAAAGTAGCAGCTTCATGAGGACATTATTTTGTCCACATCTCTAAGAAGTTTGCAGCATACTCAGAGCCAAAGGATGGGATGATGTGTGGAGGTTTCTGTGCCAACCTTTGTCGAGTAGAGGAGATGGGGTCGGGGCCTTGCACCTGCCTTGAGACTTAGCACAGCACTGAGTACAAGGCAGCTTCCACATTACTGTTCCTCAAACGATAGGACCTGGAAGGTGGAACCCAGGACATCTGAATGGATGCCCACCCAAAGGGGCAGCAGGAGTTGGGCAACGGTAGAGGGCCAGCATCCCAGGCATGCCAACCGCTGCTCTGCTTCCTGGCCCTTCCTCTGTCTATGTTCCACCTGCCTCTCAACAGATACACAGACACATACAGGCTGGGTCCTGTAACCTGGATCAAACAGACGAGCATTTTCAGACACTATTAACTCCCACGTTTACGAACATGGTACATTTCAATTCTAGTCTTATGTCTTTTTCTTGTGATGCTACTTAATTACTTCTCCCTTATATCATTTCTCTGAGAAAGCTAGATGTGAGATTTAGCTGGGTTGTTTACGTAGAAAAATAATAACTGTCATTTATTGAGCACTTGCTATTTGCTCAACATTGTGCTGAGCACTTTACATTCATTATGTCATTTGATCCCTACTACAAATCTCTGAGGTAAGAATTATTTCTTTTTCTTTTCTTTTCTTTTTGTGAGGAAAGATTGGCCCTGAGCTCACATCCACTGCCGATCTTCTATTTGCGTGAGGAAGATTGTCGCTGGGCTAACATCTGTGCCAGCCTTCCTCTATTTTATACAGGATGCCGCCACAGAAAGTCTTGATGAGTGGTGCTAGGTCCACCCCTGGATCCGAACCAGCGAACCCCAGGCCGCCAAAGCAGAGCTTGCAAACTTAACTACTATGTCACCAGCCAGCCCCCAAGAATTATTTCTTTGTCTTGCTTACAGATGAGGATAATGAAGCCTAGCAAAATTAAGTGGCTTGCCCTGAAATCACACAGCAAGTGGCAAAATTATTATTTTGAACCCAGCGGTGGACTTTAGAGTCTGTGTTCTTAAACACAACAGTATAGGGATAAGGAAACTGAGGCACAAAAAGATTCCAGGAACTCATGCAAAGTTCTCAAGTGAAATCTAATCATAAAAAGTATTTTCTCCTGACCTCCAAGCCAATATTGCACCCCACTGTCTTGGGTCAAGTCTAAATGCAAACTGAACTGGGAAGAACCAGCTCCCTGCTGGAGCACACTTTGTACAATCCCATCCGATCGCGGGGCCCTGGTTTCTCAGTGATGAATGAGGACATGCTGCAAACTGCCCCTGATCAAGTGCCTCTACTGTCTTTCCACTTACTGTCCTGAAGGGGCGGCTCCATGGGACCTGAAATAAACATTTTGGAGGGACCACTTTTAAAAATACGCAATTATGGACACAAAGTTAGAAAAATTTATTTAAATATTATTTATTTAAGTATTTACTTATAATGAGAAGTGAAATCATATCAAATAATGTCAGACAGCTAACAAGTACCACAAATATTCTAAAATCTATAGAAAGATCTAATATTTTTTGAATGAACTGCCTAAAATCTCCACAATGCTTTGTTTCCCTATATTTTTCCCTACATTATTTGGATTGTATTTTCATATAACAACCAAAAAACAAGCCCATCATTTCTTTAGGATGGTTGATAATTTTTTTTAAAATTAATACTTGAGATGCACAAAATATCAGTGACTTTACAAGCAGACATACTCGCTTTGGATAATGTCACGACAGGTTTGTGCTATGCAAACACAGGAATTCCGACAAATATATTTCATGAAATTCATATCAAAAAAGAAAAAATGTGTAGTGCATTTGTAATTGTATATACAACATTATCAAGTATATTCTTGACAGGAAAGAATTTTTATTATGGCTAAGCATCAATGAGAACTCAATTTCCTACTTACAAATTTACATGTTACAGAATTATTCACAGCCTAACTTCTGATTCCACACATTTCCAACATTGGCTGTTCTTTGCTTTCCACACGCTTCCGGTGCTGGGTGTTGTGGGACATGTTTCTATATCATGATAGAATCTCTGACCCTATACCTTCATGACACAAAACCAGGAGCATCAGCAGAGTGGGAAGGAGGAATCCTGGAAGCCAATACCACACTAAGATGGCTGGCAGGATCCCAACCATACACAAATGTGCCTGCAAACCACATCCATGTATCCCACTGAACCAAAAAACATGCATGGCAGCCCAACCTCAACTTAGCAGATCAGAGAAACACCCATGGCCACGCCATCATCTGAATGGAGGAAAGTAGGACAGAAAATTGAAGGGGAAAGAGGCAGCTGTCTTGACCAAACTGTCTTCGGTTAATATCTTATTTTTTCAAATTTTGAAAAAACTCATGGCCCTGTGAACACATGTCTATACCCTCCCGCATAGCCTTACATGTAAGCTGTGTAAGTGAAGAGCCCTAAAGCTGAAACTTCACAGGCCTTGTTGGCAAAGGAAGCCTTTCCATCCATTCTAATGTCTCTTGTTTCCATGTGAAATAGACATGACTGTACTTCCCTTTTGGACCGTGTTTAATTATCAATGTTTCAAACTCCTTTGTAACGTAAGACTTGAATGCACAAAATTTATTGGTACTTAGTCTTCCAGTAGCTACCGAGGTTTTTTTTTTACATACTTTGAGATTATGAACATAGATAGCTTCATGAGAATTAAGTAAAGAATCACAAGACCTTTAAGCTTCTCAATTTATTTCTCTGACCCTAGGTTTCAAAGAAAGCAGAGGAAGAGTCGGAACTTGGCAAGCAGAAAACCACAGTTACAATTACAATACAATTTAATTATGCCATAAAAATGCAATGAGTCACAGTGGGACACCAACCTAACTTATTAAAAACTGAAAAAATTCTTGACCAGTTATTTTGTTTTCCCACACAAACGATCAGTTTAATTTTTGCATTGGATAAGTCTAGAACTTTTCTTATCTGTAAATGAACATAATCATCCCTCCTTCCAGATTGTAAGCTTCATGGAACAGAAACCTTGTCTATTTGGCTTATTCTTAGATCCTCAATTTCCAGTCTTAGCAAATGGGTGGCAGCTATCATGGAAATATTTGGTAAATGAATAAAAATTAAAGGATATCAATTATTCAGCTTCTCTATGGCACATACTAATACAAATTTTCTATTGCTGCTGTCAACAAATTACCACAGACTCAGTGGCTTAAAAAAACACAAATTTATTATCTTACAATTCTGGAAGTCAAGTCCGAAATGAGTCTTAGGGGGCAAAATCAAGGTGTCAGCATTCCTTCTAGAGGCTCCAGGGGAGATTCGATAGCCTTTTCCAGCTTCTAAAGGCTTCTTGCTTTCCTTGGCTCATGGCCCCTTACTCCATCTTCAAAGCACGTTACTCCAACCTCTGATGCCCTTGTCCCATCTCCTTTTTCTGACTCTGATCTTATTGTCTCCATCTTATAAGATCTTATTGTCTCCTGGTGATTTCATTGGGTCCACTGAGATAATTCAGGATAGTCTCCCAATCTCAAGATCCTTAACTTAATCCCATCTACAAAGTTCCGTTTGCCACGTAAGCTAAAATGTTCACAGCTTCTGGGAACTAGGACATAGACATCTCTAGGGGCCATTATTCTGTCTACCACACATAGTAAGAAAATCACTCCCAGGATATTTGCTTTTTTGGAACCATTACTGGAACCCACAGAATTTAGACCTTCTGACTTCCGGGCTAGTTTTTCTTCATTGAAACGATACTGTCACTAAAGCAGAAATTTTTAAAAAGCATTTTAGTGTCCAGAAAGATTTACTGGACACACAGAGCACAAAAAGGTCTGTATTCACACCAAGAAGTAGTGGAGATGTTGGGAAAATTAGCTCTGTGGGAAGGCCCTCTTTATTTTAGCAATTAATAATCTGAATGAGTGGATGCATCACAGATATTTGATTCTCACCACGTCTCAGTTCTTTCTTTATTGCTTATTCAATTCTGGGAGACACTCAATCTGCTCTATTAGTAAAGACTTATTCGCTTTTCTCCATTGCTTCTCCTCTTGTCTATATGAGTTACACAGAAACTAACTTGACTCAAGTGACAAGATTAAGATATTTGTTTAATGATGCTTTCCAGAGAGCCCATAACAACTTAATTAATAAGGGCATATGATAATAACGGAAAACGTTTTCAGAAGAATATGGGTTGCAGATGGCCTCAATGTGAACTAATAAACAGCAGATTTCCTGACACATTCTAGGTGTTCAATAAACATTTTTAAAGTAATTATGCATTTATAGATAATGAGGATGGATAATGGGAGGATGATTTCAGTTCCATAGAGCAGCTAACTTCTTGTAGACATCCTAGCTGGGACAGTGACTCTGAAGGCACAAATTCCACAATTAAATGATGAAAAGAGAAAAATGAGAAGGAAGTAGTCCAGGGATCTGGTGAGCACCTTGTGGACAAAGGATGTAAAAAACTTTCTTTTGAAATTTGGGGTCCACTATTGTACACTGAAACATCACAGTATCACTTCTCAGGCCTGACTCAACAAAGTGCCACCACTGAGTCATCTGACCACTTCCTGGGTTTTCCCCCTCAAAGCCTTCACGCCCAGGGTCTGCTTGTACCCCACCCTGATGGGGAATGATCTCAACAGGATTCATCAACTAAAGTCTTGACAGACCCTGCTTATGTAATGGTCCCTGTGGAAACCAGGATATCATCTCTAGAGACTGACATTGGGGAGGGTTTAAACAACAGTAACTAGTTGGGAATTTTCTCCTACGTGTCATCTGTGAGAACCATCTGACCTCACAAGCAAGACTCTGTGGTGAGAAGGGTGGTATATGTCTTACAGGAAATGCAAAAATGACTTTAGGGCATTACATACATGATTAACCAAAGAGTAAATTGTAGCACTGGACTCTTGCTTTAGATTTTTAGAGTAGAAAGAAAATCAGGGGGAAAGAAGAGAGGTCACTGATGAAGGGTGGGGTTTGTGATACAGTCTATGGCCTTATTCATTCAGTAGAAATTTATTGAGTATTCGTTATGGGGCAAGCCACTGTTCGGGTCCCTCCTCACTCCAATTTTCTCTTGCTGCCAGCTCTCTTTTTGTTGTTCCCAATTTGAATATTTTTCATACTCGGAGCTACATAAACTTCTCTTCATCACCGGATTCTTTGATCTATGAACAATAGCAGCCCTTTGAATAGGAGTATTTGTTTCATAATTCCAGTTTTTCTAGAGAATTTGGAACATAACCGTGTCTGAAAAATTTAAAGTTGGAGGGTTCCCATGGTTTGACCACTCCCTGACCTCTTTTTGGTCCTCTTATTTTCTTTTCGTAGTGTTTTCATTTTTCACCCAATTTGGTCACACTCTTTTGAGGCTAATTATATACTGGCCTTGCAATCTTCACAAGATTTGCACATGACAAGTTCTGATTTGCTTGTTAGTCAGTGAAGGCAATCTTCAAAATGAAGCTTCATAAATAACCAAAAGGAAGATTTTATACTCAACAGTAAAGCTAATTTATACTTACAAGGATTTTTCCATGATGCATTATACAGTGTTAGGCATAATATTTTAATCTCCTACACTTTAACACACATTTCAGCCATCCTGACTTTGATTGACCTATGGCGTCTGGATGCTTCCTAATGTATCATGAGACATACTGCACTACATTATATTATGGGCTGTAATGTGTTATTATGCAATCCCTTAAGACTCTTCCTCTGTTTCTTACACACATGCACGCTCACACACACACAAACACAAACACACTTTGATGCTTATATTCAATGGTCCCCAAGCTTAAGAGATATTTCTCTTTCTTCTCTTATCTATTAGTTACTCTGTTAGTGGAATAAAAGCAACTCTGTTCATTTCTAAGAGATTCTAAAGAAGTGTTTGTATAGATAGCTACACATGCCAACAACCTAAATACAGGATAATTTTTCCTAGGGTTCTCTCAGCACTCATCATAAAGTACCACAAATAACCCAACCAATAAACAACCTATCAGGAGAAAATGTGTGCAATAAACAAGGTGCACAGAGATTCTAGAAATAGCTCAATTACTAATTAGTATTGTGACCTTCAGGAGATCACTTAATCTTTCTGAACATCATAAACAGACTATTTATTACCTATCCTACCTACTTCTTGGGTTATGAGGACAAACTAGGGTAATGGATGTGAAAGCAGTTTAACAGTTTAATTTTCTACGCAGACAACTTTTAAAGTCAACTGTATCTAAGTTTGTAGAGCTGCTTTAGAATGAAACTGCTTCTCCTGTGCTTAAGCATATCAGTTGAGAAACCATTTTAAAATGGGGATTGATTAACTTTTAAGACAATCAATCATGCTTATTACAAGAAACTGTATGAGCCACTACAAAATCCTTTTGGTTTACATTCCAAGATTCAAATCGAGGCTCCTTGTATAACACTCAAAACTCTTCACCTCTGCATCTAATCAGACTTGGACATTTAACAAAATACTGACAACTTGCGATAGATGTAAGTATATCTATTCTTCGAAAATCCAGGTGGACAGAAACTTAGCTTTTCAACTGATTTCCTACATACACAACCAATTAAGAGATTAAAAGGACATACTAGTTTTAAAATTTGTTATTTAAAGACACTGGCAGTGTGTTGGCATTGTGTTTTGACTGTGTTTGACAGGAGCATATTTATAGGCAAGAATTCTACCTAGACTCTTTTGTTCAGCTCATTACAATTGATTTGTTCCTGGTATAAACTCAGGGTTATTATAATAATTAGCACAGACGTTAATGTAACAAAATGGTGTTTTCCAGTTAAAGTAACAACCAAATGCAAGCCTGGTTTCCCTCCACGGCTAGGTCCTTCCAACACTGATACCAAGAGGTTCTTAATGCTCCATATTAAGTGAGATTCCTTTACTTTGATTCGTTTGGTTCCCCTGTTGACTCTTTCCAGGTCACAATTACGCTTAGTTTGTATCGTTCAATGCCAATGAGGTGGCAAACACTCTCACATAAGTCAAAGGCAAGATCTGGAGAGTGCAGGTGTTCGGGAGATTGCACACCACGCAACGTTAGACTGTGGGATTCATTACAGCTTATGGGAAGACAGCAGCTCTTGAAGGACTCAAATGGCAGAAACACATTTGCAGCTCGCTGCCAAGCCATACAGATGTGGAGGCAATGTTTAAATTCATCTAATAGAGACATGTTCAAGACCACCTGAGCCACCTCTGTGGCTTTTGTCCCTAGTTTGTTAGAGCCACAGGCTTACACACCTGCCAAGGAGTGTGAACACCCCTCTCAGTCTTTGTAAAACGCACCTGTGTGCAACTTTTGATAGCTTTTACAAAACACGCGATTACGGCTCAGATTAAGTTCCCTTCGGCCACTTTTCAGTCAAGGACAGTAGGTGTAAACATTTCTCAGTGGTCTGGAATTCCAAATGCCACTTGGATCCTGGACTTTGGGCCTTTTTATATTGTCTGTGCATGTATTCCAGGCCTGTTCCAGCTGTGAAGTTTAGGATTCAAAAGACATTTCGTCTGCAAAACATCACAGGCTCATGTTTAAAATTCACCTTTGAAATAATTTTGGGAATGGTGATTTGAAGTAAGCAATAATAAATCCTTCAGTTGTGGTGGAGAAAATGTGGCAATACACTTTGATATTCCTATTTATCAATATCTGTTGCCTTTTTATGGAGAAATGTCATGAATAAGGAGATGTCTTGGGGAACTGAAATGATATGTTGAGTGGCAAACTCCTTAATGCTTGGCTTTTGAAAGGAAAGAAAATGGTATTAAGGTGGTGGCAGCAGTCTTTGGGGTGAAGAGAATGACAGTGCTTAACACAAGCTTTTTCTCCTGTTGCCTGAGGCCTGAGACCCTGTGACACCAATACCATTCTCCAGGACAGTCTCCTGCCAGGCTGGCCGCCTGAGCTGAGGGATTCTGGGGGTGTCATAGCGTCAGACGCTTTGGAATTGCAAATCAAATTCTTCACACTCGGTCATATAAGAAACAGTCATCAGCTTCAGAAAAGTCGAGCACGAAAAATGGCAACTATTTTATAGTAATCTATTTTGGTCTGTGGTTAATTAATTACCCGCTTCTCTTAGCACTGGAGTCATGGTACCATGAATCCTTTCTTCTGTTGCACAAACTCTCTTTCCTCTTTCAACCCCTGGCTTGGCTCTGCCTTTTCTCAGAAGTTCTCTTGTGGGCCCTCCTTTCCTGCAGGGGCTGCTCTGTGGTGGCACCGGGGTTATATTTGCACTCAGGTCGGAAATGTGAGGGTCTTTTTTTTTTTTTCCTGGCGAGGAAGACCAGCCCTGAGCTAACACCTGCTGGCAATCTTCCTCTTTTTGCTTGAGGAAGATTGTCGCTGAGCTAACATCTGTGCCAATCTTCCTCTATTTTGTATGTAGGTCACTGCCACAGCATGGCTTGATGAGCGGTGCATAGGTCCGTGCCCGAAATCCAAACCAGTGAACCCCAGACTGCCGAAGTAGAGCGTGCAAACTCAACCACGATGCCACTGGGCTGGCCCGGAAGTTCTTTCTTAAGGTTCCAGCCTTCCCTTTTCTCCTCTCCCCCTTCTTCTAGGAAGTCAGGGCTTGCAATGTCCTCTCAGTGCAGTTTTCACAAATCACACAGCTAGAGATGGGAAAGAATAATTAATGTACCAACCAGATGTAGTAAATGATCACAAATATAAAAAGTGCATAGAGAATCCAGCTCAGGAAATACCTTACTTAGAGATGTTGTTCTTTTCTCTGTTTCTTCCTCTTTCCTTCATTCCTTCCATCCGGCCTTCCTTCTTTCTTTCCTTCACTTCTTCTTTCCTTCCTTGCTTTTTCCTTTTCTTCCTTTCTTCCAAAATTTCTACTAAGTTACTTCTACGCGCTGATATGTCAGAAGACAGATAGTACTTTTAAATGAGGTGATTTGCATTGAGTTTAATAGAGGGGAAATTTACAAAGGTATGGGCTGGGATAAGAACACTAGCAAGGTATAGTAGAAATTCTTGGTCTTAGTAACAATGGGGAGCCATTACCACATCTACGCCTAAGAGGTGACACTCAGGAGAGGTTACTACAAGCCAGAAAGGAAAGCTGTATGGACAGGGTCACCTGAGAAGAGTCATGGCCTTAAAGAGAGGGACACAGGCAATTCACAGCAACTTGATTTATTTTCAGATCTTATGCTCTTCTTATCTTCCAGTCTCCAGCAAGGCCCTCCCATAAGCTCACACTACTGAGCCAAATACAAGAGAGCCCACAATCCAGCCTCCCAAGGCCCAAAGCTAGGAGGAGGTGAAAAGTGGGTGGTGGGGGACAGAGGATGTGCAGCCCAGCTGGTCACTGGAGTACCTCTGGTGATATAAACATGACAAGGGCAAAGCCCTGCTCCTCGGGAATCTCACCTCCTTGGTGCGGGCAATAGAAAACATAGTGGAGGATTACAATGTGAGCACAGGGAAAAGACGGAGACTTAAGCCAGATTGAAAGTGGCTGGCAGGGGAAAGGGGGACAAGCTTGGGAGCATGGTCATCAAAGGCTTCTCGGAGGAAGCATAGCCTCACTGAGTCTTTAATAGGATGTAGGCAGAGATGGATGAGAGAGTATTAGAGCAGATGGAGCAGCATGATGAAGGCCAAGAAGTGAGAGACTGAGTATATGTTGCAAACACTGGACCATATAATGGACAGGACATGTGGCTGGAGATAGAGCTGGCAAAGAGGACAAGGGCCAGGTTGTGGACAGATATGCTTAGAACTTGAACTTTATTCTACAGACAATAGATATCCACTGAGGCATCTTCAAGGCGGCAAGAGCCACAATCACATGTCACTTAAGAAGATTACACTATGGGTGGTAAAGCAACATATTGCTGTCTGAAGTGAGGTAAATTTGGAGCCTGGATATGAGTTAGGAGTCTAACATAGTAAAAGAGGGCAGTGAGATGCAAAGAGAGGAAAAGACAGAGCATTTTTGTCCAAAGCTCCAAGTCCCATTATATCCATTCTGGCCTGTCCTTTCTGAGTCCACAAAATGTACATATTCTCTTCCTAGTCTAAGCTGCTCCTGCTCCTGATCCATGCTGAGAAGGAGCGTGCCTTCCCATCAGTAGAATCTTCCAAACAAACGTCTTTCTTCCTTTCTTCCATTACGCCTCTTTCTCTGAGAAGCCTGGGCTGAATGTCCTCCTCTGGGCACCTGAAGGACTCAATCAATACCTGTCTTCTAACATTCATTTCACTATAATGAAATGACCTGTTTATGTCTCTATTTCACCCACTGAAAAGTGAGGTTCTTCAAGACTGACCTCATTCTACCCACTTTTGTGTCTGTGGTCCCTGACCCACAGTAGCTTTTCAATATGTATTTACTGAACTGAGTTGAACTGAACTTCGATCTCCTTCTTGTCTAAGCTCCCAGTTTTTGGAAGAATAGAGTTGGGATTGAGAAAGTGCAGTCTCCCGACAGTCCAGGTTCACTGAATCAGTACTGGAGCACAAAGTGGGGGCAGATGGTGCAACCAGATCACCATCCCATTTGAATTTCCACCCAGATATCTGGGTTCTCAAAAACTTACCCCAGAGGTTTTTTTTTTATAAAGACCCAAGAGCAGCATCAAGTAAAATGGTATTCTGGAGAAATTTGTAAACTCTAAGGAGACATACGGCAATAATTTCCCATATATCTAGCTATGTGTAATTAATAGTTAATTTCTTGCATACTTAGCTATAGTCGGTGTACATGTGAAAACGGGAAACACTTAAAAAGCATGCTATTGAGATCAGGCAAAGTCCCCAGTGAAGCCTGAAGAGTGTGAATACAAATCTGCCACACGTGCTCTTCCACTCTTTTATCCTAAGTAATCCTTAAGAAGAGAGGAAAGAGGGGCCGGCCCCATGGCCGAGCAGCTAAGTTCCCGCACTCCACTTTGGTGGCCCAGCATTTTGCCACTTAGGACCCTGGGCGTGGACATGGCACCACTCACCAGGTCACGCTGAGGTGGGTCCCATATAGCACAACCAGAAGGACCTACAAATCGAATATACAACGATGTACTGAGGGGCTTTGGGGAGAAGAAGACAAAGAAAAAAAGAAGATTGGCAAGAGGTGTTAGCTCAGGTGCCAATCTTTAAAAAACAAGAAAAGAAAAGGTGAAAGAGTGCAAATAGCAATGCCTGGCAATCCTAAGGGACACAGTAGTAGAAGGATGCATCATAAGGAGACAATTGCTAGGAAGGTAAAAGAAAATTACAACAGTTACCGTGTACTGGGCATGTATTGGGGCTAGATAGCTTATGTACACTACCTTTAATGCTCATGATAATCCTGTAGGGTTGATGTAATTCTTATCCCCATTTTATAGATGGGTCCACCGAAGTTCAAAAGTTCAAAGCAGTTCTTTCAATCAGCAGACATTTATTGCATCCCTACTAGGTGCCAGGCCCTGAGCTAGTTCAGCACATTTTCCAGAGCCACTCAGCACATCTGGATTCTGAACCCTCATCTGTCTTGAGTCAAAAGATTGATCTTTTCACTGTACAGGTTTCCTTTTCCAACCCACTTGGTTGTAACTTTGGAGCAATATTTTCTTGACTCTGTTGTATTAGTTTTGGAACAACCATTCCTCGAATCTATTGTATTAGCATAATGGTAACTTTTTGGAACACTGTGTTGCTGCCATATTTTCAGACTTATAGGATTCAGACAGCATCTAACCTAAAAGTCCTAGCATTTTAACACCAAGCCTGCTGAAGCTGCACACAAGCAAATCCAGTCTTGAATGCAGTTCTCTACGTGGGCAGAATGCATATGTGAAGGCTTCCAGTGGGAGAGATTTAATTCTTAACACTTTTAGTTATGTTGTTACTGGGACTTCAATATGTCTTGAGTTTTGATATAGCAATTCTAAAGTGCATGTTAGTTATTTCTGTGACGATGGGTGCCTGAATAAACTTTGCTCTTCTTCATACTGTACTAACCCCAACTCTCCCCATCATGGCTCCCTGTAGCCTGCTTCAAGGCAATTAGTAAGAAAAACGTATTCCTTTCTCTCATCTCCCACATGTTTTTCTGTGAATGGGACTCCCACACCAGGTGGCCGCCAGCTTCAACATTGCTCCATGCTATTTTCAAAGATGGTTGAGGAAAGTTTGGAAAAAAGGTCACAATGCCTACCACTGCAAGCTTAGCGGCATATATGGCCAGGCCAGTAGAAAGAACATTTTAAAAGCAAGCTCCAAGAAAGTGAAATATTAGGTTTGATGGAATCAAAGACAGCTGCTTCTCCTTCCTGGAGTCTCCACCCTCGCCTACTCCTGTGCCACCACCAAAGATATCTCTCTGTGAGCAAAGCAATGTGTTTTTTGAAGCCATAGTTGGAGAATTAGATTATTAATTAGTTTGGGTTTGTTTTAAAAGTGATGGGAGATAAAGAACTGATTGTCAGGAAAATTAATACACTGACAGAATTTGTCTTCAGTAACCCAGCTCCCTTAAGATGTCCCCAGGTACCTTGCTCCAGGCATCCTTCACCCTGGGATTAATCTCCTGGACCAGAGCTTCAGGAACTCCGTATCTTGTCATCACTATGTTGCTTCTTCTTCCCTCTCTTTCCAGCATGATCTTTTATCTTACCCATAAAGTTACTATTCTCAAACTTATACCTTTAAGTTTCCAGTTTTTCTATGGAGTTGCTTGACAAAATAAAATCTAATTATAAAAGCAAGAACTAACTTTTTTGCTTTATTATTGAGTATTTTTTAGTACTTACTATGTGGTAGATAGCATGCTAAGCAATTTATATGCATCATATCGTTTAGTCCTTATAACAACTCCTGTACTGTAACAAAATTCAGCTGTTCATTCATTCAGTCAATTAGTTATTCAAACAATATGCCCTGAGTGTCTACTATATGTGAGGTTGTGTTCTAGGCCCTGGGAATACAGTGTTTAATAAGACACTGGTCTGTTTGAGCTTAAAGTCTAGATGAGGAAATAGATAACGAACAAGGAGGAAAATAATAAGATCATTTCAGTTAATAATAAGTGGCAAAAGGAAAATAAAATACATAGTGCAATAAAAATGGACATTAAATAGGGTGATGAGGAAAGAATTCTTTGAGGTAGTGATTTCTAAGTTGAGATCTAAATGATAGAAAAGTTAGACATACAAATATCTGGGAGAAGAACATTCTAGAAAAAGGGAACAATGAGCATAAATGTATGTAAATAAACTGAGAGAAATAGGAAGAAGCCTAATATGGCTGGACCATAGTGAGAAAAGGAGAGAGTATTAGATTAGAGGATGAGGTCATGGCTAGGTGCCCACATCTATAAAGACTTAGAGGCAATGAGAAGGAGTTTGGATGATATTCTGAGGGTCAGAATAGGAGAGTAGCATGGTCTTATTTATAAGTTTAAAAGATTATCATACAGAATGGGTTGTAGGAGTCCAAGACTATAATTAGGGAGACATTATAGGACTATTGAATACTCCAGAAGAAAATGACAGTGGCTTAGACACTAGTGGTGGAAGTGAAAATAATTCAATATCCAGGCCAGATTCAAGAGAAGTTTTGGAGATAGACTATTAGGTATTAGGATGAATGTGGGTGAGGATGATGAGAAGAGAAGTGAAGGATGACTCGTAGTTTTTAGCTTGAGCAGTTAGATTGTGTCATGATTGAGATGGGTATGAGTGGGGGAAAAGCAGGTTTGGAGGGGTTTTATGATGGGGATTGAGTTGAGGGAAATCCAGAGCTTTGACATACCTTTCAGACATCCAATAAAGATGTCAAGTTGGCTATATGAGTCTAATGCTCAACAGAGAAGCCAGGGTCAGACGTACAAATTTGGGAGTTATTAGCACTTTAACTTACAGGTGGTATTTAAAGTTTTGGGACTGAATGAGATAGACTTCAATACAGAAAAACAAGAAGGGAGAGTTCAGGTCTGAGTTCTAAGTCATTCCAAGATTTAAAGGTTAGGTAGAGAGAGAGGATGTAGCAGAGGAAATTAAAAGGGAGTGGCCAATAAGGAAGTAGGACATTAGAGAGTGGAGTCACAGGAAGCCAAGTGGAGAAAGTGCTTCAAGAAGGAATAAGGAATTTCCTGTGCCAGTTGATGTGGAGAGATGGACTAAGATAACAACAGACAATGACCACAGAATGACATGGAAGCTGAAGAGACAAAAACTTGATTAGGGAGAACTGGGCGGTGAGGAAGTGGAAATAACCAAAAAATTAAGGCTAAGAGAGATAGGATAACTTGCTCAGAGTTTGAACCTAATTCGAGATTTCAACCCAAGGAGTCTGACTTCAAAGCTAGATTCACAACTTACCTCTGTGTCAGGGAAAAGGATAAAGGCGATACCTAGTCATACGCCTCCTTCTTTTCTGAGTAACCAATGCTCAGTGACCTCAGGAAGCCAGTGATGTGTGATCCAGATGTCCTGGATGTCTGGATGTCCTGATCCAGAGAAGGGCTGTGATAGTAGAACAGGCAGGCAGTGTCAGGGAAAGAGAGTATGCAAGGAAAGGTAGTGTGAGGGGAAATACTTTCAGAGAATGTCTTTCAAATTACAGTTTAATGATTTACATATGCATAGTCCTTTACATTTCATAAAGCATTATATTATATATTCTTTCATTTGATTTCCAGACAAACCCCGTAAGTTAGAAACAGGTCTAATGTATCAAGAAGACACATACCTGTACGGCAATTCATGAGGAAGGCAAGGCAAGAATTATAGTTACAAATAAATCATTTGAGAGATTAAATTTTTTTATTTCGTTTTTAGTTAGCATAGCTATTTGACCTCTGTCTTTATATGAATGCTTGAAAATCCTATATTATACCATCTATCCATCCATCCATCCATCCATCCATTTATACATTCATTCATTCATTCATCAGAACTACACTGCACACCTGGTGTTAGGCTTGTCACAGGGCCTTCATCTCCAAATCATGAGATTTATCCTTAAGAAACGTATGTTTGTTGGGATGAAAAAGTCACAGAAGTACATACGGGCAACATTTTCATGATAAACATAAGTAAGTGTGTTATATTTTATAGGACCAGAGTCAATACATATTGGAATTTTCTGGTCAGAAGAAGTGTTATAGGGCTCAAAGAAGGAATTGGTCAATTTGCTCTAATGACTTCATAGAATGAGTAAAATGCCTTCATAGAGGTGTTGCCAAATTGGGTTGGTGGATTCTAAAGTAAAAGAGTAGGAGCAAGGAAGGGAGAGGGATGCAAGATATTCAGGACAGATTCTTCAGGCAGAAGGAGTGATATGAGTAAGGGCGTCGGGGGGGGACAATATTGGTATGCTTGTGAAATTGCAATTAGCTTAGTGTGACTGAGTACAATTTGGAAATAGAAGGTGGGTAAAGTGAGAAATAAGATTAGCTAGGTCTTAGTAATAGCTAATTATTATAAGCAAGAATTATTTCTTTGAAACTTCAAACAAATCCAATGATATACGTACTATCTTTATACAGGTGAGGAAATTGAGACACTGAGATTTTAAGCAATTTGCCGTAGATCATAAAGCTCGTAGGTGGCCAAATTGGGACTTGAATCCAGGCAAATTGGCTCTGATTCCTATGCCTCCAATGCCACATTGAGGGCCTATTATGCAGTTCTAAAAAGCTTAGGCTTTAATCTATAGGAAATGGAGACCTGTTGAAACTTCATACGCCGTCACTTCTGTAGAATCTCGTGGTTTCTTGTATAGAATTCAGTTATTAGCTGGATAGAATTCAGGGGCTCTGTGAGTTTGGACGCATCTTTACTTACCCAAATGCCTAACTGTACCATAGGATTTCCTTAAATCACGAATTTAGGTAACAAACCTCAATAGTACCTGTGGCTGAGTATTTTCACATCACATCAAATTTGTTGCTGGCATCTCGAAATATCATTTACACTCATTGCTATTCAAAATTACAATAGCTATTAGACCTGCTGCTAGATCTTATTATCTAATGCGTTAATGAAGACACACATTTATTATATCACAGATTTGTTTTTTAAATTTTGATGACTGTCTTTCAGTATCATTGGTTCCCTTTGTAATGCTCTGCATTTAAAATCATTAGTAAGAGAAGGGAATCCTAGGCTTCTCCAGACTGCCAAAGGAATCAAGGTACACACACAAAAACAAGGTGAAAAACCCCTGATCTAGCTCAAATTCCCATGTATTATAGGAATCCTCTTGGTTTCATTACTCAGAGACAATTGTTTAGAAGTTGTTTAATATTTCCAGTGATAGGGGAGTTCATCATCCAGTAAATGAATACTTTTGTTGCTTTAAAACTCAAAATGTTTTGAAGATTCTGTTTTATATTGGAAGTAGTAACTGCATAGTTAAGCATTCTCCCCCCTCCCTCTTTTCAGCACTACCCTTCCCTCTTGAGCTACGTTCCTTCAAAAAAATGTGAACTATTTCTGTCTGGTTTCTTTAAAATCTGTTTTCCTGAAAGCCAGGGTATATTGATGACTCTTCCCAGAATTCCCATCCCTCACTCTTACAAATTTCCAAAATATTGGGGTAATCGTCTCACGAGCTATGTGTCACTGACACGCCGCCATCTAGTTCTTCCCTGAAATTCATAAGTGAGTCGCAGTTCTCCTTATCGTTTCCTCAAACATCTGAGGGATGAAACTATAAGTAAAGCAAGTCAAGAATTTATCAGATACATGCTTTGAGCAGAGTGGAACTTTCAGCAACTGCCTAGATAAAGGCCCAGCCCTACCCCTTCACTTCTGGATCCTGTTTCCTTGTCAGTGTTATTAGCTGCATTCGGAAAACATGATGCATCTCCTGTCTTTGGCCATTTAGTAAAGTTTGCTTTAGTAATGTTTATTTCCACAATAATATCAATTCTGTTTCTCTCTCTTTTTCTCATCAATGGCCAAATGGTCTCCACCATATTTCTCCACTTTGCTTCATGAATTTTCACACAGGTGTGTACCTTCCTGACAAGTTAGATCTATTTCTTTTGAAAAGTGTAGCTTTCCACTGCCATCTTCCAGTTGGCAATTGTCTCCTTCTTCCCATCAAGTCACAGTGATTTCTGTTTTCCTTGGCTGCCACTGTAAATTTGCAAAAAGGAAAGAATTTGCAGTTCCTGGGGACTATCTATGCTGCATTGGGTGTAACCACGGAGTTAGAAAGGACCGCGGCAGGCACCGCTCAAAGGAAACTTGGCAACAGAAATCCGCTTCCCATCCCCTTCCCACAGCTGTGAAGGCCATTGTCAAGCAATTTATATCGAACTTCAAAAAAGTGTTTAAAGACAGAAAACTGTAGTAGGAGTTGGGACAGTCAGTGCTGTTTTTACACTTCTCGTTTGTTCTTTCGTGTCTGAGATATAAGTTCACTCAAAAAAAATGTTAAGAACCAGTTTCACTCCAAATGCCAAAAGAACAGCACTGTTAGTTATTTTCTGACTACAGAGGACTAGAATATTATATAAAAGGAAATTCATCAGTATTACTTCTTTCCCTTCCCCAAATGTTTTGTCTCCATTTTTAAGTCTAGGATCAAATCTTTCAGGAAAAAAGAATAAGAAAAATGAAGGGTGGAAATGCGAAGTACCCAGTTCTGGAGTCCCTGACCCTAAGAATATACACTTTTTTCATAGTAATAATAGTATTCCATAATATTTGTGAAGTTATATTTCCAGAGAACAAATCCATTCATGACATAATACCCTTGGCTTATGCATTTGTTTGTAGAGACTGGGATAAAACTAGTATAACTTTTAGAAGTTAGGAGCCCAAATCAGTAAGAGATCCTATGGTTGAAAATGCCTACATGATTGGGATGTTTAAGCATGGAAAGTAAGTAAAGATTCTGCAATGCTTCTTGTCACTACTGCATAAAATTTTGTGATAACTTATTTGGAAGGCAGTAGGAAACACAAGCCCAGTAATCATCAAAGAATGAGTGTTGGATGAGCCATTTGCTCTGATACTCACATTTAAATTTAAAGGTTTAGGGATCGTAGACATCTTCTTGTCTAACCTGCGTGTTCAAAGGCTGAGAGCTGCCCGGCCATAGAACTAGATGGTTGTGAAGTGAGCCAAGGGTACAAGGCTCGCACCTGTCAGTCTCTTGCTCACACTACTGCCTTGAAGGAAATGCTGGATTTGACGCTGTTAATCACTCTCCTCCTCTCCTTTCGCTTCTACAACACCATTCCTTCTTGGGTTTCCTTTTGTCTTTTGACCATTTTCTCTAAATCTCAGTCATTATTTCTTCAAGCTTATACTCCTGCTCCTTAAATGTTCACATTCCCCAAGTTTCCACCTCTGGGCTTCTCCTCTTCTCAATGGACACACTCTTCATGGGCACACCTGTCCATGGCCATTGCTTCAATTACCAAGGGAGATGGCAAAAGTGAGCAACAGTGTCTAATACAGCAGATTCACTAAGGATGGGAAATACTCAAAAAGTTTGGCAGAAGGGGAGTTATTTATTACGAAATTTCAGTAAAGTGGTAGGTCAGAAGATTAAGGAGAATGGGGGCAAGTAAGTGTGGGCTGTTTTCAATTTAGAGAAATTTGGAAGAGAGAAATGTGGCAGTCAATTCAAAGAGGAGATTTTTTGTTTCATTTTTAGGATGAGAAGTATTTGAGCATATTTATAGGCTGAACGTAGGAGCTGATTATGGGGGAGACCAAAGATGTGAGAGTGAGAGAACTCATGGAGTGAAGTTGCAAAGAAGTTATGTCCACTGGCTCAAGGGGACAGATGGAAGGCTAGGCCTTGAAGAGTAAAGGCACTTCATCCTCTGAGAGTGAAGGAAGGAGATAAAAATGTGTGAATGTGAATTTACGTATGTGGAGGGGCTGAAAGTGAGAAAAATCTCAACCCCTACATTTGAAATGAAGAGACCATAACTAAGAACACGTAAAGAATTAACACGTGGCACTGTAGAACCAGTTGAAGCTGGGAAGATTAAATTTGTAGTGCCTCAAATCTGCATGCTGAATTTTTTCCATCCAGTGGCGCTTATTTGACTAGTTATAGGAGAAAAAAATTCAAGTTATTGATCCAGCATTTTCCTGAGAAGATTTTGGTGCAAGAGAAGTGCGCTAAAACCGAAAGAAATTTAAATAACTCTCACACATCCAAGGAGCACAGATACCAGAAGACTTGAAAAGCATTTACATTCAATGAAATGTACCCACTCAAACACCTCTTTTATAGATTGATGAGTTTTACCAAACATTTACTCTCGTGTAACCTTCACTACACCAAGGTATAGAACAATATCAGTCCAAAAATGTTCTTTTTTTTTTTTTTTTACCTTTACCACATATTTATTACTTACAGCACTCTTCATTCCTTTGTGTAGATGTTTCCACGTGGTGTCGTTTTCCTTCCACTTAAAGAACTACCTTTTCTATTTCTTGTAGTACAGGTCTGTTGATGACAAATTCTCTCAGGTTTTGCTTTTCTGAAAACGTTTTATTTTGCCTTCGCTTTTTGAAGAATATTTTCACTGGATGTAGAATACCGGGAAAGTCTTTTTTGTTGCTGTTTTCCTTTCAGTGCATTAAAGATATTGCTTCATTGTCTTCTGGCTTACAAAGTTCTGCCAAAGAATCCATGGTCAATCTTATCTTTATTTGTCTACTCTGACTTCCTTTATGTGAGAAGATACAAATAGTGTGTCTTGTTCTTTAGCTGCTTTTAAGATTTTCTGTTTATCTCCAGATTTCTGCAATTTAAGACGTGCTTTGTTCTGCTTTCTTGTGCGTTTATAATGGCTGTGGCCTCTATACTTCCAAAATCTGTGAGTTGATAGCTTCTACCAAACTTAAAAATCTTTCGACCATTCTTTAGTCAAATATTTTTCTGCCCTTCCACCCAACACAAACACTTCCTCTGAATTCCAGTTGCACATATGTTAGACCATTTGATATCATCCTATAGGTCACTAAGCCTCTGTTTTTTTCCAACCTTTTTTCTTTTTGTGTTTCATTTTGAATTCTTTCTGTTGATATATCTTCTGGTTCACTGACTTCTTATTCTGTAGTGACTAATCTGCTGTTAAGTTTTTGTTGGCAAAGTTTTCATTTTAGATACTGTGTTTTTCATCTCTAGAAGTTTTATTTCATTTTTTTGATATTATCCATTTCTATTTGTTTTTCTTCAAATGCTTTTAACATATTTATAATAGCTTTTTAAAAATCCTTGTCTGTTCATTTCATCATGTTGGCCCATCCTGGGAATGCTTCTATTGACTAATTTTTCTTCTGATTATAGGTCACATTTTCCTGTTTCTTCATATGACTAGTACTTTTTTGGGGATACTGGATATTTTTAATTTTACATTGTTGAGTTTCTAGACTTTACTTCTTCCTTTAAATAGTGTTGGACTTTGTTCTGTTGGGCAGTTAAGTTTCTTGCTGGTCAGTTGATCCTTTTAAGATTTATTCTTTCTTTAGTTTTAGAGTTGCCTATTCTCTAAGGATAGAATATTCCTATGACTGAGGCATGAGCCTTCTTAGATCTCTAAAAGTCATGGGCTTCAACCCTGTTTGAGTTCTCAGAATTGTTTAGCAATTTTTGTTCTCTCAGCCTCATGGAGTTCACCATAAATATCCATAGCTTATATGCAGCAACTGACTCAAGGAGAGCCCCACTCCTAAAGATTTCTGGAACTATTTCTCTGCGTACTCTCTTTTAACCTCTAATTCTCTGATTCACAAATACCAGTTGCCTTAGCCTCCTTGAACTCCAATGTCTGTCTTCTCAGCTCAGCAAGACCACTGTGCTTTTTCTGGATTTGCCCTTCCTGCCTCACTGTCCAGAAAGTATCTCTAGGCAGAAAGCCAAGGCAATCACTGGGCTCATCTCATTTGTTTCCCTCCTCTCAAAGATCACAGTCCTGACCCGCCTGCTGTCCAACACCTGAAAACTCTTGTTTTATAGGTTTATCCCTAGTTGCTCATCATGGGGGAGTAGACCTGGTTCCATGACTAGCAAAAAAAGTCTCAGTACATGACATTTTTGAAAAAGCAATTTTGACACAGCTCTCTGAACATGATAAAATATTAAATCATAAAAATTATAGATTGCTGTCATTAGTTGAAAATTACCAACAGGAAGAATTAAACAGCTTCTCCCCATCCTGGACATTCCTTCGATCATATCCCTTGTTACTCAACAGTAGGATGCCAATGGCTTGAAAAGTGGGGTGGGGATCAGAGATAGTGTGAACAATGGAGTAGGATGTAAGCAACATCTGGCTGATGAACCACATCTAATCAAAAGTTGTTTATGTGCCAGTTTTGCTCATTTAATAAAGTGTCATCAATCTCTCTAAACTTTTTATTAATTGAAATATAATTAACATACCATAAAATTAATATTTTTAAAGTCTACAATTTAGTGATTTTTAGAATTTCACAAAGTAGTGCAACTGTCACCACTGTCTAATAAAGAACATTGCATCACCCCAAAAGGAAACTCAATACCCATTAGTGGTCTTTCCCATTTCCCCTCCCCTCCCAGCCCCTGAAAATTACCAATTTACTTTCTGTCTCTATGGATTTGCCTATTCTGGGCTTTTCAGATAAATGGAATCATACAATATGTGGCCTTTCGTCACTAGATTCTGTTGTTTACCACAATGTTTTCAAGTTTCATTCATATTGTAGCACGTATCTGCGCTTCATTCTTTTTTATGGCTGAAAAATATTCTATTATATGGATATGCCACATTTTGTTTATCCATTCATCATTGATGAACGTTTGGATTGTTTCCACCTTTTTGTTTATTATGACTAATGTTGCTATAAATATTCATGTACAAATTTCTCTGTGGACATGTTTTTATTTTCTCTTAGAAGTGAAATTGCCAAGTCATATGGTTTCTCTATGTCTAACTTTTTAAGGGAACTGCCAAATTGTTTTCTTAAGTTGCTACACCATTTTATATTCTCACCAGCAATGTATGACAGTTCCAGTTTCCCTAAGTCCTTTCCAACACTTGTTATTGTCTGTCTTACTAGTTATAGCCATCCTTGTGTGTGTGAAGTGGTATTTCATTGAAGTTTTTATTTACATTACACTAATGACTAATAAAGCTGGATGTCTTTTCAATGGCCATTTGTATATCTTCTTTGGAGAAACATCAATTTAAATTCCTTGTTCACTTTTCAGTTAGGTTATTTATCTTTTTATTGTTCAATTGTAAGAGTACTTTATATATTCCGTATAGTAGTTACTTATCAGATATAGGATTTTTAAACATTTTCTCGCACTCTGTGGGTTGTCTTTTCACTTTTTTGGTAGTGTCCTTTGGTGCACAGAAGCTTTACATTTCGATGAAGTTTGATTAATCTATTTTTTTCCCTTGTTCCTTGTGTTTTTGTGTCATATTTAATAAACCATTGCCTAACCCAAGGTAATGAAGATTTATGCCTGTGTTTTTTCCCAAGAATTTTATTATTTTAGCTTTTACATTTTCATCTCTGTTCCCTTTTGAGTTACTTTTTATATATGGTGTGAGGTATTCTCAAAGCGTTTTGAATGTTCTACATTGCTATAAGCCTTTTGGATGGTCTACATCTTAAATACTCCGATTTAGCTCATAAAGTTATGAAGATATCACTTTACTTTCAGTTAATACATAGATCTATCTGTTTAATAATCAATTTTATTCTCCTCTCTCTTTAAAAATATAGAGAACAGAGAACAGACAACTGCATTTTTTAAGCTTTCTTTTTTTGGTATTTTTCTTTTTTAGATATATACTAAATAGTAGATCTGGCCGTGATATGTTTCTTAGTCTCAGTAACAGGAAATCCTCAATTAAATTTTAAATAGCTCTCTTAGAACTCTATTGGAAGACAGATGTGATAATATTTATAGAACCTAGCTCTAGAAGACTGTTGCACATATAATTTTTCTGGATATAAAGGTTATTTATACACCAATAGGAGTCAAATAATTGAAGTGGAAACTACAAACCTCCTTTAATCAGGGTAGATATTAAAAATGAACAGGACCATTAGTGTCTACTTTAAACATTACTAGGAGATTTTTTTTAAATGAATTATTTTAAATTTGCTTTTACCATAGCTACATCAAAATGGCTTTGTGAAATATCCTTCATTAGCAATAAGACTTTCTCCAAATGTTTTTTATGAAGCTCATTTTAAATGGCTTTAGTATATTCAATCAAGTGGACATATCATCCTATACTTAATTATTTTCTCTTTGTTTTAGAATTTTGTGCTTTAAGTGGATTCTAAACTGATTTATCTTATTCTGTACGAGTATGCCCAATATTTGGGCTCGCTCCGGCCCAGTTTATAGGCTAGAGCTGTAGTAGTGTATTGTCTCTCTCTCATGGTCAATTTGTAGTGCTCTTTGTAATAGGTAACTAATATATATCCAAAGGATCTTTATCTATATTAAAAGAGCCGTTTGTAAAAGTTATTTTTCTAAATGTGAATTTCTATACAGTTTCATTTAATCACTTGTATTCTTATTTTCCAAAGTGAGTGAACTAGATGGAGAAGTTCAATAAAAAGTAGAACTTCTAGCCTAAAAGAGCAAAAAATTATTTGTCTACTGAGCAAAGGGACATAGAGATATTGTTTATCTGGATGAGGTAGCAACCGGTGAATGTAAAATAGTGATTTTTTTGAAAGTTTCCACAAGATGCCATTCATTGTTCTCCCTTACTTTCTGTCAGGCTTTCCCATCACATTGACCTTCACACTGGTCTTTGGTCCACAGTGCGAATTCTAAGTGCTGGGAGAGATTGCCCCATGAAACTATCTCAGTAGAAAGAAAGCAGTGTAAATGTCTAATACGTGGATGGGAAAGAGGAAAAAAATACTTAAGCTCTCAACTTAAAATGTGCAGGACGTTTGCTTATTTGCTTTGTCAATATTAGAGGATTTCATGTTACAGGATATTAGCTGAGGTTGAGAGGCCTTAACAGGCCCAAGTAACCTATTAAAATCAGTTAACATTTAAGAATCATTAAGAGTCCTTTTCCCTATTTTTCAAGGCATATGCTAATCATCAGTTGGAATCAAGTATTTCCTCTCATGGAGTACTATTCCTTAGTTAAGTAAAAGGATTTCCTTTGAAGTATATGATCACTGCTTATTATAGGGAAACTGACAAGGAAGGGCATTCATTATTTTCTTTCCCCTAGGACTGTATTTTCATTCACTCTTGGTATATTATCTATTATTTTATTCAATCATTCAACTCTTTTATTTAACTCAAATTCTCTCATTCACTCAATAAGTTTCCTCAGTGAGCATTTATTGAGTAGTAATCAGCACCAGACACTGGGGGCTATGTTACTCTCTGAGAGAGAGACCCTTGGGTTATTTTGGGGCTTAACAAGCAATTCAATAGGGGTATAATCAGCCACTGTATTCAAAATATAGAATTGTGTGAGCTCCTTAAGGCAGGGCCTGTACTGCCTCATTGTATCTCCAGTTATATTATAGGCGCCCAATTATATTTTTGTCAAATTGAATTGAATGGAATCCTGGAGTGTTAGACGTGGAGATGTGATGCCTAGGGGGCTCAGAGAGGTGCCCCAGACATTGCCACAAGATAGCATGACAAGGCAGATTTCTAGGAGTTCCCTACTTAAATTTCAGCTAGAGTGGCCTCCCTTTCATCTATTGGGCTTCTGTATAAGGTTTCATTTTTTTTTTTTTAAGATTTTTTGTTTATTTTTTTTGTTTGTTTTTTTTTGTTTTTCTCCCCAAAGCCCCCCGGTACATAGTTGTATATTCTTCGTCGTGGGTCCTCCTAGTTGTGGTATGTGGGACACTGCCTCAGCGTGGTTTGATGAGCAGTGCCATGTCCGTGCCCAGGATTTGAACCAATGATACACTGGGCCGCCTGCAGCCGAGTGCGCGAACTTAACCACTCAGCCACGGGGCCAGCCCCAAGGTTTCATTTTTTTAAAAAATGTGTCTACTGCTAAAAAATATTGGAAAGCCATTGGTAATTCAATTGTCTTACTTACAAATGAAGTAAGTCTATTTTTCAGCAATCTACATTAGTTACAAGTTATTTCATCTTTCCAAACAACAGATACAGTTTAGATCATGTCCCTTGCCCTTCCTTTCTTTCTTTTCGTTTTTTTTGCTTGTTTAAAAAAGAAAGTAGGGGCAACGGCCTAAAATTAATTTTCTCAAGAAATGATGAAACAATAAAGTACGAAAGCCTTTGAAGGTCTCTAGCAAGCTATGTCAGTGTCTGTAATGTGAAACTGCTTGAGGTCTCTTCAATGGTGTGTGCCTTCACACTGTGAATGAATTCATTAAAACAATGCAGAATTCATCTGGGGCAGGAAAATAAGGAAACTAATTTTTAAATGACTAAAGACTGAGGATAAGATTCTCATTTAATTTCCCTGGCCTAATGGAGAACACATACAGATGCTATCAGTTCATCTCTATCATTAAAAATAAGTTAGAATTGAGGGCATGCAAATTCACACCGAGCCTTGTCAATTAAAAGTCAACCCAAGAAAGATGTTTTGGAGATTACTGAGTCTGTCAGCTCCTGCCAAAAGTGAGAGGAGATCCAGAGAGCAAAGCATTGGTTAATGTTGAGATCTTTGTTATAAAACAGAGCAAAATTGCCTCTTTCAGGTAACTTGGCGTTGATATCATCTGCTTTATGAGAATACTTCCAGATGATCAATCTGATTATGTGTCATAGTTACCCTTAAACTTGGGTACTCTAGGCGTAAGTCAATAAGACTGACTCAGACACACGAGGGCTAAATGTCATGAGAGTTGTGTTTCTCCCTTTTGAAGCAAGAAATTATAGACAACACTCAAGTTTTTTTCATACAACTGAGATTTTGGAATTTTTTTTAACTTTGAAGAAGGGACTGCAATCTTTGATGGACTTTTTTTTAAATTTAGGTATACTTTTTTTTCTTTTTTTGGTGAGCAAGACTGGTCCTGAGCTAACATCTGTTGCCAATCTGCCTCTTTTGTTTTTTCCTCCCCAAAGCCCACTCATAGTTGTGTATCCTCATTGTAAGTCCTTCTAGCTCTTCTGTATGGGATGCTGCCACAGCATAGCTTGATGAGCAGTGTGTAGGTCCATGCCCAGGATCCAAACTGACGAACCCCAGGCCACCAAATCAGAGCATGCGAACCCAACAACTACACCACTGGGCCGGCCCCCTTTGACGGACTTTTGTCTTTAATTTTCAAAACTGTTTCATAAACTGATAATTTCAAAGACATGATTGAGAATAAGTGTTATTTAAAAATTCCAGGGGCCAGCCCAGTGGCGTAGTGGTTGGTTCACGTGCTCTGCTTCAGCAGCCCGGGGATCGTGGGTTTGGATCCCAGGCGTGGACTTACACACTGCTCATCAAGCCATGCTGTGGCAGTGTCCCACATACAAAAGTGGAGGAAGATTGGCATGGATGTTAGCTCAGGGACAAGATTCCTCAAGCACAAAGAAGAAGATTGGCAACAGATATTAGCTCAGAGCCAATCTTCCTCACCAAAAAAAAAGAAAAAATTCAAGAAGCCAATGAACTTCCTTTTCTCTGCAAAAGGATCATATTGAGCCCAACTGAATATTTTGAGCTCATGTGTCCGTCAAAAATGTACATAAAATAAATTATAAGAAGTCAGCTGAGGCCACATAATTGTTTAAAACACAATACAGAAGTAATGAAATGAAGGCAGTCCTCATGATACCTTGTGAAATGACAGGCCAACCATGCCATTCCAATATTAAAAAGTCAGGATGATGAAGTAAAAAGGTTAGGTAGACTAGCAAAACAGAAGAGGTCACAGGCACAAGCAAATGTTATGAGTCTTCTACAGACATAAAGAGAAGGCTGCCAAAGTGGCAAGGAAGGGTGAACAGCATGTTGCAGAAGCAGAGCTAGAGAGTTGTTGAGGCAGGAGGGGGAGAGATGGAGGGTGAAGAATGGATGCATGGCTGGGGACAGAGAAGTTGAATTGTGAAATAAGAGATCAGAATATATAAGCCATAAAGCATTCATCCAGATGGAATTGAGTAACACAAGTCATAAGTGGCAGGGGAAGAAGATGAGCTAGTGTAGACCCCCTCTCTTTATTGGGCTCTGTCCCACTGGAGGGTAAAATGATATGAGTGAACTGTTTCCTGGGCTTTAGTGTGTGTGTGTGTGTGTGAGAAAGACTGGCCCTGAGCTAACATCTGTGGCAATCTTCCTCTATTTTATGTGGGACACCACCACAGCATGGCTTGATGAGCAGTGCTAGGGCCATGCCTAGGATCCGAATCTGTGAACCCTGGGTCGCTGAAGCAGAGCGTGCAAACTTGACCACTTTGCCATTGGGCCAGCCCCATGAATTGTTATTTATAATGAAAAAGAAATGACCGCCTTTGCAAGGTATTTGTTTGCTGTGAGTGTCTAAAATGTGCGCTGCATGTGTCCTGGGAAGAAAGAATATCTTGTCCTTGTCTCTTAAGTACATTATAATTCTAATTATATTTATTGCATAAATATTCCTTAAAAGAAAATGCCCTTTGGTTGCAGAGCCATGTTCTTTGAATTTCTCGTTAAGATTTGTTTGAGTTTTATTTTGTGTCCTCCTCAACGGTGATCATTTTGTAAAAATAAATTTTTATACTTTAAAAAGTTACATAGGTTTATAACAAAGCTTAAAACAAAACAAAGCAAAACAATGTCTGCCATATTCTTTCAAACTCTGCTTTCTACATTTGCTGGAATGGGAATCGATGGTTTTTTCCATATGAGCTATATACCTGCTCTTAGAGCTCTCTCGAGATGCCGTTCTGCTGAAGAACTAGAAAGAACACTTTCCTCATTTCTCCAAGTGTTCTTCTGATGTGTGGAACCAGCCCAAACAGATCCAAAAAGCACTGTGAGCAGAACATAATGCTCATAAACCTGAACCCTAGACACAGTCTCCAGCTTTTCGGGGAGAAATTTTAGATACTACTTGCTAATTTGGATTATGTTATTGTTATTCAGAGTTCATCCTTCTAATTTGAGTCACATCTGTGACTGCTTAGCTGAACTGGATCCTCAGCATTAAGCTCTATCTCCATTTGCTCAGGGGACACATGGTGTGTGTAGGAGCCATCATGCTTTGTTTTTACAAATCAAACTCTTAATTAATTACTGAACATACTGCAATTCACTAATCAAGCTGTATTTTTTGAGACATTTCTGACTGATAAATATCTAGTCATCTGGCTTTGCAATATATCCTCTTGTCCTTGCTTTAGACAAAAATGGTGGGAGTCATCGGAAATGTTTCTTTTTATATGCTATTTGTTCATCATCGTGCACAAGCTTGGAAGAAAAGAATTTCCATAGAACTTTGTTTGTATTCTTCTGGCCCACATTAAGAGGCAGAGTTTTTGAGCCAGAGCGGGTGCTGGATGCAAAATTGTAAAAGACCTGGGTTCAAATTCTGGCTTTGCCATTTCCAGCTGGTTGATCTTTAAGTTTCAGGTTCTTATTTGTAAAATTTATTTGAAAAATTAAATGAGAAAAACCAGATAAGCACTATTTTACTGTACTTGGCATCTAGCTGGCAGTGAAGTTTCCAATCACTCATTCATTCACTCACGCCCAAAAATATTTATGGAGTACCTACAATTTGCTAGGTCCTTCAGCATGCAGAAAAACACCGTGGGCAAGATAGACATAGCACCTCTTCACATGAAGCTTAGACTCTGGGGCAGAGGGATTCACAATAAACCAGAAACAAACAAATAAGCGAAATAACTGCACATATAATAACTCTCTTTTTTTGTTGTTGTTTTTTGGTGTCCGATATTGGAATATGGCTGTTGTCTTTTTTTTTAATTGAGGTTATGATAGTTTACAACATTGTGAAATTTCAATTGTACATTGTTATTTTTCAGTCATCTTAGAGGTACACCCCTTCACTCTTTGTGTCCACCTCCCACCCCCCTTCCCCTGGTAACCACCAATCTGTTCTCTTTGTCCATGTGTTTGTTTATCTTCTGCATATGAGTGGAATCATACTGAGTTTGTTGTTCTCTATTTGGCTTATTTTGCTTAACATAATACCCTCAAGCTCCATCCATGTTGTTGTGAATGGGACGATTTTGTCATTTTTTATGGCTGAGTAGTATTCCACCATATATATATACCACATCTTCTTTATCCAGTCATCAGTCAATGGGCACTTAGGTTGCTCCCATGTCTTGGCTATTGTGAATAATGCTGCAATGAACATAGTTGTGCCCGGGACTTTTGGAATTGCTGCTTTCAAGTTCTTTGGATGGATACCCAGTAGTGGGATGGCTGGGTCATACGGTAGTTCTATTTTTAATTTTTTGAGAAATCTCCATACTGTTTTCCATAGTGGCTGTCTATTTTGTTTTATAGATAATTGTGTACACATCTCATTTTCCATTATGGCAAGTTTTGTGAGGACAGTATCTTGTACCCTCTTCGGTATCAAAATCATTATTGCACATATTAGGAAACATATATCTCTTGAGTGAACAAATGGACAAATGTAAGACAATTTCTAACCTGTCTATGCATCTAGAATGGCTTATTGTTTTACAGGAATATTTTAGTAAGCACATCAATTACAAAGAGATTTCCTGGGTTCAAATCACAGTGCAGCCAGTTAGTAACTGTGTGACCTAAACTCTCTCTGCCTCAGTTCCCCCACAAGGAAAATGTGGATAACAAATAATATAGCTGTCATGCAAATTCAGAGTTATTTCTTGTAGAGCATTTAAAAACAATGACACAGGGCAAGCATCGAAGAAATGTTAGCTATTTTTCTTCAACAAGAGAGCTGTTTCTCAAACCGGACTCTATAAGCAAATGGGAGTTCTTAGAAATATACTCAAGAGTCTTCTATTTTGTATAAGAATTTTAGATTTTGTATTTTCTTTTTGATGAAAAATTTAAAAATATTAAAGTTAGCTTATTTTGGAATATCTGCCAAGCAATTTCAGTGCCCATATTTACACTTACACTTAAAATTGCTTTGAGTGATCACCTGACACGACAGTGTTGAACTTTCAGTTTCTCACACTGGGATTCCTTATATTTTTGGGAGTTTAAAATTTCTCAAGATTGAAAAATACCATTTTAGAGCATCAAGAATACACGTGCTGTAGGCCATAACATAAATGTTCACAATGCAAAAATCATTGGTCATTCAACACACAATTATTGTGGCCATTGTTCATACTGTCTCCCAATTCTTTTGGGTTCTCTGTCTGCAGGGCACATAGTAGGATTTCACTTCTTTGCCTTGTTTGTGTTTGGATGATGAGGGGACCTGTGGCTACTTCTGGCCAATGAGTGTTGAGCAGAATTGACATGTGTTACTTCTGTATCAGAGTGTTTAACTGCTGATGCAAAACCTTCCAGAACCCACTTTTCAAGTTTTAGCTGTTGATTGGCTGCAACCCAGAGCTGCCTCACCTACTTACATTGGACACGTAGCGTGCGTGGGAAATAACGTATTTGCTGATTCAAGCTATTGAAATTTGCATGCTGTTTTTCACCATTGCATCCTGACTAGTATGTACTCTTATTGCACCTATGGTGTCCAGGACATGAGGATAGTTGACGTATAAATCAAAAGTCAGCCAATTTCCCAGCACACACTTTCCTCTCAGTTCATACCCTGCCAAATGATATCCTGAGAGCTGAGGTAATGTAAGCCTTCCAGTACCTTAAACTTTCACTCAACTTGTAATTCCTTCAGGTTCATATTATTCTCCCTCATCCATGAGACGATAATAAAATGCCTACTGTCTCCATCCTTCTCACCAGAAGCTAAGTAAATGGTAAGGATTTACACTTTATTCCCCCAAGAGAAATGGAGAGCTGCCATAGAAAACTGAGTATTGCTTGGCAAGGTGGTCTCTCTCAGCCTGGTGTGCTCCTTCCAGACCGGATCTCAGTAGGGTTGCCAGTGGTGGTTTGCAGAAGCAGCTTGAGGCAGATCCAGAGGGCAGTGGTTTGTGTTCATAGTCCATTTCCTGGTCATGGTTCTCAGCAAAGACTCAGAGATCCTTCAGAAATCATATCTGCCTGTGTTACTCTCAGTCAGTCTCAAGACCCAGCTGAGTCCACTGGAGCCAATTTGATGTTCTTTAAAAGAACAGATCTTTTAAAGAATTGTCTATAGCATTGCTCTGGCAGCAAGTGTAGGTCCAGTGAGCTGGTGGGGAAAGCAAATGATCTTCTTACTTTTATTACCACGCAGTCTAATAAAATCTCTGCACTGTCCTAAAATGAATCGAAGGCACGGTGTCCCACAGGCTCTTCTTTATCTCCAAGCATATTGTCCAACTCCTTCAGAGATATTTTTCCAAGGGTTGGAGTTTATAGCCCAACATTTTCTTGTGGCAGGACCTGAATTCAAAGAAAGAGACTTAATCACAACCAGAATATCTACTTCATAAACCACCCCCTCCCATATGTTCAGTCCAGATTAGGTACTTTAAAAAATTTCCCCCAAGACATAAAAAGAAATCCTAGCTCATATTTAAAACACTAAAGCATGAACTTTGAAGTGAGATACTTTCTCTTTTGGCAATATTTAGACCTTATGCAACATTGATTAATACGTTCAAGAAATTTCTTCTGGAGCACTGGTATGTGTAAGTAAGCCACCATGTTGTACAAAAAGGGGAAAGTGGAAAGAGATAGGGCTGGAACGTTTTTATGGGAACACGATCATGAAGGATTTATAAGACATGTCAAAAAGCTTGGATTTATCCTAAGGGCAATAGAAAGTTATTAAAAAATTTGAGGATGGGTAACATGGTAAGATCTGCATTTTAAAATGATCACTCTAGCTACAGTAAAATGGTGAAATCAAGACTGGGAGTGAAGATAAAAGTAAAGAATTTGTTTCAGACATTTGGACAAGAGAGAGCGGTGGCTTTGACTTAAAGATCACGAAGGAGATTTAGCATGAAGGTACTAATTTGGGGGTCAACATAGATATAGGCATTAAAGCCTCATGAGTGGTTGACAACACAGATCGTATGGAGAAAACAGGATCAAGGACAGAACCAAGAGGAACACCAATCTTTAAGGGCTGGGCAGGAAAAAGAACTCTTGAAGAAAACTACAAAGTATCAGAGAACAGAAATACTAGGGAAGTATGGTATTACAGAGCCAGGAATAGAGATTATTTCAAAAACTAGTGTTGTTAAAAGCTTACATATGTTAGGGACCAAAACCTTTCTATTAGATTTTATAACTAGAAGATTTCTGTTGGAGCAAACAGTGCCAAAGAACCATCGTAGGAAAAACCAGATTGTGGTAGGTTAATGAGTAAAGAAAATTAAAGAAATGAGGAGAATAAATATAGATAACTCTTCCAAGAAACTTGGCTTTGAAAGAAAGCAGAAAGAAGAGAATAGCTGGAAGAAGATACAGGCTCAAGGAAATTTTCTTTGGTTTTACTGCTAATTTTAAGGAGACTGGAGAAAGAGGGAGGTAGAAGACCTGGAGGAGCAGATGGAAGGATTTTCTTAAAGAGATAAGTGGGAATGGGATCCAGGGTATGAGCAGAAAGATTAACTTTACACATTTGGGACATCTTTTCCATTGTAATTGGAGGGAAGCATAACATACGGCTATGGAAACACTAAATTTCTAGGTTGGGAACCATGCGGTTAAAAGAGTTCTCATCTCTTGGCTATTTTCCTTTTGGAATTGGAGGTGAGATCATCTGTTGAGAATGGGCGGGGAGATTGAGGTTGGAAGTTTGGGGAGGGAGAGTGGAGATCCTTTGAAATGACTGCTATAAAAATTAAAGAGAGAGAACTGATGATGGAAATATAAAAGACTTCCTTTCCAATATGGGGATGATTATATCTTGCTCACAATTAGGGGGTTAAATGAGATGATATATGAAAAGTTGTACGTGGTTGGTACAAAATAATTCAATAAATAGTAGCTATTATTATTAATAACATCTTCATTTTCCTTCTCCTGTTTTGTACCACAGCACGAATTGTAGCTTTTATTTATAGTTCCACCTCTTCTTTGAAGTTCCATCTATTTGCCTTCTCTTAGCTTCCTCCTCCACTCCCCTTCCAGGCTCTTGCTTTCATCTCTTCACTTTCATCTCTTTCAACTCTTTCAGCCCGGTGGTTTGACAAGGTGCCTTCTAGATACTGTCCCTTCTAAGATGGCCTGGCCCCCAGCATATCTCCTTCTGATTCTTTCCCTGTAATACAGCTCCTGACCCCTCTCCTGAGCCCATCATCAGAACTCAGTACCGAGGCCTGGAAAATCCGTGAGCATTTTGTGGTTTACCAAAGGTCATTTGCAAGTGAAATCCTAATAATGGCCCTGAGTTTCAATAGTATGATTCTATAAAAAATAATCTACTAGATTAGAGGATCAGATTTACCTATTTATAATACTATAAGGCTTGGAGATGTTTATGATTCTAGTATGCAAAACAAGGTAGTTATTTTGTTTTATATATTTGCAGTTGCCAACGCCTATCTTGGGTTAATTTGTCTTCAAAATCCTTTTTTCTGTAACAAAACAAAACTGGTCTCTTTGACAATTCTGCCTCTTCTACTGTTTGAGCTGCTGTCAGAGACAATGCTGTCCATTTATCTAGTGCGTTTCTCCCCAACTTGAGCTAACAGCTCTAGCTTATGATCTTTACTCCATGCTCCATGCCTGAAATCCTGGTGTCTTGTCTCTGACTTTTTTTAGTGTGCAGTCTGAGAACATGGCACAACCATTCTGCCTTTCTCAACTCCTCCTCATTTATTAGAATGGTTAAGTTTTTCCCATCTCCCACCCCCAGGACCCAGCCATGTCCTCCTTATCTATTGCCACTACCAAGTGAATAATACGAAACTGAACACTTTATAAGTGAGTGACAGTAAAAAGACCCACGATAGATGATTAGGGAACACCATGGAAAGACTAATCTCCCTCTTCAAGAAATGATAAGCTTTTCTCATTGACTCCTGATCCAAAACTATATTTCACAAGGTTGACTGTGCACATATCAAACTCTAAAACTCTTACAATTCATACCTTGACTGCATTTTTTTTTTTTAAAGATTTTATTTTTTCCTTTTTCTCCCCAAAGCCCCCTGGTACATAGTTGTATATTCTTCGTTGTGGGTCCTTCTAGTTGTGGCATGTGGGACGCTGCCTCAGCATGGTTTAATGAGCAGTGTCATGTCCGCGCCCAGGATTCGAACCAACGAAACACTGGACCGCCTGCAGCGGAGCGCGCGAGCTTAACCACTCGGCCACGGGGCCAGCCCCATACCTTGACTGCATTTTCAGGAGTATTCAGTATATATGTCAATCTGATTATTAATGCAGTGCAGCTTCCTTGCTGCTCACTGCACAGGAAATCACATGAAAGTCTGCTATAATTCTAAAAGTATACAAGGAACATGTTTTGCAGCCTGGCAGAGGGCACATGTAGACACACCGGAAACGTTATCAGCATCTCTGTCCCAGTGAAGTTTGTTTGAAAGAAACTGAGGATGCAGGTACAAAATGGCTGAGTGATTTTTTTTCTGACCAACAAAGCTGCTCGTTAGCAACTTGAAAGGACGCCTAGATCCAAAATAGTATTAAACAAGTGTTTCTTCAATATGAGATCATTATGTTTCTCTTCTAAATCCAAATACTAATTGCAACCTTGCTGTGAGCATACAATATTAAGGCCATCATAGCCATGGCAACAGAATGCAACATGAAGTGGAATCCTATCATCTGCACAGCGTTGCTGGTAGTTTGGGCGGCAGACGAGCACTTTCTTACAACATCCCTAATGTTCAACTCCAAAGAGGGGATTGCATTTCATACCTTTAGGCAATTTTGCCATACAGATTCTGTTATCTTTGAACATTTTGTGTATCTCTGTAATTAATTTCGATACAGGATGGCTTGTTAATCCATAGACAAAAATACAAGCACAAATTAAAATTTCAACAGGCACTTTACAATGGCCATTTACATTTCAAAATTAAACCCATAATAAAAACTTTTGTGTACTTATAATTGGACTGATTTTTAACACCCAATGATAAACATCTATGTAAATAGCCTCCCAAAGATTTTACACTTAAGAAAAAAGCACTTTAAATGAGCTGCTTAAAGTCACCTTCTCTGCTTTGCATGATAATTACAATGCAAAATAATAAACAGCACAGGGCAGGAGTACAACACTTCTAGGATGATAGGGTGCCATTTATATGAAGATAATTAGGCATTTAAAACCTACCAATACCAATTTAAAAACCTACCAATTAAAAAAAACAGTGTGCTTACAGTAAACTCATTGAAATAAATTTCCATTCGCCTTTGCTGTGCTTTCATAGCAAATATGTCCACAGCTTGTGCAGCCCCAAGGACTCCGTTTTTGTGTGTAGGAAGTGAGGTGCAGATTAAGAGTTCATAACCCAGCCTATCTTTCTATAAAAACAAAAACGTATTTCGTAGAGATTTGCTGTAAACATATGGACCATATGCCATTGTTAAAAAGAAGGGAAACAGTTGTGTTGGCGGAAAGACTTGTTACTATTAAGAAGATTGAGGCGTGAACAGAACTCCATACTCATTTTCTCCTAGATTATGCAGGGAAGAGCAAAGGAGACAATGGGATATGCCATCAGCATTCAGAGGCAAATCCACTGCACTTTGCTTTCATATTTGCCTTCTCAAGAATTTACCTGAAAATAACCATGAAATCCATGTGAAAGCAATTAAGAGGTCATTTAGCTTTCCCAGATATGCAAAACATGACATGTCATTTAGACTGCAAGAAAATTTTAATACTTGCGCAATAAAGAAGCTCATAGCAGACAGATCAGTAGATATTTTCTTACTATTATTAGTGCTACACCCATCCATCCATCCATTCATTCATTAATTCACTCCTTCATTTATCAAACATTTATTAGTCACCTACTTTGTGTCAGGCACTCTACTAAATGCTGGCAATTCAAATACAAATTCAACTCTCAAAGAGATAAAGTATGTAAACAAGTAATTTCAGTAAAGTAAGGAAAAATTATGAGCGAGTTCTATGCAAGATGCAATGGAAGCAGAAAGAGAAAATGATGATCTGCTGCTAGAAAGAAAGAGTTCATTATAATAGACAATGTTTGAACTAAGTGTTGAAGAATGAGCAGGTTTTCTTGGAGGATGTAGAGGAAAACAGGCAGAGAAATCTGGAAGGGGCTTTAGAAGCTGGAGACATCAAGGCGTTGGATTTTGGTGGCTGCAAGTAGTTATGTCTAGAACGTAGAGTGTTTGTTTGAAGGATATCCAGTGTTTCCCTATTTATCTTTCCATTAAATCTTATTTCTTCAAGTTGGTCTAGAAGCCTTTCATACTAGTTGAGGGTGAAAAATTGTTGACTTCAATAATTGCAAAACCCAAGAGAATTATTTCAGGCCTAGCTGAATTTAAGTGCTCTGAAGACTGTCTCTATCTCAAATTTGCTTTCCTCAATGTTGGTTCGATTTTCAAGGTTACACTATGAGTGAGCCTAGCAAATTCAGCAGAAATTTGGATTTGTATAAGAGATGATTTTTCCCTAAGAAAAAATTGGGATGTTCTCCCTGAATTGTTCACCAATTTCCCAGAACCATTTATTGAATGGCCAAAGTTTTTTATATATATCAAAAAATTGGAACAGCCGGTCTTCTGGACTATATATTTGGTTGAGTTCCTGATTAAATTTATTCAGTAAGTATCTATTGGATGCTTACTATGTGCCAGACACTGTTCTAGTGATTTGTGTATATATCTTTGACACACATTCATTTTTTAAATCTTTGCAATTTGTTTTATCATCTGTTGAGTCAATGTTTCCCAAAATGTGGAACACATACTTCTGAGGACACTGAGGTTATTTTAGACCCAGAAATAAAGATGTTGAATCAAGCAATGCAAATGTTATTTTCCTTTTCAGTTCTCTTTTAATCCGTTTAATTATGTCAATAGAAAGTCTGTCTAGTACCTGGGCGTCTGGAACACCCTTCTTAACAAAGAGAGCTTCTGATAGGCTCATTAGTTAGCCAAAATTTAGTGGCAGTTTTTTATTTATTTTACAAAACTTTTTCCTATACTACTTTTATGTAATTTTAATATAATTAGTTTATCAAAGTTTTAGATTAAAATAATTTTTTATTTATATAATTTTATTCTATTAAAGGCAAAAAAGTTGCTGATTTTCTAGTTACAGTACTGATATGAAGTTTCTTCTTAAGTAAAGTTGTTTAAGTAACACATGTAAACTGTTTAAAAGAAAGATTTGAAATAATTTTATCAGTGATGTGTGAGTAGGGTAAAAATTGTGGGGACAATATGTAAACAACTGAAATTTGGAATATTTTGTAATATGGCAGGATCTTCCTGCCATTCTAAAATTTCTCATATATTTGTATGTGTTTATTCATTCATATGATCTTCCTAATAACTTTGTCAAGTTCTAAGAAACCTCACTGATTTTTATTATAATTTAATTATACCTATAAATTAATATAAAAAGGGAAATGTCCTTTGTTACATTCAGTCTTCTTTTCCAGGAACATGGCATAGTTTTTCATTTAATCAAACTGCTTTTGTACCTTATTAAGATTCTATCATTTTCTTCGTTAAATCCCATATATTTTCTTTTAAACATGTATTTAGGTATTTTATAATTTTGTGGCTATTGTTAAAGGAATTTTAAAAAATATGTTTTCTATCTAAGTATTGCTTGTATATAACTATTGCCTTTGCACACATTTGTATCAACCATCCTTCTAAATTACTGTGTTACATAGAATAGACGCTTTCAGTTTAATTTTTTTTCTAGGCAGACAATTTTATAATGTACAAATAATGATCGCTTTCTCTTTTTCTCTCCAATAGTCACTACTCTTATTTCTGTTCTGTCATACTGTCTAGAACTTTGAAAATACGTTTATTTTGATGATAGCAATGATGATAGCAACTATACATCTTATCTGCTTTTAATTTTAATAGGAGGGCATCTTCTCTTTTTTTGCCATTAAGTACCACGTTGAATATTGGTTTAAGAGTTGTTTTTTTGTTTTCTGTCGTTTAAGGAAATATCATTCTATTTCTCGGTAACTAAGAGTTGTAAAAACATACTTTTCTATTTTTAGAATACAACTATAATTTAAGTTTTTAATTTGTAAAAGTGTTGTGTTTGCAGATGATGCGGACCAGAACCAAGATTCTGGTTGAATTTAAGTTGGTGGTAGAAACTTTGTTTTCAAAATAGTCAGTTTGATTGCATTCAACTGTCTCCTTCTTTACTATCCCAAACTAGTCTTTATGTGTGCTAAAACCAAACTTAGTAGACAAATATTTAGTTTTTTCTCCTAATATTTTACTATGAAAGTGCTTACACTTTGACAAAAGACTTTTTAAAAAATTACAATATATACCCACCATCTAGATTTAACTATGGCTAACATTTTACCATACGTATGTTTGTATAAATATATTTTTTCTTTCTAATTGACAAATATTAGTGAAACATAATTTTTCCAGATGGCCATTCTGGGAAATTATATATCAAGAAGATAGAAGTTCTTCACTTCTGAAAAATCAGAATTTAAAAACTAGATTGGAATTTACAGATTACCTAGTTAAACCACTTATATTTTGCTAGTAACCAATAGAGTCCTGTGGAGATTAAATGATTTTGAGCAATATTGTGGACACTGATTTATTTTTAAGATTCATTTGCATAAGTTGCCAATTATGTATGTATTTATTTATTTAGTATTAGATAAGGAAGAGCAAAATTCTTATTCTTCTTTTTTTTAAAAGTTAATGTATGTAAAGTTCAGTCAGACTTTACGCTTCCTAATTTCTATTTTACTATGCCATTATTAATTGTTGGGAGAATAAAGTGAGGAGTTTTGTCTTTTTTATCCTGGCTTTGAGGTGTTTGTAGACTATTGGGTTTGAGATAATATGAGTTGTCAGAAGCTCATGCACATGAGTAAGGAGAGAATTTGGAGTTTGGAAGAATCTGTGTAGGAAATAGAAGAGATAAGAAAAGTTAACGGCATCCCTCAAAATGAAGGGGAGATGGAAAACAGCCTCAAAGTGTCTATCACCGTCAAATAAGTGGTTAAAATTAATTAAGAAATTTTTATAATTAAAAAATATGAAAAAATAGAAAGTCATAATAAAGAGGAAAATGGCCACTTATTTTCTTCAGGTATTTTTTTATTTTAATATAAAACATGTAGGCCTTTAACTAGTAGTGTAAAAAAAAATCACTGTCAGGCATGAAGGTGAAAGAAATTGACTTTTTCTTCCCTGTGTGTCTCAATGCCACGTGCTTTACTTTGGCCTTTTTTGTTATGTTCAAAATTAATGCCTACTGAGTAATAAATAATATATCAGACAAATAGAGAAATAAATCTTGACATACCAAAAAAACTGAACTATTTCTGCTTGCCAAAATATTTGGATATTAACAAAGCTGTAAATATTAAATTAGCAGGCAATAATAAATTGATTCTACCACGATTTACTTAAATTATTTTTACATCTCTTCATAATTGTACTCCAAAGAGGAAAATACAGGACAAATTAGAACTGGAAGTTTTATTACAATGTTAATAATACTTCATATTTAATTGAGATCACATCTTTAATCTTATCTTTCTCCCACCAATGGCTCATTTTTATTCTTATTATTTGTTTTCAGCACAGAATTATCACCCACTGGTTTTCAATTACAGAGATGCCCATATTGATTCTAGTCTTGATTTTAACTCACAACTGAAAAATTACTCATTTAATCCTATAAAGCTGTATTCTGTGGCTAGTTTAAGATCTTTTGAAAAAAATTATGTGGACTCAAAATACAGAAAGACAAAACTCATAAACAGAATTGTTCAGTTCTCTGAAGCTATTGGAAAACAGACTTTGAATGATTTTAACTCAAGTCACTATTAAAATGTAAGAAGACAAATAGTAATCAAAAATGTCATCACCATATGGAGGAAAACTTGATGTCAGTCACAGCATTTATAAAGAACAGGTGGCGCTTAAGCAATCAGAAAGCCCTTATGGAATTATACAAATGTAACCTAAATTCCATAGATCTGTCGTGGAGTGGTGTACATAAATTAGACAAAAGATCTTTCATTAACACACACATTTTAAATTGTTTGACTGTAATTTCCAAAGTTTCAGAAGGAATGAAAATATTCTCCTGCACATCACATTGTTTACTTCTGCATTTTCTAAGGAAATAATTGCGTCCTTTGTTTCTTGTTAAAGACCATGCATATTATTCATTTTAGGAAGAATCTATGTCTCTAAAACCACCGTAGGTGTTCTAATCCCCTCTGTCCCAAGGATCTGACAATGGGAATGTGGGGAGGGAGAGGATACTGGGGTCGGTCTGGTCTTGAAGACCAGCAGCTGAGCCGTTTAGAGCCTGCGAACCCCTAAGCATTCAGCTAGAGCATCTACTGTCCGGAGAAGCTGTTTGGAATCCCCTCAGTCTGAGAGCAGTGCTGAGCTTACAAATCCTAAACTAGAACCAATTTTTTGGAACTCAAATTTTACACGATTCCTAGGAAGCAATTCGGGGGATAAAGAAAGCTGTTTAAAGCAAGTGAAAATGTTGAAGTAAAACCATAACTTCAGAATGTTTTGAGGAAAAGCAGATTGATAATTGTGACCCATGCTTTTGTAGCACTCTCATAAGAAAATCTCTTTACACTTTGGGACTTCCAAATAATATTGATGGTGATGCCCACTGATAATGGGAATAAAACTCTCATTTTGGAAAAACATCCTGGGGTTGCATGACGTTTGAGGTCGCCTGTCTGGCTTGAGGAGAGCAATTAGTGGCTGCAGATTTTCCACTGTTAATAGGTGAGCCTTGTAATTACCCCCGAAAGGAAATTCCCCTTTCTGAGTTCTTCCCTATTAATCTAATTTCTGGAATTGACTGAGTACTGCAAAATCCCAGATGGCGGACTAGAGTGCTACTGACTCAGTTTGTGTTTCACATTTTTATTCAGGATTCACATAAATGTCAACTTTCCACTAATTTTTTCCTGTAATATGAAAAGAAAACTCAAGGTTAAATTTTTTTGAAGAAAAGAAATTGAGTTTCTTGCAACGGCACAGATATACTAAGCACAACTCAGGCATAAAGATCAGAACTAAGCTACTTCCAGTTTTTATGCATTTTATTGCTTTTATGTCCACCTTCTTTTTAGAATGTGTTAAAAATATGCTAGTTGCTTTGAACTATCTGATTTTTTGATACCTTCTCTCTGCTTAAATTATGTTATACCCAACCATCGATTTACAAGGTAGCTGGCATCAATAAAAGTTGCAGATTCAAAGTTATTTCCCACATACAAAATCACTTTAATCATAAGGCGTAATTAATATTAACATTTCCACATACTGATTCTTATAGCGCTTATTCTGTACCTTTCTTGGGTCCATTGCCACTTTCTACATGGCTCAGTGTACATTTTCATACCTCCAACTGAACTTCTGTTAGTCCCTTGAGAAAAGGATCGAGACCTTCCTTATTTTTCTATCCCCCATATTGTGTCTCATGGCACCTGGCATGAAATGAACTCAATAAATATCTGTTGAATAAATAAAAGAAAGGGCCAAGGAAAATATGTTACATTAGCTTCCTGATATTTTCTCTAGGCTTCTATTTTAAACATTTATCAAATCAGATACAACTATTCCTTCAATAGTGCATGGGTTTGTTATTCAGCTTCTGATTTGGGGATAACATTAAATATCAGTATTTAGGGTAAAAAGTCTTACATCAGAAATATCTTCATTCATGTTTCTAGATTTATTTAGGGAGATTCAGCTTTAACATAACTTTTTAGTCAGTAAAATGAGTATACTACTTCTTACCTAACATAGTCATAGTAAGTGAGAGACAAGGGCTAATTTCTAAATTACATCAAGCATCTTTAAATACAATTTATGGTGAAGGAAAGAACTGTTTTTCCATTTTTTCGGACTATTCTAGGATGCACTGAGTTGTTAAAATATAAGTAAGTGAATATAAAAATATAAATATAAATTATATAAAACAAAACAGGGAAAATTGGAGACAGGAATATGCATTCTCCTGTTGAAACATATGATAACGAAAAGACTAATAATTGTCGATGCTTATTTTAAAGTTTACAGTTGTTTAGAATACGCTGTGCTAAGTACTTTATATGCAATTTCCAACTTAATCCCAACAATCATCCTATGCATTAAGTACTCTCATTAGTCCTTTTTTCCAGATAAGAACACTGAGGTTCATGGAGATTAAATAACACGTCAAGGGCGATAGATGATAAGCAGCAGGTTAAGGATTCAAATCCAAGTGTGTCTCACCCAATGCCTTCATTCTTTACTTTGCTGTCTAGTCCCTGTGTTAGTGTGTGAGATTGTTGAAAACACAAGCATGACCAGTGGGGGTGTATATCTAATTAAAGACACCTATGCTTATTTCCTATGTTAAATCTTTTCCTGCTTCATTCACTCATAAACATAGGGCAATCCATGCCCTTCGACTGCCAGTGAAATTTCAAATAAAATCTCTCTCCGGAAGTGTGCATCAAGGTAAGAGATTTGAGTGTCACCCCCTCACCCAGAAGGTGTAGAGCTGGTGCCCTTCTATAAGAAGCAGGAAGAATTTGAATCCATCTGCAAAGTAATCTTTTTCTGGTAATCAAGGGATCTTCCCCCACTGGGTTCAAAGGGCTTCCCTCTTCTTTGTTGTGCAATTTCTAAAGCATTGTGCAATACGTAAAGAAAAGACCAAGAACATATCATTGCCTTGGAAACTGCTATGGAATTTGACAGACTGTAGGTTGTTGAGAGCAAATGTTCTGTTGCTGCACAGAGTCCGTGCAGCAGCAATGACTGGCAAAGTGGCTGAATGCTCATCTGCTAATCTTGATGTCAACTTAATTTGTCATCCCTGCCCTGAGGATAGGGCGGGAAGTTTGTCTTGTTTTGCTTTCTTTAAATAAGGACATTTGAATTATTTCATTCCCAACTGTCAGCGATGAAATGCAAAGATAAGGGCCAAAGACAAAACAGCAGCTTTCTGGGGTAGGTATCCACAGCTCCTGGAGATGAGAATTTGCAAACTAGGTTTTTAATAAATGAATTCTAACTGCATAATCCTGGGAAACTATTCTACTTCTTTTAAATATAATTGTGACTCTTACGCTGCATTTATATTAGCAAAAGGTAAAGGAGAAAACCTGGATTCAAAGAATGCCACTCACTGTACTTTCTAATGAACGTCTGGGAAAACAAATAAAACTCTGTATAAAAGAGGAGAGAAAAGATTAAGCAAGAAATGAAGGTAGGGAGTCAGTCCCTGGGAGCTGTTTCTCAAGAAGCAAATGTGACTCTGGCTAGTTGCAGTATTTTATTTATTTGTTTGTTGGTAGAAAGACTGAGAATAAAAATAAAAGTGATCCTTTTGTGATCCTGTTTGGCCGTGACAGATTCCTTCGGTATTGCCATAGTAACTGAAAGAAGTGCATTTATGAATAGACTTAGATTTCTAAGGCTTGAGTTTCCTGCCAAGAAGAGAACACAGGGTGGAGAAAACAGAGGAAAGTCAAGGCGAAGGGAAAGAAAACAGATTGAGGTGTTGATTTCCAAGCTCTCTCTTTGGAGCATGCAGACACACACCAGGTCAAGACAGTTTCACCTTCTTGGGCCTCCTAAGATTTTTAGATGTTGAAATTAGTCCTCTTTCAGCAGAATAAGTTTAGACAATTTCTTCAGCTCTTTCTGATGCCAGGAAGGGGAAAGCAATACTCTGGATTGTCAAAATGTGTACATAAGAAGGAGAGTCCCCTCAGAGGTGGTTAGGTAAGGATGTGGAACAGAGACGGCAAGTATGAAGTTTACTGGGCTAGGCAAGTAACAGTCACACTTAGTAAGTGGAATGACCTCAATTAAAGAAAAATCACCCAGCTACCTTGTCCTACTTTTCATTTACAAAGCATCTTGAGAAATATTTCTCTAAACAATAATAATAAAACGAACAATGAAAGAGAGGGGAGAAATGATAATCGACATTCAGTTCTGTCAGAGAGAACAGAGTGGTGGGGACAACACAATGAAGAGCACAGGCCTAACATGGGCAACTACTTCGCAGTTCCAGCGAGTTCCCGGCCAGAAGCAGTGTGAGCTCAGTGTCGCCAGATCTCCCTATGTTTCAAGAGAAGCTGGAAGTCGGGATTTTACATGAAATCTTCTGATATTTTAGTTATGCTCAAAGATTTTAAAATACCATTAGGCCAAACAAAATATGCCTAGAAATTACACTTAGTTCATAGATGACCAGTTCATGACTCCCAGAATCTGGGCTAAACCCACAGTTGTGTCTCTAGAGCATGAGCCAGTGATAACAACGAAGTGGCCGGAGAAGCGAGATTTAGGAGATGGAGATGGGCCGAGGGGATGATGTCATATGAAGCCAGGAAGAGCTATGACCGAATTGAGAAGAGACATTACCAATCTCCAGGACTTGAGGTAGAAAGCAGATGCTCTGGGTTCACATTTTAGTATCCAATATTCTCAAGGGTCTGCTCTATTTTCTGAAGTGTCTTCAGAAAATGTGCTGAACAGGAAACTTCCCTAAACTGTTTGGTTTTCCAGCTTGACTGTTTCACTTGTGATAAAATTTTTATTAAGAAATAATAAAGATATATAGGATTAGACATATTCCCACATATAGGATTATATATAGCATAGACACAAAAATTAAAGAATAGTAATAAAATGAACGTCCATTTATCCACCTCCCAGTTTAAGAAACAGACCATTCTGAGGATTTTTGAGGCTCTTCCCCACTTACATTCCTCTCTTCCGCCCAGGTATAATTGCTATCCTGAATTTTGTGAAAATAACTCCTTCACTTTTTTTTCTTTTAGTTTATACATTCTTGTGTGGTTGTCAATATCTATTTATATATGGTTATTTCTACTATAGTTGTTTATAGGAGAACATAATGTATATGCTATCTATACATACACTATATATCCTATGTACTTTAATATATATAATATACATTATACTAGTGTTAGTAGTATAGTATTATGCGCATAGGATATATTTGTTTATAGTTGCTTTTATAAGAATTTAGTTTTCCCCGTATTTGAATTCTATGTAAATTGACTTATACTTTCTATATTTTTTTAGTTTGCTTTTTTTCAGTTCAACAATATTTTGAAATTCATCCACACTGACATTTATAGCTATAAGTACTATATTCTCATCACCATGTATTCATTTCATTCTATTATGGAATATGTATATCCGTTCCACTGTAAAGAGCCATTTAGAAAGTTTCTGGTTTATTCTGTCATGAACTTTGTGAGTACGGGCATTTTCATCCATGTTTCCTGTATTTCTGAGAGTTCTCCAGAGAAACAGAACCAATAAAAGACATACACACACATGCGCACACACACAGAGAGATTATGAAGAATTGGCTTATGCAGTTGTGGAGGCTGACAAATCCCAAGATGTGCAGTCAGCAAGCTGGAGACTTGCTGTGTGTGGCTCCAGTCTGAAAGCTGGCAGGCATAAGACCCAAGAAACGCTGCCGATGTTTCAGTCCATGTCTGCAGGTGGGGAAAACCAATGTTTTAGCTGAAACAGTCAGGCAGAAGAAGTTCCCTTCTACTCATAGGAGGGCCAGACTTTTCATTCTATTCAGGTCTTCAACCGATTGAATGAGGGCCACTCACATTAGGGAGGGCACGGTGCTTTACTCAGTCTACCAATTCAGACGTTAATTTCATCCACAAACACCCTTAAGACACATCTAGAATAATGTTTGACCAGACATCTGGACACCTTGTGGTCCAGTCAAGTTGACACATAAAATTAACCACCATTTCCCTGATAGCTAATGATGTTGAGCATCTTTTCATATGCCTGTTGGCCATCTGTATATCTTCTTTGGATAAATCTCTGTTCAGATCTTTTGCCCATTTTCTAATTGGATTGTTGGTTTTTTTGTTGTTGAGCTGTATGAGTTCTTTGTATATTTTGGATATCAACCCCTTATCTGATATGTGGTTTGCAAATACCTTCTCCCAATTGTTAGGTTGTCTTTTCGTTTTGTCGATGGTTTCCTTTGCTGTGCAGAAGCTTTTTAGTTTGATGTAGTCCCATTTGTTCATTTTTTCTTTTGTTTCCCTTGCCCGGTCAGACATGGGACTTGAAAATATGCTGCTCAGTCCAATGTCATAGAGCGTACTGCCTATGTTTTCTTCTAGAAGTCTCATGGTTTCGGGTCTTACATTCAAGTCTTTAATCCATTTTGAGTTGATTTTTGTGCATGGTGTAAGGGAATGGTCTACCTTCATTCTTTTGCATGTGGCTGTCCAGTTTTCCCAACACCATTTATTGAAGAGACTCTCCTTTCTCCATCGTATGCTCTTGGCTCCCTTGTCGAATATTAGCTGTCCATAAACGTGTGGGTTTGCTTCTGGGCTCTCAATTTTGTTCCATTGATCTTTGTGTCTGTTTTTGTGCCAGTACCATGCTGTTTTGGTTACTATGGCTTTGTAGTATAATTTGAAATCGGGGAGTGTGATACCTCCAGCTTTGTTCTTTTTTCTCAGGAATCCTTTGGCTATTCGGGGTCTTTTGTTGTTCCATATAAATTTTAGGATTCTTTGTTCTATTTCTGTAAAAAATGTTGTTGGAACTTTGATAGGGATCAGGGAAATGCCAATCAAAACTACAATGAGGTATCACCTCACTCCGGTCAGAATGGCTATAATTAACAAGATAGGAAACAACAAATGTTGGAGAGGGTGTGGAGAGAAGGGAACACTTGTTCACTGCTGGTGGCAGTGCAAACTGGTGCAGCCACTGTGGAAAGCAGTTTGGAGTATCCTCAGAAAATTAAGGATAGATGTACCATATGATCCAGCTATTCCACTGCTGGGTATTTATCCAAAGAACTTGAAAACACAAAGGCATAAAGATACTTGCACCCCTATGTTCATTGCGGCATTATACACAATAGCCAAGACTTGGAAGCAACCTAGGTGCCCATCAAGGGACGAACGGATAAAGAAGATGTGGTATTTATACACGATGGACTACTACTCAGCCGTAAGAAATGACGAAATCCAGCCATTTGTGACAACATGGATGGACCTTGAGGGTATTATGCTGAGTGAAATAAGTCAGAGGGAGAAAGTCAAATACCATATGATCTCACTCATAAGCAGAAGATAAAAACAACAACAAAAAAAACTACATAGCATTGGAGATTGGACTGGTGGTTACCATTGGGGAAGGGGGGAGGAGGGAGGGCAAAAGGGGTGATTAGGGTCACATGTGAGGGGATGCACTATAATTAGTGTTCGGGTGGTGAACATGATGTAATGTATCCAGAATTTGAAATATGATGTACATCCGAAAAAAATAAAAATTAAAAAAAGAAAATTAACCACCACACTTCCTAATCCACTTATGCAAGAATTTCTCCAAGAAATATATACAGGAATACAATTGCAGAATCATTGAGCATGTGCATAGTAAACTTCAATTTGTTTTTCAAAGTGATTGTACCAATGTACATCTCTACTAGAAATCTATAAGAGTTGCCCTTGTTCCACACGCTTGCCAACATTTTTATCAGTCTTTTTGACAATGTGGTGGATGTGAAATGAAATCTTACTGTGGTTTTCATATACATAAGGTAAGCATCATACTAAGAATGTAAAAAAAATGCAAAATAAGCCCAAAGAAAATAAAATGAAGGAAATGATAAACATAGAAGCAGAAATCAATACAATATATTTTTTTAAAAGATACAATACAGAAGAAACAAATTCAAAAGTTGATTCTTTGCAGAGATGTTCAAAAATATCTTCCAGCCAACATCATACCAGAGTCCCTGACCAACAGCGAAGGCAAGGAAAAAAAAAAAGACTCAAAATGTCAGGGAAAATAACTGCTATTACTCATATATGATTTGATTATCTACATAGAAAACCTAAAAGACTCTGTGGACGATTTATCAAAATTAATAACAGAGTTGGCAAACTTTCTAGTTGTAAAACTAACGCATAAAAGTTAATTTTTGTTCTATAAATTACGTAAAAATACCTAGAAAATGGAATAAAATAAGAAACTACTTAAAATAGTAACAAAATTGTAAGCCATAAAGAAATAAACCTAACAAAAAAGTTCAAGAATTTTAAGTAGATAAAATTTAAACTTTATTTAAAGACATTAAGGAAGATCTAAGTAGCGGAGACACAGCATGTTTTTGGATAGGAAGACAATATTCAATATATGAATTCAATGTTGTTTCAATCAAAATTCTGACAGTTTTTCATAAAACTTGATAAACTAATTCCAATACACACACACACACATACATACATATATAAGAACAAAGGGTCAAGAATAGCCAAAACAGTTTTTTTTGTTGGAAAAGATTGGCTCTGAGCTAATATCTGTTGCTAATCTTCCTCTCTCTTTTTTCTTTTTTCTCCTCCCCCAAACCCCAGTATATGATTGTATATTCTAGTTGTATGTCCTTCTAGTTCTTCTGTGTGAGCTGCCACCACAGCATGGCTGCTGACATATGTGTTCATAGTTCTGCACCTGGGAACCAAATCCAGGCCACCAAGTGGAGTACGCCAAACTTTAACCACTAGGCCATCATGACTGACTCAGCCACAAGACTTTTAAAATGACTTTCTTCACCAGAAATCCAAAATTTTTATTACAGAATGGCTAGCATGTTCTCCACTCTGGCTGATCAAAACTTGAGTGTCTCCTAGATGTGTTCAAGCTCCAGTAATGTTCACGTCACAACTTCCCAGTGTTTATTCTTTCCCTGGCCTCCCAGAATTTCACTCTATGCATATACAGTTTCATATTCAGTCAGAGACTCAAAGGCATCTCTAAGCACATTTCTGGAGTTCTTTGTCTGCTTAGCTTCTCTCTGGTACTCTGTCCATCAAATTCCAGTTTTTTCATCTCCAATCCCTGTCTTTTGAGCTGAGAGAGACTTCTAGGCTCTTCTTGGACTCCCTTTCTGCACTGTCTCTGGAAAGTGCCCCTAGACAGAAAGCTTGAGAAGCTCACCTTATTTGTATCCTTCCTCTGAGGACCCAATCCTGTGTTGCCTGCTGTCCAATGCCTGAAAACAGAGGCTCAAATATTTGTGTCCTGTTTTTCGGTTGTTTATAGCAGGAGTTTTAGTATGATTCCAGTTTGTACCTCATGACCAGAATTTCATGATTCCTTTTGACATGACCCTGGAAATCTGAAGACTTCCTTGCTAGCTGGTATGACAAGATGACCCAGGTTAATCTTGTACAAGTTTTTGGCAGCAGATCTGGCATGAGATTTCCCTCTAAGGAGCCCTGGTTCCTTTTATGGGAAATGGTATTTGAAGACCACCATCAGGATCCTAAAGGAATTCATTGCTACTGAGCTATTTTTTGTTTCTAGATTCTTTCAGTTGCCAGAACTAGGATTTATCTAGATGTGTATCTACATCTACAACTACATGTAGATACACAATGAATTCATACTATTCTCTCTCTATCCACTCCATCAGGTTTTTGCCCTAACTCTCTGCCAACACATATTACCAAGATCACCAACGTCCTTCCGTTTTCTAAATCCCATAGTCAGTCTTCAGTCTTTTATCATTTTCAACATATCAGCAGTGTTTGATCCAGTTGATTCTTCTCCTTCCTCTTTGAAATACTTTATTCCCTTATCTTCCAGGACATATGGTTTTCTACTCAACGTCTCCACCTGGATACCCCAAAGGAGTCTCATATTTAACATGTCCAGACCCAGACTCCCGATTTTCCTTTTGAAATTTTCTCCTTATGTAGTCTTCTTCATCTCAGTAAATAGTAACTCCACCCTTCCAGTTTCTCAGGTCAAACCTTGGAATGAGTCTTGACTCCACTCATTCTTCCAGACTCCAAATTTTGGCTCCATCTTCAAAATCTATCTAGGATCTGACCACCTCTCACCACTTCCATCAATACATTCCTGGTGAAAGTCACCATTATTTCTCAACTGGATTATCACAATAATCTCCTAACTTGTCTCCCTGTTTCCACACTTACCCCCTAGAGCCCAAGCAAGAATAAGCCTATTAAAATGTAGGTCACTTCATTCCATAGCACCACTCAAAACTCTACAACATCTTCTTATCTTTGCAGAGTAAGAGACCAATGTTAATAAAATGGCTCACAAGACTCTTCATGTATCACCTCCTCTGACTTTGCCTTATGTTACACCAGCCACACTGTCTTCCTTGCTATTTCTTGAGTATGTCAAGGATGCTCCTGTATTAAGAGTTTGTACTTGCTGTTCCCTCCACCTTCAGTACTCTTTTCCCAAATATTTTCATGACTTACCTCCTCCTCTTTAGGTCACTTTCTCCAAAACATGTGTCACTATCTGTGATTGTATGTGTTTTACTTATTTACAGGTTTATTATATATTCTTTGTCACTAGATTCTAAGTCCCATGAGGTCAAGAAGAATGCCTAGAATACTGCAGGAATTTAATAAATATTTTGTTTAAAGAATGAACAAACAAATATTTGCTGAGCACCTGTTATATGCCAGGGACTGTGCTACTTGGTAGCACATGTATGTAACATACAACCCCTTCCCTCAACAGAAAAGTGAGAGGCAAATGGCCAATGTCCACATAAAGCCCATGACACTAGCCTTGCACTTCCATGCACCTAGTCTATTCCTATTCCCACACATTTCTTAAAGTTTTTTGTGTGAGCATCTTTGATATATTTTAACCCTTTGACCTTTGAGAAAGCTATGCTCTAAAAATAGTCTAGAAGGTCAGCTCTGAGAAAGCCAAATTAGGAATTGATGCCTCCTCTCTTTGTGGCTTTGGGCAAATCCAAGAATCTTTCTGCTTCTGTTTCCCCAGCTGTAAAATAGGATTAATAGTTCCTGCTTCACAGGAGTCTTTTGAGGATTCTTTCATTCATGTAGTAATATTTATTGAAAATGGTAAGTGCTAAGTGGTATTATGCCTAATTAATTAGGTCCTTATCTCCCTGGTGTGGGTTATGGTGTCTGGCTGGTCATTAATAAAATATGCTGGAAGCTTTGCAGATTTCCCTTTCAGAGCTCTCGTGATGGCTGCATAAGCAGTGCGCGAATTGGGCATCCAACCTTGTAGTTAAATACATACAGCTGCTTGAGTTCTATCACACTCACATTTATTTAGTTCTCAGACAATACAAAATTGGAAGGTGCTGAAAACAGCAGTTAAGAAAGAGAAATACTACAAAGAATCGTAGGGTGGTTTGTAATAAAGCCAGGAAATAAAACTAAGACTCAGTTTGGATTTGCCAGATAATACCAATGGGAATCCTAACACCTTCTCTGAAAAATTCAAGTGGGAGTGAGATAATAGTGAAATAATAAGTAATATTATAACTAGGTGATGTGGATGACATTATAGAGGAAATTACACAAGATGTAGAATAAGATATCAACAATGGATGATATTTATATTATGTATATATATATATATCACAAGAGAAGATTTTTTTCTGAGAATATACTTATAATAAAACTGCTATAATCTGAATTTCCCAGAAAGCAAAGTTTATGTGCTCTTATTTTACAATTAAGTACAATCCCTGAGAGCAGAAATCGGAGACAAGTAGAGTAACGCACAGAAGGAAGGGAAAGCGATACTAGGATGTGTTACTGAGCTGCTCATTGCTACATGTGTTTGATTGTTCAATACATATGACCACGTCCCTCTGGTCCTTCTCTGGAAACATAGTAAGATTGTGAGCTCTCAGGACTTACACCACATAGTCATTCAAATATTCACACCTCCCTGAGCCTTCTAACTCTTTCTTCCATACTATGCCAAGGAAGGTCTGGTGTCTTGACTTCAGTTACTATTGGCCATCATCCATGTTTCAAGGGGCCATTCCAATAAACTATTAGGTCTGGTTCTAGGAATCCTTGACAGAATATTGAGTCCTGAGTGCCCCCATCAATAAAATCTCTGTCCAGCTGTACACTCCACCCCTTCCAACCCCCTTTCTCTCCCTCTGATTCAGAACATATTGTCTTGGAGTTGGAAGGAGGGAGTGAAAAGATTATTTAACCCGATCTCCTGCCTAGTCGAAAAGTTCTTCCTGAAAGACTGTTCAATGGCAGTCATTCAGTCACCGTTTGCTTGATTCAGTGACAGTATGTTCATCTCATAAGGAAGCCTGTTTCCTTTTTTCACTTTTCCTATTAAATAATTCTTTATATTGAGCAAAAAATTAATCCACCTATGGTTTGCAACCATATTCTCACTGTTATCTTTACTGTTCTTTGTTTATTTGACTTCCCTCCAGCTTTGCACATTAGGTCAGGATTTTTTTCCTTAGAATTCTACCCACCTGCAGCTTCTATGATATTTCTCCTATATCTGTGGCTAATTTTTATCAAATCTCCTTTGTCAGTTCCTCTTCCTCAACTTGTCTATTAAGTGACCATATTTCCCAGGTTCCTTCTGTGGTCATTTGATTTTTTCCTTCAATGCATAAGTCCTGTGTGTCCATATCTGAACTTCTGACTTCAACTACCACCTCCCAATACTTTCTTTCTAACCCAGGGCATTCAGAGAGCTCAGCTCTGTGATTTCGGTTCTCTACTGAACGTCTTTACTTGGATGTCCCATAAGCATCTGCAAGTGAATGTGTCCCAAGCAGAACTCATCTTCTTTTCTTTCCCAACCCCTTCTTCCTGCTGTTCCCCTGTCTTAATGAATGGGCATCAGGCAGTCATTTACACAAGCCAAAGATCTAAGAACAAAATCTGGATGCTTTTATTCCATCACCAGTCTGCCCTCTATGTAAACCTCCAAGGGATTTTTTTTTAAAGGAAGATTAGCCTTGAGCTAAAATCTGCCACCAATCCTCCTCTTTTTGCTGAGGAAGACTAGCCCTGAGCTAACATCTGTGCCCATCTTCCTCTAGTTTATATATTGGATGCCTGCCACAGCATGGTTTGCCAAGCAGTGTGTAGGTGCACATGCAGGATCCAAACCAGCAAACCCCAGGCCACTGAAGTGGAACGTGCAAACCTAACTGCTACACCACCGGGCTGACCCCTCCAAGGGATTTTAATCCTTAAAAATCTTTCTATTCAACTAGGTCAGCGCTTACCCTTCACAAAGTAGTAAATTCATTATGCCTCAAAAACCTATTTTTCAAGTCAATGCCCAACGTATAGATATCTCTGATCCTCTGTCTAATCAGCACTCTCATATTGCTTTATGCTTTCTTGAGCTAATCCAGATCTCCACTTATACCCTATCCTCTAAACCCTCCCTCAATGCCATCTGGACTGAGTGCCATAAAGAGCTAATTGCAAAATATCACCAAACGCTTCTGGAAGTGTTTTCTACACCTCCTTTGCCATATCTGATGTCTACCTCTTACTAAAGAATACAACTTGCCCTGTAATTCTCCATTTACCCTGCAATTCTCCCTTGTCAGCTGCATACCTCAGTGTTCAGAGGGTCTACCATATCCTTGGTTCTTAGCACTAACCTTTGCACACAGTTAAAACTTAGCAAATATTTTGTATAAATGGACCCATCTCTTCCACCTATGCCCACTGCTGTGCCTTAATTCAGGCATTCATCAGCTGTAGCAAATTACTGTGAGTACAGTTGGTCCTCATTATTTGTGGATTCTGCAGTATTTGAAAATTTTCCTACATGCTAAAATTTATTTCTAACCCTCAAAATCAATATTCTCAGACTTTCACAGTCATCCCTGAACATGTTCAAAGTGGTGCAAAATTCAAGTCACCCAGGGAACATGTTCTCAACTTAGATTGAACAAGGTGACACTCTACTTTCTTGTTTCAACCCTCATATTGTAAACGAGCATCCTTTTGGCGGTCTGTTTAGTGCTACATTTTTTTCTTGCATTTTTGTGCCTGTTTTTTCTTTCTTGGTGATTCTGCTTTTAAAATGACCACCAACTGTAGTGCTGAATTGCTGTCTAGTGTTCCCAAGTGTGAAAAGGCTGTGATGTACCTTACGGAGAAAATGCAAGTGTTAGACGAGCATTGTTCAGGCATGAATTACAGTGCCATTGGTCATAATTTCACTGTTAATGAGTCAATAGCAGAGTACATTCAGAAAAAAGAAGATGAAATTTGTTGATCTACACATGAGGCACTCCAGAAAGTGGCAAAGTAACATCTATAGTACGTAATGAAGCTATGGAAAGGTGGCCAAATTTGTGCATTCATGAGATGATGACCAATAAAAAAAAACTGTAGTGGACAGCAATATTGTGAGGCTGAAAACCAAAGAAATTAATAGTCACATTACCCAGAGTCAAGGCAATGTTAAACCCTTCTCACCTGGAAATACTGCATATAATTATTTGTAAGATATGTACATATATACATATATAAAAGATAAAGGTGTCTTTAAATACAGATTCACCTAAAGCAAGGTTATTTGATTGATGAAAATGATGTGAACCTAACCCTGTGCTGCCCCCAGAGGCAAGGACTCAGTATTCACTAACTCAGGATTTGCAATGACTTTAGAGAGAATACCGCAAATAATGAGAATCCACTGTGCCTCCGAACCGGTCCTAATGCCTCCAGCCTGGCCCCACACTTGCCTGAGGGAACTTTCTAAAACTAAAATCTAATCATGTCCTTGCCCAGTTTTGAATGCTTCGAGTTTTCACTTTTTTCTGGATAACGTTCAAATTCGTTAGTTTCGAATACAACTCAGGCCTCATTTCCTATCAATGCTCCCACACACGTGTCCTTTCTTCCAGTTATCAGAACTACTCGTGTTTTCAGCAATTCTTTTATGCCTCTTTGATTTTCCGATACATTCACACATGCTGTTCCCCCTGCTTGGAGTGTCCTTGCTTCCTCCCCCTGTTTCAGCTAGTTAATGCCTATTCATCTTTCTATTCTTATCTCAAGTGCACTTTCTCTGGGACCTTTGCTGACCCCACAGTGTGATCTGTGTGCCCTTTCTCTGTGCCCCAGGAATCTCTCTAATATAGCACATACTATGATGCTTGATTTTCCTTGTCTGTTTCTTCACTAGAATAAAAAGTCTTTCAGAGCAGGAGTTACATCTTTTCTTATTTTTCTTCCTAGTACCAAGGACAGTGCCTAACCTACTTAGCACAGAGCAAAAGCTAAATATACATTTATTCAATGAATTCAGCATGAATGAATGAATGAATGAATGGTTTAATGAAGTCTGCTTGAGGAATTTGCTTAAGGAATACTTGAGAAATTTGCAGGATAACACTCTAAGTTCATACAACTCTTTCTCAGTGGACAAGTTTTCCTGAACTTTTCCACATCTTGTCACCAAGATTCATCCTGGGTCACATTCCATTTTTTCAAAAGTTCATTTTAAACTGTGGTACATCTGGAACACTGTGACCCATATATGAGATACTTATGAAGTGTATAGAGTAAAATGGTCTTCTGTTTCCTTTGATTAGCACACAGTAAGTAGAAACGAATGAATGAATGAATTAGTACTAATGTGGCCTTAAGATTTCTTCCTCCTTCCCTTCTTTTTGTCCACACATCACTCTGCTGATTCCCATTGAGGGTGCTATTAATTTAAATTCCTATGTCTTTTTCATATATATTGCTGGTAAACTAAATATCCCCAGTGTATATTTAGGAAGATGGTATTTTTTTATTCCAAATGCAGGATTTATCATTTAATCCCTATTTAAATTCACCCAGCTAGCTTTGGTCTATTGTTACAGCTTGTTCATATTTTTAAATATGAATTCTTTTACATAAAGCATTAATGATCCTTCTTGACTTCCTGCCATATGTCTTTACCCAAGTCATTGATAATAACATTTAACAGGCCCAAGGCCCCTGACATTGGTTTTATACCTTAAATATATCAAAATTCTTTTAGTACAATTGTTTACCTGCTTAGAAATTGTCTTAACCATGCTATCAACTGGCACAAATGCACACATCTGGTTCCCAATGGAGGCTGTGCTGTGTCGTGAAGAGTTCAGATTTAGAGTAGACCTGCATTCAAATTCCACCTCCACCTCTTACCAGCTGACAACTCTGGCAAATTCCTTGGCCTCTTTGTTCCTCAGTTTTCTCATCTGTAATTTGGAGATAACACACCAAAACAGGGCTTTCGTAACCATTAAAGATAATGAACATAAAATGCCTACCACAGCGTGTGGCACATAGAAGACTTTGAAAAATGGCAATAGTTTATAAATTACTAAAATGAGAGACTTGTTAAATGCTTTCTTGAAATCTAGATGTCTACAGCATCATGTTGAACTTCAGTTGGTAAGCACATCAAAAAACACGAGATGAGGGGCCAGCCTGGTGGCACAGCAGTTAAGTGCACAAGGTTTGCTTTGGTGGCCCAGGGTTCACCAGTTCGGATCCTGGGTGCAGCCCTACACACCGCTTGTCAAGCCCTGCTGTGGTAGGCATCCCACGTATAAAGTAGAGGAAGATGAGCATGGATGTTAGCTCAGGGCCAGTCTTCCTCAGCAAAAAAAAGGAGGATTGATGGCAGATGTTAGTTCAGGGCTAATCTTCCTCAAAGAAAAAAAACTAGATGATTTTAGCATTCAACCTCTGTCATCTTAATAGAAACTTGCCTACTGATTAGTTTTTGCTACTTCAAGTAGTGCAAAGATCCCTTTTAGCACACAAATTGTAGGTTGAGTGATTTACTGCTCTGGTCTAGTCTATTGTTGTTTATTATTCCCAAAAACTAGTCCAGAGAAAAATGTGCACTTTGCTCCACATTATTAACACGTGATAATGACAAGGGATGGTGTGCGTGTACTAATCGATTCCTCTGAATTACTGAGAAATATTTGCATCCACTGTTTCCAGTCTGGCATTAGCATACTTTTGCTTATTCTAACATTTCCTGCTAGAACTCCCCCAGAGCCTTTTATCTTTCTATCACTCAAGTTGCCTGCTTTCTTTGTAGTTCTTTTTTCTCAGCTCATCCCAATTTCACCATTAGCGAACAGATATATACAACCTAGGGGCAAGTACAAATTTGATCTTCCATTTTCGCCCCCTCCCTTTCTTTATTTCTTTAGATCATTATTAATCCTACTCCTTTCCCTCGTCTTGTTCCTAACAAGATGCAAGAGGCATCTTGGTGTGCTCTGGTCTTAGTAAATCCATACTGATTCCCGAAGATTGCCATATTGTTCTCTATGTACTTTCCAAACAGCTTTTTAATGAAATACTGTGTCACTTTTCCAGGGGTTATTGACGAACACAGCATTCCATTCGGTTTGCAATATACTATCTTCCACTTCAGAAAATCAGGACATCTACCTCTCCCAGCCTTCTGCCATCACAACTCTTCCCCATAAATACTCCAGCCTCTGCTGACAGTGTTTCTGAGATCACACCTGTAAATTCCCCCGGTTCCCTGGGAATAATTGCCCTGAATCTGGGGATTTGAATTCATTCAAAACAACTAAGAGCACTCTCATCATCTCTTCACCTAATTTGGGCATCATTTTCCTCTTAACCATGTTTGTTCTACTCTTTTCAGTTTGGAGATCATTTTCCTTGATAGAAAAAATAGAAGCAAATTAGGAGATGAGTAGTTTTTTCTTGCTGTAATCTGTTACCAAAATAAGATGAAAATCAAACACTGAGCCCGTTATCACTTTGTTCCTTTTTACTCTAAGAGGGCTTTAAAAGATTTTTCCCTCTGGCTTCTGGTTATTTTACACAGTCAAACTTATTCTGAGGTTCCATGTCCTTGATAAAATTCTCTAGCTTTATTTTTCTCTTTTGTTTTCATTTCCAGTTATGTATCCTTTTCTCCATCCTGTACATGTGTTCTTTTTAAACATGAACCCAGCAAAACTCCCGAAGCAGCCTAAGTAGTTTTGTTCCGTCTTTATCTCCTTTTTGTCATATGTGGAGATGACTTAAAATTAAATTTGAGATTTTTATATTTCAGCGTGTCCCCAGCCCCACTAACTCGAGCCATAGAAGCAGATTGATCTGTGGTGGGGCTGCCGCTAGAAGAAGTCTTGTAAGTTAGCGTGGCGAGCCTGCTAGAACTCTCTTTAGTGAGAAGCTGAAGAGCTTTGTGGCAGAGAAAACCTATGAGGAGACAGAGACAGACATGTCAGCTTGGCCCAACAACAAAACCTCTAATGAGACAGACTCTGTTCAGGAAAGGCAGAGTGATTTTGAGTATGATGTGGGGTGGTGGCTGTCACTTGAATTCATCCTTGTCCTTGTCTAGTTCTCAGGGAGAGACAGAGCTCTTGGCTGGGGCTAACAGATATATAGATAAACTTGGCTCACATTGTCAATTCCATGACACGAGAAAATCCAAATCGCTCTTTTTGATTTCTGTAAATTCCCAGAATTGGGTCATTTTCTGAATCCTCCAAGAAGCGTGTGTGTGTGTGTTTGGGGAGAAGTTGCAGAGTCTGAAATCTTCTGCAAGCAGCTTAGAGGCCATAGCCAGGGAAATAGGAGTTATTATCGTTAATATGATACCTTTGAATTCACAACGTGGTGAATCTGGGGTTGGGGGAGTTCTTCCGTTTTTTTCTTTGACCTTTCTGAAAGTCTTCAAGGATAAGGTGTCTCTACACACACACGTACAGACACACACCTGGTGAATAAGCAAATACAGCATACAGTAGGTGCTGGATAAATATTCCCGATTTAATAAAACCATTCAAGTGGAGGACATAAATAGAAATATATCTAGCACTACTTTATTTGGTTGTTATGAATCTAAAATGACATAATTCTTTTCTCCCAAATTCCCTTTGATGCCCACCTAACCAAGTAGCTTTGCCTTGTACTCAGAATTAATTTCAGAACTGCAGCTCCCTCTGTCACTACCTCCTCTTTCTGTGAAATGACACAGTTAGCAGGCAAGCCAAGAAATTATCAGACATTCCACTTTTAGCAGAATGATTTTCCTAGCAGCTCCCTTGGTAATTGAAGTCTCTCAATACCACTATATTTGATCTCCTTGCCAATTATGTCATGTGAGTTAGAATTACATTCAGAATCACATAAATGATTATAATATATTAGAATTAGAAAGATTTTTATTTGTCTTTATTTTTCTTTTTAATCCTATTATGTTGAAAACAACTTCCTAACATCATTTTTGCACGTAATCCTATAAAATATTGACTGTTCCGAAGGAAATGTCCAGTTCTCTACTTTGCACATTTCTGCCATATCCTTAACCAGAGAGTAAACTTCATATTGGAAGAAGTGCGTTATCTTTAAGAGCTTTTATTGGTCTTCCTAATTTACCCAAGTCCAAAGATAGATATAAACAAAATTTTGTCCTTCACCACAATCCCTCCCCTCTTGCCTGACAGACTTAAGACCCACCGGAACGAAAGAGGCAAGATGTCCTTGGTGAAGTCCTCCTTGTACTTCCTCTGAACTAGTACTCATCCTTGTACATATTTCTATTACAAGACCTTTCACATACATCGTGATACCTTTTGTGTTAGGCAAAAAATAGCATGTAAATAACTTTAGCCTTTTCTCCACTCCTGGCTGCCAAATAGATCACTGGCCCAGCCAGATCTGTTTCTTCCCTTACTCGTAAGATTCTCTTGGGCAGGCTGAAAGCAGAATCAGGAAATAAGGATGTTTTGAAGCAAAACTTCATGGGGATTATGGAGTTATGGTTGGGGGAGAGAAAGAAACATTGGAGGAGTTTGGAAGAAAGGCAAGAGCAGCTGCAGTGAGTAAAATGGATGAGGAAGGGATTTTTAAAAGAAAGATTGTACTTCATTTCTTAGAGTTTGAGAACCACAAGTTGACTTACTCCAAACTTTTTTTTCAGTTGTCTGACTATGCGTCCTTAACAGCTCTGAGACTGGGCCACATGAGATCACGGTTTCCATAGGCTCACATTTTGTTTACTCATCTCTCTGATCTCTTCTGTAAGCTCCTTGAGAGCAGGGCTATGCCATTAACTTCTATATCCTCAGTTTTTAGCCCGTAATAGGCATTTAATAAATATTTGTTGAATGGAAAATGAAAAGTGTTTCATTTAACAGCTGAGGAAGTCAGGAGGTCCCCCAAATTTCTATAGCTGTGTCCTTTAGCTATCTTGAACTTTTAATGCCATCAACGCTTAATTAAAAATTTCTTCTTGACTAACGCCACTTTGTTGCTGCTGATTTTAGTAGAAAATAAATCAGACGATCGCCCAATATGATACAACACCATGTCACAATGGGCAATTGCAACAGGAGATTTAGGGAGAGATATACGAGACTTTCTGATCCTGGAGCTAGTTAGATATAATTGTTAAACATATCTGTCATATAACATACTGCTCCCTCCTTCCAGGAGTAGTTCTAGTATTTAAATGGCATTTCCAGTCGGTTCAGGAGAGGGCCTATGCGCTAAAATGCTTAGAGTGACCCTCTCCCCAGAAATATAATTCAAAGATTTTTAAAAGAACTAAACTGAAAAATAAAAGGAATAATAATAAAGTTCTGATCTTTTCTGTGATGTACATTTGAAATTTTAAAAGCTATCAGGTATAAAAATCTTTCACAAACTTATTTTCTTATCCTTTTGATCCAGCTCTGCTAGCGCCCTCCCTGTGAACATGCAATTTTTCCCAACTAAAGACGGCAAAATGTTCATCACAAAACTAACTTCCTACCATCTTCTTATTAATGAAGGAATGGCAAAGCTTTGTGGTGATGAGAAACATGTGCATTTGAGTTTTAGGGACTTAAATACTTTTTCCGGTGAAGAATTTGAAAACTAACGAGCCCAAGGCAGGTTTACGTCAAATGCCATCAAGTCTGTTTTCAGAAAAATAATCCAGACTTTTAGACTCCCATTCTAGTATTCTTTTAGCCATACTCAACATTTCAATAAAATCCTAATTTTTCCAAAGTAAAAATGTAATAAAAGGCTTCCTATACCTTCTTTGATGTTTTCCCTTATATATAGTGAGAGGAGAAAATATTAATCACTCAAGTGCTTATTGAGTCTCTACTATATATTGAGAATTATATGAGGTGTCATGAGAAATGCAAAAAAAAAGGAGGAAAGAAAATGTTGTTCCTGCCAACACTGAATTTATTGCATTGTTGCTATTGATTATAGAAAAACTGTAGCTGTTTAAAGGTTAGAAATAATAACTATGCTAATGATCATTAATTATAATAACCATAATGCAAACTCTCATTTGTATAACACTTTAGAGTTTACGAAAACATAATCTCATTTATCTTCATAGCCCTGTGTAAATTGCTATTTCTTTCCTTTAAGTTGTGAGGAAACAGGCTCAGATCATCTCGAGGTAGCAGAATCTTTGAGTGACAAAGGGAAACAGGCTAATCAATTCTTATTTGTACAATAGAGTCAACATAAGAGAATTGTTTGAAAATTAGAATTCTTGTAGTAAGTTCAACACGGAAAATCTTACAGTAACTTACTATTGAAAGGTTGTAATGTACAGAAGGTTGGATGCAAGCAAATACACAATATTAAAATGATAAAGTGGTCAACAAAAGGAGGAATCCTTCACTTCATTTTTTAACAGTTTTATTTTAGTGATGGCATACCATAAATTGTGCATATTTAAAATGACAATGGATGTTAACTAGACTTATCATGGTGATCATTTCGCAATAATTCAAATATGAATCATTATATTGTACATCAGAAACTAATAAAATACGTCCATTATGCCTCCATTTAAAAAGAAATAAAGTGTAGGATTTGATGAGTTTTGACATATAAGTACACCCATGAAACCAGCACCACAATCAAGATAATGAACATATCTAACATCCCCAAAAGTTTCTTCCTGCCGCTTTATAGTCTCTAGTTTCCGCCTCTTCCTACCTCTATCTCCTTTTTCCCAGATAACCACTGATCTGTGTTCTGTCACTATAGATTAGCTTGCTTTTTCTAAAATTTCATATAAACTCAACCACACACTATGCATTCTTTTTTTCCTCTGGCTCGTTTTACTCAGCATAACGATTTTGAGATGTATCCATGCTGTGTCACGATATGTCTACTGTGATATATCTATACATCAGCATACATCAGTAGTTCATTCCTTTTTATTGCTTACTAGTGTTTCTTAGGATAGATATAACACAGTTTGTTTATCCTTGCACCTGTTGATGAACTTTCGGGTTGTTCCTGTATTTCAAATACTATAAATAAAGCTGTTATGAACCTTTGTGTACAATTCTTTATATGGACATATGCTTTTATTTCTCTTGGATAAGTATCTAGGAATTGAATGGCTGAATTAGCTTTTTAAGACACTGTCAAACTGTTTTCCAGAGGGATTGTACCGTTTTACTTTCCCACCAGCATTACCTGAGAGTAGCAGTTCCTTCATATCCTCGCCAACATTTGGTGTGATCAGTCTTTTTAATTTTAGCCAGTGTAATAGGCGTATAATAGCATCTCATTCTGATTTTAACTTGTCTTTCTCTAAGAACTTACGATATGAGCATCTTTTCTTCTGCTTATTTGCTATCTCTATGTCCTTTTTTTGGTGAAGCATGTGTTTATATCTTTTGTCCATTTTTATTGGATTTTTTCGTTGGTGGGATTTTCTTCTTATTCACATATCAATTCTTTATATATTCTGGATACAAGTTCTTTATCAGATACACAATTTGAAAATATTTTCTCCCAGTCTCTGCCTTGTCTTTCCATTCTATTAACAATATCTTTCAAAGAGCAGAAGCTTTTCATTTTGATATAGTCCAATTTATCAATTTATTCTTTTATGGATAGTGCTTTTGGTGTCACTCCAAGAAATATTTGCCTAATCCAAGGTCACAAAGATTTTCCCTTATGTTTTCTTCTAGCTGTTTTATAGCTTTAAATTTTACGCTTGGGTGTATAATCCACTCTGAGTTAATTTTTGTATATTGTGCAGAAAATATAGCTTTAATATTATAAATTTTTCAATTTGACTGTGGGATAGTCTTCCAAGAAGAGTTGTGAAAACTGTTCTGTTGGAGTCATTTTCAATACAACTGAAAAAAGCATTAAGAAGTTGACTGAAGAAACAGCCCTGCATGTGCAGAAGTTGGTACCAACTGGGTGTGCTTTCCATTATGCCATTTGCCTATTTTCTGGTTCTTTGTCTGCTTTTCTGAAAGAATTTTGATCATATCAAGGAAAGTAAAATCCCTAAAATTTACAAACTGATGAATTTCACCTAATTTAAGGCTACTGGGTAATATTTTCATGCATGTTCCAACTGCTACTCATTTTATCTTCTTGAATACAGGAAGCACAGGTTTCTCCCCAATCCACTAGAAAATTCCATATATCTCCTTGGAGTTGTGGCTCTCTTCTATTTTTGTGACATTCTCATTGATGTCTGGGGTGATATTTTAAAGTTTTCTTTAAATTAATTTACTCAGCTTTTCTAGGAGAAGATTTTTTTGAGTATTACCCTTTATATTGGGTTTTAGCTGGGAGATAGTATCTTTTCAAAAAATGATAACTTTACTTTCATATCCATTGTTCCACAAAGATTTTTTTCTTTGTAGTTTAATCTTTATAATTAAACTTTTAACTAGGTGAAAGATAGGCTACCAGAGTTCTATTTAGAATAATGACTAATGCTGTCTTTTCAAAATTGGGGTCATGACCGCTAGGAAGTCCTAGAGAGGTTTTTGGGAAATATGGAACTTTCCAAAAGTATCTCAGAAACCTGAGTTTTGTAGAGCATTTAGCTAGCTTGCATGTAACCATGAGGCTTATGTGCACTTGGGAAAAAGATATCCCCTCCCGTCTCTAAGGTCTTTCTCTGCCCTTCATCATTCTCTGCCTCGAACACACGTTAAGATTCAGGTACAGATCTCGGAATCGAGACATTCAGTCTTATCCTGACTAATACTTATATCTACAAAATGAATTGTCTGATTTTTGTGTAAGTAAGATGACATGAAATGAAATGTGGATTAGAGAAGGAGGAAACTTTACAGGGAAAAACTTTAGAGTTAAATTTTTATGTACAAAAATTCTTTATGTACATTCAGGATTACCAAACTAGCATCAAGTAATTATTTCTTCAATTGAATTAATTTGCCCAATTAAATTTCATTTAATTTTGGTAGAAGTTTTATTGATAAGCACAGTGGTGCCCTGTCCACGATTCCCCTGCTCTTCCCTCACTCCAGGGCTAGCACAAAGGCACAAAGCACACCTCAGCTATTATTTCTTTATAACTTTTTCGGGGCTGCCAATAGATATTTCTGGCAGAGGCTACTAGATGCTACCCAGTATCTATTCTCCCTTTCTTTCTTAGTAAGAGAAGCTCAAGTTTTTCAGGAGAACAATATATCCAGCCAAAAGACCACATTTTCCATCCTCTTTGTAGCTGAGTGCATCTATGTGGTCATCTTCTGGCTAATGAGATGTAAGCACTGTTGTTTTGTGGGATTTCTGAGTGAGCAGTATAGAAATTGTTTGCACCTCCTCTTCCTTTTTATGAGACAGCAGTAAACTAATTTGTTTAAATAACTGCTGTTTGGGGTTTTCTGTTATGGGACGCTGAACGCAATCCTAACTGATACAATGCGGCATGACGATAACACGCAAATTCTAAGAGGAGGTAGTAGAAGGGCAAGACCGGCATCTCAGCGTCTCCTGGGGCATCCCCGACAACCCTCTTCAACCTGAACGTTCGTTTAAACTAAATGTGAGCCTTTCAGGCCCTGTCTAGAGTCAACCAAGAGGAAGTATTTTTCTAAGGCGTGTCTGCACAACTCTTTATTGTAGAAGCAAAGCTTATCACATATTTTTCTTTATAAAATTAGTGCAGGTTCATTATAGAAAATGTAAGAAACTCAGAAATATAGTGAGAAATGGAAATGGGAAAAATAACCCATATTTCAACTATCTAAAAATAGCCATAATTAATATTTTGATATATTTACCTGTGGTCTTTTTCTCTGCTGAGTTTCTACAACATAGGAACACATTGCATATATAATTTTGTACTCTGCTTTTCTTCCTCTTAAAGGATGATAAGAACATTTTGATGGTTATATTATATTTTATTGAGTGGGTCTAGCATCATCTACCTAATTATCCTCACACTGTTGGATATTTTGGTTTCTAACTGATGATGTGATGCAGTGATAGGAAGGGTTAGGTGTATAACCCTGTTGAAATCATGACTCACATAGTTTGGTCCCAGTTCTGTGGACATTTAGAGAGGTACAATCCTAATCCTAATGCAAAAAATAATTGGAAAGATATTCCATGCTTTACTCATGTCTCTTAAGGCAGTGCTTCTCAAATGTACACATGCACAAGCGTTAAAATGCTGATTGCTGGGCCCCACTCCCAGAGATTCTAATTCAGTAGATCTGGATGGGACCCGAGAATATGAATTTATAACACACATCTAGTTGATGCTGATGCTTTAAGAATCACAGTCTTAAAAGACGTTAAAAAGGATTAATTCATGTCTTCTCTAATATTTTCATACTTCTCTCCTCTCCAATTCTCAATTCCTAAATTCTCCAGTCTTCCTTTTGCTAATATCCTCCCCAAGACTTTTAGGATCCTCAGACTCTCCTCTATCTGTAAGTCACATGGCTTTTACTCTCTGCCAGTCTCTCTCTTCATCTCCACTTTCCTGCCAATCTCCAGTTCTTGACTTCTCTTACTTCACTCAGATTCTGTATAACATTAGCAGTCTGGCCAAGATAGACTCATCTCAAAGGTTGGGATTGAGCTGGTAATGACAGAATTCTCTTTACACTGGGGGGAAACCTAAGAACTCTCCAATATTAAGAAAATTCAAGTACCAAAAATTGTTTTATTAGAATAGAGTCCCTGAAGCAGAATTTCTGAGTCAAGAGGCATGAGCTGCTTAAACCTCTATCTAGATTGAGAGGTTCAGAGCATAGATGCTAAAGTCTGACACACATCAATTCAAATCCCACTTCTGCCACCTGCTAGTTATGTGATTTTGGGAAAATCAATTAACCCTACCAAGTCTGTGTCCACATACCTAAAGTACAAAAGATTATAGCATCCAACTAACAGAGTGGTTTTGAGGATTATATGTGACAATGAAGGTAATGCTTAGCAAATATTCTGGCACTTGGTAATAACTCGATCGATTGATGTTATTATTGGTCTTGCTAAATTACTTATGGAGAGTTTTCCAGACTCACACTTCCATGAATAATGTAGCAGAGTGGTAATTGGGTAGTTATTAGAGTCTAACTACAACACACAGTCTTCATGTCTATGTGGAGGGTGAAAAGAAGGAGTTCTTCCTAATTAATTAAGAAACTCTGTCTACTAGAATTTGAAGGAAACAGTGGAACTAATGATTCACAACAGAAGAGACTTACTGACGTTAATTCACATTTCATGCATGAAATGAAGACAAATTGGATGGATAATTTCCTATCCACTACATTATATCTTTTTAATAATTTTTACCATACCTCTGGTCAGAAAGTTCTTCATAGTTTTTAACAACAGTTAAGACCTTAGCATAAATGGATCCTGTGTGGTTACCAACATGTGAAGCATAGCATGGCATGCTTCTGTTTTTCTCAGCCAAATGATGCCAATTTTATTGAATCTATTACTACTTCCTTATAGCTTTTGTTTTCCAACTATATACTCATTATTGTTGACTTAAGTCATCAAACTGGGAGTTTTATTTTCAAATTTTCTGTCACCTTTATGTGATGCTCAGAAAGTAAGTCAAATTCCTAGTGCCTCAGTTTACATTTAGCAAATATGCACATTTAGCACATATGTACATAATAGGAACTGCTTCATGGTTGCAATACACCTGAGTCTTGTGATCCATGAAAATAAACTTTCAAACTCTTGGTGAAATGCATTATAAATTGCAAAACATATTTAATCTTCCACTTATTATTGATGAAATCCGAATAGGTTCAAAACCACAAACAGGAATTTGTTTCAGGAATGGCAAGTGTGGCTTCTATTGCATACATTAAAGTCTATTATTCAAGAGAAACATAAAGTAAATCTTGTGTGAGCCGAGTCGATTTTTGTCTTACCACACAAAAAGCCAGCTGGATAAAGAAGATGACCTTTGTTAAAAGGAAAAAAACTTCAATACCTGGTGTTCACTGCCAGTGGGTGTTCTGGTGTTGGCTCTTAAAAGAAGCAGGAATCCTATTGTCATTTCTTCTAGCTTTAATGATGAAATTTACTTTCAAGTTCATGTTTAGTCTCAGGCTATAAAAGTTCAGTACCTCCCCAGCACTTGATTCTGGGTCATTTCTTGGGGACCCTCACCATACTCCGAGACAAAATAAGTGGCTACAGATAAAAAAGCTTCAAGCTTCTGCGCTGAGTGCTGAAACTGGTACAAGAGCAAGGCTGTTAATAGCAACCAAATTGATTTTGAACTTCAGGAAATTTGCCTTCCTCCTGACTCTCAAGGCTTGGCTCTGACTTAGATTAAAGCTCTTTCTATTTAAATAGACAGAGAGTGTACTGGAGGAGAGGAGGGTAGAGAGAAAGAAATTATGAACTACAGAAGTAGAAATACACATGCAAAAGCAATCAGAGGCTGTGAGGGAAAAGTACAATTTATAAAACATCCCTAGATATTATGTCTATATTATTCTTGAGAATTTTAGCAAGTGACTACGGTTGCGTTGACCCAGCTTATTGGCAGTTGAAGGCAAATTAATACCCTTGGTCTAATGAAACATTCATGACTCTGGATGACTATATTTCAGGAAGGAGAAGGGATTGTTTAGTTTGCAAAATGTTGCCCAATAAAGACATTAATGTTCTAGGACACTCATAATATATAACTAAAAAATAGAAGATCTTTCATAAGACTTTTAGGATATCACTTATGGCTTCTCATCAGGAAAACATTGGTGAACCCTGTTGGGTACACTGCATTCTCTCTTTCAGGATCTCTTTTTTCCGTTTTGCAAATTGCTGAATTAATACAGTAATAACTGATTCAACTATCTTGTGAGTTTCCAGTATGTATTGGTTCATTCATTTACGCATTCATTCATTTAAATGGATGATACTTCATTCACTTAATTAGAGTCATATTTATTAAATACCTGATACAATACCAAGGACTGGAGATACAAATATAAAGCAAAATCCTTGCCCCTCAAGGAGTTTCTAGTCTGTTGATTATAAGGCCAGGTTTTCCAGCTTATCTACCTCAGAGGTCCCCCAAAGGTCAGTGATGCTTCTAGTTCATGTTCCAACCATGCAGATTAGGAATTAACACTCAGGCTGGTTTCTGTAGCATAGGGACAGCTTTTGCTTAAGAGTTTACTCGTCTCATTTTGAAGACAGCCTAGCTGAGAGGAAAGAGGCCCTCCCCTTTTCATCCATCTCCACCGCCACCTGTAATGCTCCTACATTTGACAGATAGAGTTCAGATTCTCATACTAGTTGTCATAAGAATTTAGAAAATGAAACATGGCTTCTCTTTAGGAAATGACTGGGAATCTCTGCTCTAGATTCTACTTTGTCTTCCCCTCCTCATTCTTTTTGCATAAGAAGTGAAAAACACTTTTTGAGTCAAGTAAGGGAGTAATTTTCAATTGTACAGATAACGATAATTAGATATGAATGACATAACCCAACATCTTGTCTGAAACTAGAAAATACTATTGGGCATTGCTCCCATTGTAATTTCAAGATTTGATGATGGTAACAAAATAAAACTTTAAGTGCTCTAGGAGTTGTATGACTAAACCACAATTTGGAAAATCTTTTTGGTATTTAGTTAAACTTCAGTGTGAGCATAACTTTCCCAGTAGAGGATGGAACATAAGCAATTGGTAAAACATGACAGTGATAAGATTATTCATAAGATTTTGGATTTTGGCAACAAAATGTATTGTTTTAAATTTAAATAAGTAATGAAAAATACATGCATGTTACAAAAAATTAAAATTAAAATATACAGAAGTATTTGGAGTAAAAATAAAAGACTTCCATCACCCCTACTCCAAATTATCCGCCTTCTTCTCCCACTGCCATTTTTCATTTCCCTTCCTGAGAGGGAACTGCTATTAACAGTGTGGGCTACATCCTTTTCATGGCATTTGTACATATAAATAAAGTATAAGTGAAGATTTTTTTCTCATAAACGAGATTATATCATTGTGCAATTTAATTTTTTCACTTACTTGTGTGTCTAGGAGATTGCTAAATGTCAAAACACATGTGTCTCTATTCTTTCTAACCTGTGCATTGTATTCCATACTATAGAATATATCATAATCTACTTCATCATTCTTCTTAATATAAATATTTGTGTAGTTTGTTGTTTTTCACTATTATCAGCTATGCTGAAAAGAACACCTTTGTACATTCATATCTGAGTGTATATATATATATATGTATTTTTGTGAGATAAATTATAAAGTAGAATACTTAAATTAAAAAATATCACCAAGGGGCCAGCTCAGGGGGTGTAGTGGTTAAATTTGGTGCACTCTGCTTCAGCAGCCAGGGGTTCACGGGTTCCCATCCCAGGCATGGACCTACACCACTCATCAAGCCATGTTGTGGCAGTGACCCACTTAAAAAAAATAGAGGAAGTTAGCTCAGGGCCAGTCTTCCTCAAGCAAAAAAAAAAAAAAACCCACCAAAAATCTACCCAAGATGATCTCTCAATTTACCTACAATGTATGTATGTTGGTGTCCATTTCTATCTTCATCAATACTAGATATTATAATTTTTAAAATTTCTGGCACCCTGGAGATTGCATACACATATAATTGCTTTACTTAAATTTTCACAATTACCAATTATGATTTATTTTTACATTATATCAATACATGTTTTTGTCAGTATACACAGATACACCTACGTTGTAATGTGCTTATGTGTGTTCTTTTCCCATTTTTCTACTGGACTGCCTTTTCATAATTGATTATGGCCTTTAATGCTTTGTGGGTTATATAGTTTTATCATGTTTTCCTACTCTGTCGTCTGTCTTTTTTCTTGAGGCACAGTGTCAGGGCATACGAAAGTTGAGTATTTCTATGTAATCGAATCTGAGATGGTTTTAATGGCCTCTGGATTTAGCTGTTGCTTTTATAAAGCCTCCATCACACTAAGATTATAAAAATTTTCTTCTGCACGTTCTTTTAATATTTTCATTATTTTACTTTTTTTCGCTTAATCCATTTCTAATTTATTTTCATGTATTTTGATATGTAGGGATCTAACTTAATTTTTTATATAAATTTCCAATTTCCAAACATTGTATATTAATTATTGCATAATTTCCCCTGATTTCTAATGCAGCCTTTTTTATAATTTTTTTTTTTTTAGATTTCTTTTTTTCCTTTTTCTCCCCAAAGCCCCCCAGTGCATAGTTGTATATTCTTCGTTGTGGGTCCTTCTAGTTGTGGCATGTGGGACGCTGCCTCAGCGTGGTTTGACGAGCAGTGCCATGTCCGCGCCCAGGATTCGAACTAAGGAAACACTGGGCTGCCTGCAGCGGAGCGCACGAACTTAACCACTCGGCCACGGGGCCAGCCCCTAATGCAGCCATTTTTAAATGTCTGTAGATGTCTCTCTCTTTCTGACTTCTCTATTCCATCTAATAGATAAGTGTTTTCTATTTGCACAAGCTACATTACTCGTGTCCATATTTTTAAATTTTGCATTTGTACAAAATAGGTCAAATTCCCAGTACTGATTTTTCTTTCTTAAAAGTTCCTTGGTTATTCTTGTACATTGTCTCTTTTTTGTGAATTTTAGGATTAGTTTGTCAAGTATAACAAATTCTGTTATACTTTTTGTGTTCTTTATTAATCAGAAAGATTGGGACCTGAGTTAGCAACTGTTGCCAATCTTTTCTTTTTCTTTTTTTTTCTTTTTTCTCCAGAAATCCACCCAGTACATAGTTGTATATTTTAGTTGTTGGTCCTTCTAGTTGTAGCACATGGGACGCCACCTCAGCGTGGCCTGACAGTGCCATGTCCGCACCCAGGGTCCAAACCTGCAAAACCCTGGGACTCCGAAGCAGAGTGCGAGAACTCAACTACTCCGCCATAGGGCCGGCCCCCACTTTATCCTTTCTTATTCAACATAAAAAAATCTTCTTTAAAAAATCATTTATAGAGGCCAGCCCAGTGGTGCAGCAGTTGGATTTGCATGTTCTGCTTTGGCTGCCCTGGTTTGCTGGTTCAGATCCTGGGTGAGGACCTACCCACCATTTGTCAAGCCATGCTGTGGTAGGTGTCCCACATATAAAGCAGAGGAAGATGGGCACAGATGTTAGCTTAGGGCCAGTCTTACTCAGCAAAAGGAGGAGGATTGGTGGCAGATGTTAGCTCAGGACTAATCTTTCTCAAAAAAAATAAATAAAATGAATAAAAAAATAAAAAATCACTTATAAGGGCCAGCCCCGTGGCTGAGTGGTTAAGTTCGTGTGCTCCACTTCAGTAGCTCAGGGTTTCGCCAGTTTGGATCCTGGGTATGGACATGGCACCGCTTATCAGGCCATGCTGAGGCGGTGACCCACATAGCACAACCAGAGGCACTCACAACTAGAATATACAACTATGTACTCGGAGGCTTTAGGGAGAAGAAAAAGAAAAAAAAGATTGGCAACAGTTGTTAGCTCAGGTGCTAATCTTTAAAACAAAATGATTTATACTTTAAAGGAACTTAAAATGTAATTGGAGAAAGCAAGGATTTCTACAAACTCTTTATAAACAGTTTCCTAATAAGGTCAAGAGAAACATTTATCACTTGCTTCAAGATCACTTAAGATACAAGAAACATTTTCAGTGGTAAAGTAGAAGTGATTTTTGAAAGTATAGCAAAACCATCTCCAAATAGCACCTTCACTTGGGGAGTTTTAAATATCCTGAGGAATAACATCACTAGTATAGGTTCTCGAATACTATGAAGCGCCAAGTCAGTGGGACCATGTTAATGGATTAATCATTTAATAATAAACAGGGGCCGGCCCCTTGGCTGAGTGGTTGGGTTCGTGCGCTCTGCTTCAGTGGCCCAGGGTTTCACTGGTTGCAGATCCTGGGTGCAGACCTAGTACCACTTGTCAAGCCATGCTGAGGCAGAGTCCCACGTGCCACAACTAGAAGGACCCACAACTAAAATATACTACTATGTACTGGGGGGCTTTGGAGAGAAGAAGGAAAAATTTAGAAATCTAAAAAAGAAAAATTAATAACAAACAAGAAGTGTGTGTGATTGCTGATTTTTTTAAAAGTTGCTGAATAGGAGACTATATACTCCTACATGAAACAACTACGGGCTTAATGTTTCAACATTCTGCCAAAGATTGGCACATAAAAAGACTCCTTACTCCGTGCTTTAAAAGGCAAAAGAGGGAGAAAATTCCAAGATGACTTGTTCCATCATATCATACATTTTAAATCATGTAAATAGATTCAGATAATAATTACCATTTTTCCAGTCCCCAAGTGACCCTACATAGCCTAATATCTGCAAACTATATCCCCATAGCCACCCACACACATACATATATTTTTTTAAATAGACAAAGATTTACAGATGGACATATATATATACATATATCAACACACAAATATATGCTTCACCACATGTACGTGCATACATTGGAAAGAGTAGAGCAAACAAACAAACAAGCAAAAATAAAATCAAAAGATGAAGATACGTGCAGAAAACGTTGAAGAGGGAACCATGGGTGCACAGTGAAAGAGACTAGATATATGTTCTCAATGGAAGAGAATGGATATACATGGAAAAGGTGGGGAGTGGTGGCGAGAAAACTGTACAGCAGTCGAATCATTTAACACAAAATGCAGCTACATCAGCAAGTATTGTATCTGACCTAGATTGTCTCGACCTTCTCGTCTTCCAAGATTAAACGCAGACATAGGATTTCGAGAAGGGCCATGTATTTTTCTAAAATTGCGTCTGGAAGGAAACTATTAAGGTTATGAGATCTTCCTCATTTGGTAAAAATGGATTCACATGTTTGTTCCAAATAGGTGTAATATACATACCAAGTATGAAGCAGACTTGTTTTAGAACATTGTTCTATGTATATAAGCGAGTAGAAAAACAATATATTTCTCGGGAAGGGAGCATAATGCACAACATCTAATGTCAGAGAATCGTATCTAAATTTTCTTACTTCCAAATGATTTTTCTTATTAAGAAAAAAAAATACTTTTATCAAGGTTGCCTACAATGCAGAAAAAGGCACTTAGTTGGGAAATAGTGATATCACTTCAATAATGGGCTTTTACACATTTAGCTCACTATTTGTCTACATGATAGAACCTCATTTTGGATACCTGTGAGTACAGTGCTTTTCTGAGTTAATGCAACCTGATCTATACACAGTCATTCTGGAGGATACCTCACTCCTGGGATAACACGCTGTGGGAAATGTGCCTCCTGATATATTCTTCAAAGGTTAAGCCTCACACAAATAAGACATCCAAATTAAGGGGAAACCTTTGGCTAACCACCAAAATTTATCTTCTAAAAATACTTCTTATTGATATGGCAACTTGCATAAGAAGTTAATGAAGTGGTGGATGATCATCATGAGGCCCTCCATGATTCTTTTTGCTTTTTTCCCAATAAAAGGTAAGAGAATGAGGGTAACGTGATGCAGACAAGGTGGGTGAATTTCTCACAATGCTTCAAGAATTAATTACTATATAAACTCCTTATTGGCTTTCCTCCCACCCCCACCTCCTGTTTACTATTTCTGAGAAATATGGAGTAATCCAGGCATGTTATTTGCCAATGCATGAGGCATACAGATTTACTGTGGTCCTTCTCAGTCTTCATTTGGGGGTTGCTAACGAGGAGGCAGGTCCTTGTGCACAGCCCTTAGCTAGATTTTTTTTCAATTTATAATAGAAATACACAAATGTGGCTCTATTGGACAAGAAGGAATCTCCTACTCCCATTGCCTCATACTACGACATGAGGGGAGGGCTTATTTCTGGGTAATGTGAAGCATTTGTCATCATTTTTCTACCAGAAGAGTACAAAGTAAATCTAGAACCTACAAATTCATTGCTTCCAGGACACCGCCTATCTCTGACAGCTTTGTTTCCCAGAACGCAATGACACACTGTCCTCCCCTCCCCTCCCTCCTGGGTTGAGCTGCAATACTGGTAATTGCAGACTTCTAGCAAATGTAGGAAGAGGACTAGAAAGGGAGGTAACAGGAAAAGGAGTAGCCTCTTCAGAAATCAGTTCCAGGACATAGCAGGGGCGTGGCTGCCTCATTTTCGAAGTCTATTTTAGGATGGGATTGGGTGAGTAAGGACTTCAGTGAAGCTTCTTTCCATCTTCTTTTTTGATTTAGTTGTTTCAGAGATCATTTGATTAGTGGTAATTTCATACACAACCTCACTAGTTATTAATCATTGGTTAATTCAACACATATTAATTGTTGGCCTACTATGTTAGCCACTAAAAAGCCAATAGTTTTGATGCTCAAGATATTGTGTATTTTGTGTACTTTCCTGAATACTTTTATGTGAAGTTAAAAGAGGGAGATTCTAGTCTCTTAGCAATTTGCCACTCAAATGTAAAAACTCACCATTTTATCTTAAAAGTCATTTCCCATATCATTTCATTAGATACCACAAATTGTCTGGTAAAAAATGGCTTGAGGTAATGCAATAAGACTAGAAAAAGAAACAAAAGATACATAGGCTGGGAAGGAAGAAATAAAACTGTATTTGTTTGCAAATGATATGATTGTCTATGCTAAAAATCTGAAAGTATTGACAAAAAAAAACTCCTGTGACCAATAAGCAATTATAGCAAGGTTGCAGGATACAAGGCTAATATACAAAAGTCAATTGCTTTTCTATATACCGACAATGAACAAGTAGAATTTGAAATGAAAAACATTGACAGTTACATTAGCCCCAAGAAAAATGAAATACTTACATGTAAATCTAAAAAAATACAAGATGGATGTGAGGAAAACTACAAAACTCTGATGAAAGATATCAAAGAAGAAATAAATAAACGGGGTTTTTTCATGTTCATAGATAGGAAGACTCAATGTTGTCAAGATGGCAGTTCTTCTCAACTTGATCTATAGGGATTCAACACCATTTAAGTCAAAATCCCAGAAAGTTATTTTGTGAATATTGAAAAACTGATTTTAAAGTTTAAATGGAGAGGGAAAAGACCCAGAATAGCCCAACTCAGTGTTGAAAGAGAAGAACCAAGTCAGAGGAATAACATTACCTGACTTCAAGATTGACTATATAGCTACAATAATCAGGACCATGTGATATTGGTGAAAGAATAGAAAAATAGATTGATGAGAGAAAAGACAGCCCAGAAATAGACTCATATAAACATAGTCAAGTGATATTTGACAAAGGAGCACAGGCAATACAATGGAACAAAAATAGTCTTTTCAACAAATACTGCTGGAGCAACTGAACCTCGACAGACACTAAAAATGAATCTAGACAAAGGCTTTACGTTCTTCACAAAATTAACTGAAAATGGATCATAGACCTCAATGTAAAATGCAGACCTACAAAACTCCTTCAAGATAATGTAGGGGAAAATCTAGACGACCGTTTGTATTTGGATATGGCAATGACTCTTTGACTATAACACCAAAGGCACAATCCATGAAAGAAATAACTAATAAACTAGACTTCATTAAAACCAAAAAATTTTGCTCTGTGAAAGTCGCTGTCAAGAGAATGAGAAGACAAGCATAGAATGGGAGAAAATATTTGCAAAAGACACAACTGATAAAGGACCACTATCTAGATATACAACAAACACTTAAAATTCAACAATAAGCAAACTAACAACCCAATTAAAAAGAGAGTCAAAGACCTTAACAGGCATTTCACCAAAGAAGATACACAGATGGAAAATAAGCATATGGAAAGATACTCCACATTATAAGCCATCAGGGAAATGCAAATTAAAACAGCAGTGCGCTACCACTACACACCTATTAGAATGACCAAAATTCAGAATACTGACAACACAAAGGCTGGCAAGGAAACGAGCAAGAGCAACTCTCATTTGTTGCTGCTGGGAATGCAAAATGGTACAGCCACTTTGGAAGACAGTTTGACGGTTTCTTACAAAACTAAGCATACTCTTACCATATTGTGTTCCTTGGTATTTACCCAGTGGAGTCGAAAATTTATGTTCACACAAAAACCTGTACGTGAATGTTTATAGCAGCTTTATTCATAATTGCCAAGATTTGGAAGTAATCAAGAAGCAACCAAGTCCTTCCGTAGGTGAGTGGATAAGTCAACTGTGGTACATAAGGACAATGGAATATTCAGGACTAAAAAGAAATGAGTTATAAAGCCATGAAAAGACAATAGCTTTTAAATGTATATTTAAATGCATATTATTAAGTGAAAGAAGCCAATCTGAAAAGGCTACATATTGTATGATTCCAACTATATGACATTCTGGAAAAGACAAAGCTATGGAGACAGTAAAAAGATCAGTGGTTGTCATGGGTTGGGGGAGGGAGGGATGAATAGGGAGATCACAGAGGATTTTTAGGGCAGTGAAACTATTATGTATGGTACTATAATGGTGGATTCATGTCATACATTAGTCAAAATCCATACAATGTACAACACAAGAGTGAACCCTAAGATAAACCCTTGACTTTGGGTAATAATGATGTGTCAGTGTTGTTTTCTCAATTGTAGTAAATGTACCACTCTGGTGGGAGATGTGATAATGGGGGAGATTGTGTATGCGTAGGCTAGGAGGTACATGGAAACTCTCTGTACATTCTGCTCAATTTTGCTGTGAACGTAGAACTGCCCTAAAAAATAAATCTCTTCTTTAGAAAAAAGAAAAAGCAAAACTAAGATAAAAATTTTCTCTATCTAACTAGCAAACATTTTTTAAAAAACAAAGAACAGCCCATTGATATCATCCACAATGGTGCAGCAAAGTGGGCACATTCATGAATCATCCATTGCTGATATATTTTTCTTTATAATTTTCTGTTTTATAATTTTCAACAAGTAACATGAAAAACTGTTAAAAATATTTTTTTAAAATGGCTTGAGGCAGAGAAATAAATAATCTCCTGAAAGTCATGTGATTATTTACTATAGAACTGAGACTAGAAACATATTTCCAAAATGGTTTCCACAGTACCATTCAGGTCTCAAATAGTCCAACAATGGAACAAAAAGAATTCATAGCAAAGAGAAGCTCCTTTCTCTACTAACTAGTGTAAATGTGGTGAAAATATATATTTCTGGCAGATGTGATCAATAGAACCAAGACACAAACACCAATAACAGATTCTGGAAGATGGGAGAATGTCATGTTCTCACACACAGTTATCCAGTCCATGCCAAAACCTCAGGCTTAAGGTGACCGTTGGTGAACGTTGAAAGTTTTACAGTAAAATACACTCCAGTGTAGGTCATTCTGTTGAAAGCAAAAGTGATGTGGTCCAAATATGAGGCTGTTGGTAATATTGAGCTCAGAAAGTTTTGGAATTCCTACCGGAGTGACTTGATAGATTGTTTCTCAAGCTAGGATCCTTAAAAACAACTTCTCCTGCCAAGGCTTTTGATGGGCACAGAGTATAAGACAGTGAAGTTATTCCCTCTAGCAAGAACCTAGAATAATGTTACCTTCATTGCTGATCTGGGGCAGATCCTTTGGACATCAAACAAGCAAGTAGTAAAATTAATATTCTATCATGAAAACTAAAAAATCTAACAGAATTTATTCTTGCCTGAATAAAAGAAAACCGCACTTGCACTTGTAACCAATATAAGGGTTTTCCCCAGAAAGTGTTCACCAGAGACCACAGCACTCTATCTGGAGCACACAGCAAGGATTGTTGAAGCCTGAAAAATGTTTAACAAATTTGATGAAGTGGTAGTAGGCATCCTTCTAGCCATAGGATAGCCTCAATAACCCTCATGGAAGAGTTCTGTGTGACATGGACCCTTGACATGCCACCAGACAATAATTGTAAATAGCAAGCCTACATCATTAAATAAACTGCTGCATGGAGTTTTGTATATTTACTTCCAGTGTGTAGGAAACTATCCACCAACATTATGTTCGTTAGATAATACTTGTTATAGTTCTTCTTCTTGATAATAATTACGTATTAGAACTATTTATCTCTCTTTAGATAACATTCCTGATTAATTCTCTACCTAAAAATGAATAATCATGCTATGTACTATGGCAAGTATCCAGTTCAACTAAAATCGACTAATAGAAAAAAAATGAGAGTAAAGTGTATTTTTGAAGACTTCACATTTTTCTTTGTATTCTTCTCTAGCATCTTGTTTCCTGCTCGGCTTGGTATCTCCGATCACTCTGCTCTTCTGCTCTCCTCTGTGCCTACCTAGACCTGACTTCCAGCTCCTCCTCTAACATCAGTCCTGTTTGAGTCCCTCACTTGCCCAGCAACATTCCATTTCCTTAACACTTATGATATCAGCTAATCCTGGCAGATTAGGTCATAAATTAATTCATATTAAGGTATAAATGCCTGATAAAACTAATTCTCCAAGGGGATACTTGCATTTTAAAAGAAGCGTTTATTAGTTTAAACCAGTTTCTAATTACTAAAATCCTTAGAGAATGTACTACTTTGAGCAGCAGCTTTTGTCAAACTATACTTCCTCACTCTCCGAAACCATGAAATCGGAAGAATATTATCTAGAAATCCTACTTTTGAAAGGGTATAATCAAACAGGTGAGAATTGTCCCAACTATGGTCTTCCTTGTGCCAGTGAGCCACAAGCAGATATTCCAACAACCCACGCTCCGTTAAGATCTTGCGCCATAACTTGAGAAGGTGTATCTGAGAGCGTTCCAAGCTAAAAGTTTAAAATAAGCTATTTAGTTATATACAGTCATGAGCCGCATAAGATGTGTTGGTCAACAGACCACGTATATGATAGTGGTCCCATAAGATTAGTACCATATACTGTAGGTGTGTAGTAGGCTATACCATCCAGGTTTGTGTAAGTGCACTCTACGATGTTCACATGATGATATCGCCTAACGATGCATTTCTCAGAACGTATCCCTATTGTGAAGCCACACGTGACTGTATCCTAAAATAATCAAGCTCACGATGACATGAAGGTAAAAAGAAAAATTACGGTTTTATTTAGTGACAGTTTTGGTAAGGTTAGAAAGCCAAGCCCATAATTTTTTTTATTGAGATATAATTGACATATAACATTATATTGGTTTCAGGTGTGCAACATTATGATTACTTATATACATATATATACAGAAAGAGAGAAACGATCAACACCATGAATCTAGTTAACATCCATTACCTTGCATAGCTACAATTTTTTTGTTGTTGTGATGAGAACTTTTAAGATCTACTCTCTCAGCAACTTTCAAATATACGATACAGTATTATTAACTATAGTCACCATGCTGTACATTACATCCCCAGGACTCATTTATTTCATGATTGGAAGTTTATACCTTTTTACCTCCTTCACCCATTTTGACCTACCTCCCACCCCCTGCCTCTGGCAACCACCAATGTTTTTTAGATTGCACATATAAGTGAGATCATATTGTATTTGTCTTTCTCCGTCTGACTTATTTCACTTAGCATAATGTCCTCAAGGTCCATCCATGTTGTTGCAAATTGCAGAATTTCCTTCTTTTTTGTGACTGAATAGTATTTTGTTGTATACAGATACACCACATTTTCTTTATTCATTCATCCATCAATGGTCACTTAGCCAAACCTATAATGTTGATAAAGCTTTCATCTAAGAAGTTGGATCCATACTGCCAATATGTATAAGAATCACAAGTAGATTAATTTTGAAAAGTAATTTGTGAGGCCGACTCGGTGGCATAATGGTTAAGTTCACACTCTCCACTACAGCGACCTGGGATTTGCAGGTTTAGAATCTGTGCAGGGACCTAGCACTGCTCATCAAGCCATGCTGTGGTGGCATCCCACATAAAATAGAGGAAGATTTGCACAGGTGTTAGCTCAGTGACAATCTTCCTCAAGCAAAAAGAGGAAGATTGGCAACAGATGTTAGCTCACAGCCAGTCTTCCTCACGTATGCACACACACACACACACACACACACACACGAAATCATTGAGGTTTCTTCCTAAGTGTTAAACAATAACCTCAGATGAATACCCAGATTAAAAGTAAGATTCATAAAGAAAGTATGTGGTGTATTTTGAGATAGGTTTTTATCATTAATCTTAACCTTTCTCCCAGGCTCCAGACTCAGTTTTACAACTGTGTGCTAACCTCCCCTTTATTCTTGCCTCCCTCTTGACCTTCGTGTCTACTAGTTGCAAACTTTTATAAATTCCACCTATGTTAGATCATTTAGATCCACCTGTTTTCATCATTGCCACCCCCCTATTCAGGCCAGTTTTATCTCATTCTGAGACTATTCTAACAGCTTTCCAACTGGGTGCCTCCATGCCCAGTCTGGACCGTTGTACACACACAGTAGATAATCACTCTCCACATGATTGCCCAAAACACAGGATCCCGATGACCTCGGAAGTTAAGACAAACAACATGGAATAACATTTGAAGCCAGATTTGGTCCTAAACTACTTTTACAAATTTTTGCCCACATTTTTATCTCTGCTTTTCATCCTTTTGGCAGCCAGATTGGACTCAACCCTGCTTCTGAACAGAATTTTTCCCGTTGATCATTTGCTTGTTCTCTTCCACCCATGCTCCTTTTGTTATTTTTCCATGTTGAGAATATATACCCTTTAAATTAACTCTCAGCTCGTAAAGCCCTTTCTGATACCCTATTAAGTTGGAGATCTCTCTTTATATTCTTAAAAACTTGACACCTAGTCCTGTAGAATTAACATTTGGATTTATTCTTAGCTATTTGTATACTTCTAGTGATACAGTAAGCTCTACTAGAGTAGGAATTGTATTTTTCTTGCCTTTCCACTAACAATACTTTATACAAAGCAAAATCTCCATATATTAGAATTGAAATGAATTAAATTTGACATATTTCTCTGATTTGGCTTCCACTTGTATGGAACTTTTTTTGAGTTCCATGTGTTGTCTTGAGAAATTATATTCCTGTCATACAAACTCAAAAATAAATATAGAATTTGACATTTTGCCTCCTTTCTTTCTTCCAATGATGATGTGTATTCAAAGATGTTAATTCTTATGAAGGTAAAACTTTGATGGTGTCCTTGGAAGCCAAAATTTCTTGAAAGATGTTGCAAACATGCAATTGTCTTTCTTTACTATTGAAAGTAGATCTGAGGCTGAGGAGAGTGTCTGCATTTTTTAAAAAATGATATATTTAAAATAAAATATTGAAGTTAGAATAGTCTAGTGCAAAAACAATTTTTTTCTTTCTCTACAGCCATCCTTTATAACATTCTTCTTATTTCTGATAAATTACCACGTTTCTGCTTTTTAATTTAAAAAAATGTGTCCTACTACACATAATCTTTCCCTCTTGGAGTGATAGATTGAATTTGTCTAAATGTTCTAAGAAAGAGTTCTGTGTATTTGGCCTTATTGCAGCATAAGTAGAAACTACTACTTACAGACACTGCTATTGTTATCTTCAAAAAAGAAAGAGAGGAAAGAAAAAAACCTTTGTTTTAAAATTTGCTTGGACCGAATGCATGGACTCCATTTCCTGAAGTGTAGAGTGATATAGAGTGCTACATAAATAATGAAAGTTACTGTAAAACCTGTGTCCCGCTAACACTCCCTTGATATTAAACAAGAGCAGTTCTGTCTTTAAAATACTAACCACTTATTCTTATAACATTCAATCTCTTCTAGGAATTTCCATTGCTTTTGAACTTATAGATTGTTTCGGATTATTCACAGTAAGTGGCCTGTTTCTCCCGGAGTTTCTTTGAATTGAGAAGCCCCCCAGGGATGCCACAAGAGAAGAGAAAGGAAACAAACCTAACTCACCATAGACCAGTTAGTCTACAGTTTAAAGTGAGTAATGGAGCTGTGTGACCAGCAGCGTGACCTTCAACTAGTAAGCGTTCCTCATGGACTTATAGGTAGGAGGCTTTTAATTCATGTTCTAGTCTTGTCCAGTATAAGGCTTAATTAATCCCTCTGTCTTTTTACAGCCTAAGTTGGAACAATAACACTAACAACTTCTGGAGACACTGTATTGATTTAATCAACCATGGTCTGCTAAATTTCGGCATTCAAATATATTAATGTTAACACATTGATCCTATTTTGGGGGTGATTTTATATATATATACACACACACACGCGAATCTGGTATTATTTTCATTAAATCATGAAATTTTCACTCTGACGTGGTTTTACTCTTTATTTTAAAAGAAAAAGTAATGAAGAGTTTAAAATAATGTTATTTCCCCCTTGCACACAATAAAACTAATGTGAAAGAAGGCATACAATCTTGCCTTAAATAACTATATTGGCTAAGGGCCAGTTAGGATAAGAATATTAAATCTCAATCACTCAAATGACAAGAATTTCCTCGTCGTTCAGCTGCAGAGGCTGGTGCTCAGTTCCACTGGAAAGGATGTGGTATTAGCATCATCTTTTGAGAGCATCCACTAATTTTACACAGAATTACCTGCGTATAAGGAATTCCGCTGGAAAGACAGAAAAATAACACTGTATGAAGACCGAAGCTTTAGGAATAGTTATTCTCCATTTCCTCCAGGTTAAATAACAATCTATGTTTACGATCTGAGTATCTCAAGATTAGTCTAGTAACATTTATTGAAATTTTTAAACTGCTTGGAAATGACCATCAGAGGAGAACATAAGAGAACATGATCCGTGAGTTCAAGTGTCTCTATTAAAAAGAGACAAGATCTTTTGAGGCTGCTCCAGGTATGTTCACTTAATGCAACAGTGTTTCTAGAAAGGTATGTGTAAATTTATAGTTCTACAAATTGAGTCAGATTTTCTTATTTTTTTAAATGTAATCTTCATGTCTGTTCTACAATAGGATTCTGTCTGTCTGTTCAAGCAGATTCCTTAACATTTCAGAATCCAGTGATGGAAAATCATTTCAAGGTACACAGAACAACTACTTCCATCACAGTTGTGATGAGGTGTGGTGAGCTTGAAAAAAATTATAGGATTTTCCTAGTTCATTTCAGAAAACAATCTTGAAGAGAGTGAATCACTCGTCTCACATTTGTCAAAGTCAGTGTTTGTTTGGGTGACACTAGGCATGGAACCCCTCCTTGGGTGAGCTGTTTGATACACACCTCTGAGGTAGACAAGTTGCTTCCTGCCAGTTTTATTTTAAAGATTGGCAACTAAGCTAGCAATTGTTGCCAAACTTTTTTTTTTTTTGCCTTTTTCTCCCCAAATCCCCCCAGAACATAGTTGTATATTTTAGTTGTGGGTCCCTCTAATTGTGGCATGTGGGATGCCGCCTCAACATGGCCTGATGATTGGTGCCATGTCCGCACCCGGGATCCGAACCAGCGAGACCCTGGGCTGCCAAAGCGAAGCGTGTGAACTTAACCACTCAGCCATGGGGCCGGGCCCCTTCCCTGCCAGCTTTTATATGGTTGCTTCTTCTCTCACTACAATCCACTGTGGCTATGGTCATGGCTATCTCCACCTCTCCAAGAGAAACTGAGCTACAGCAACCAAAGTTGGGACAAGAACAAAGTTAGACCCACTTTCTCCAAAAGGTCCTCATCTATAGGCATCCACTATGATTTCATGAACTCCTCCTTAAGTCAGAAGGCATATCACAAAGCAAAATGTCTTGTGAGAGCACAAGGATGTGTGCTGGATATAGATTCCCTTCTCATCATCTGGGAGCGGGGGGGGGCGGGGAGCATCTCTCTCTTCTTACGATGGTAAGAACGATACGGCTGGATATTGCAAAATTCCAGGTCTCTAAAGGGGTGCTCTCACTTCTTCCAGTCAGTCCCTCACTGAGGGAATACAGATGTCAAACAAGATTGAGGGGACAAGGCTTTCATGAGATCCCCAAATGTTTGGCTTTCATAAATAAGACCTAAATCAGAACACTTCTAAGAGTATCTTCTATTTGAGATAACAGTATTTTCCCTGAGTGGAGAAAGAACACATTTTAAAATACTTTTTGAGCTCTGGTCAACTTAACTAAAAAGACCTTTATACTACAAGACTTTTTAACACTGGGTCTTACTATATTTTTACTTAATGGGATTGACTATGGAGATTTCCCCAAGCTCTGTAACATGCAGGTAGTAGTCAGGGAACAAACACTTAAATGGAAAGAGAAGTTTTGCAAAAGGGATGCACTTTTTGAAGAGGGAATAATTTGATCACTTGCAGGAAGCATCTAGAGCAGGAATCTAAGTATGAAGTGTCTGGGCTCTGGAAGGGGCATCATCAGAGAAAGAGACTGATCCAAGAAATAGATGAAGTAGGTGATAGAACAGCAGAGGGAAGTGCTGTGATGAGAAGAGGGAAGATTCAAAATGGACTCAAAACCACATGCAAAAGCCAACTCAGGGTGGATTACTGAAGAGAATTGCCATAAAGGTAAAACCTAAAACTACAAAAATTCTAGAAGACTTAGGAGAAAATTTTTGAGACCTTGAGCTAGGCAAAGATTTCTTAGACAGGACACAAAAATCACAAACCATAAAAGAAAACCTGATAAATTTGATTTCATCAAAATTAAAATCTTGGGGCCAGCCCCATGGCTGAGTGATTAAGTTCGCGCTGCGCTTCGGTGGCCCAGGGTTTCGCTGGTACAGATCCTGGGCGCGGATGTGGCACTGCCTGTCAGGCCATGCTGAGGTGGTGTCCCACATGCCACAACTAGAAAGACCCACAACTAAAATATACAACTATGTGCCAGGGGGGATTTGGGGAAAAGCAGGAAAAAAAAAAAAAAAAGAAGATTGGCAACAGTTGTTAGCTCAGGTGCCAATCTTAAAAAGAAAAAAATTAAAGTGTTTTGTTCCTTTGAAAGATATTGTTAAGAAAATGAAAAGTTAAGCCACACTGGGAGAGAAGTTTTTAAAATCATACACAAAGAACTTAAATCCAGAATACACAAGGAAGTCTTAAATCTTAATAATAAGAAGGCAAACAACCCAATTTATTAAAACGGGCAAAAGATTTGAATAAATATTTCCCCAGAGAAAACATGCAGATGGAAAAGAAGTGCAAGAAAAGATGCTCAATATCGTTATTCATTAGGGAAATTAAAACCACAATAGGATACCACGAAACCTTAATTACAATGGCTAAATTGATAAAGATTGACCATACTAAGCTTTGGCAAGAATGCAGAGCAACTGGAACTGTCATACACAGTTGGTGGGAATGTAAAATGGTACAACCAATTTGAAAAACCATATAGCCGTTTCTTATAAAGGTAAGCATACACTTAATATACAACTCAGTAATCCCATGCCTAAGTTTTTGCTGAAGAGAATTGAAAGCCTATGACCACACAAAGAACTGTACATGAATGTTTATAGCAGCTTTACACATAATGACCAGAAACTGGAAACAACCAGGTTCATCAACTGGTGAATAGATAAACAAAGTTACTGTATATTTATACAATGGGATATTATTCAGTAACAAAAAGGAACAAACTACGGATGTGTACAATGTGGTTGGAAAAAGCCAGACATATAAATCTACATGCTGTAAGATACCATTTCTATGAAATTTCAGAAAAGACGATTCTATAGTGAAAGAAGTAACTTCTATGGGGCTAGACTATAAAGAAAGGGACATGAGGGGACTTTATTGCAGTGATGAAAACTTATGATGGTGGCCATACAATTGTACCCATTGGTCAAAACTTATCAAAGCATACACTTAAAATTCATTAACTTTAATGCATGAAAATTATACTTAACTAAATCTAATCATAAAACTGACTCAAAATTGCTAAATTTAAAAACAAGAACAGTGAAAGAAGAAATTAAAGAGACCAGTAAAGACATTGTTTTTTTTTAAGTTGAGGGAGATTGCATGCTGGAGAGAAAATATCATTGTCTCACTAAGTAAACAGGTGATCTTGGACAAATCACATACCTCTCTGACTCTCAGTTTCCCCAAACGTAAAACAAGGAGGCTGAACAAGATGACACTTCTTTACAGCTCTGAAATTGACAAAAGGTTTTGGTGTTTTTATATCAAGGATAGCCAATTTTGAGGAATATCTAATCAAGAATTTTGGTTCCATTTTATCAGGCTAGATTAATAAAATTGAAAAAGGGAACTCTGATTTATGTAGTTTGACAGTATTTCAAAACAAGTTGAAATAGAAAGGTTGAGTAAGCAAATACAGGAAAGAAAGTGGCTCCCTAAATAAATTTTTCGTATAAAAAATTCCTCTGATGTCTCTCTATTTGCACAGAATGTTTTAACAGTTCTGAGGATTAGTCACTATCAACACAGACCAGTGGAGTTTAGGGTATCAGAAACACATGAGGTTATTAAGCGGTAGACTTGAAAATATCCATTGGTGCTTGTCATTAGGAAAAAAAGAAACAATAGATGAAGTGTTAAAATGGTGGAAATGTAACAGGGAAACCTTGTGTTTTAAGAGCCACAATACTGAAATAACTTCAAGGCATTGGCTTACACTCAAACAGGAAATTGACCAAATCAACATTTGGCTTGAGATAATGAAGTGATAAAAGGAGCAGTGGAGGGAACACAACTGTGAGTGAGAAGCAGGCAATGGAAGTTGTGTGTTAAGCTACAGGGCTGTTTCTGAAAAGTGTTTTTAATTAAACCTCTCCATCCAGTATTTATGAAACCCAAATACAATACTGGATTAGTGCCTTTGGGAACAGGTATAATATTAAAAAACAAAACAAAACAAAACAACAACAACAGTAACAAATTGGACCAGCAAATCACTTCCACCTTTTTTCAGACTAAATTTGACACTGTTTTCCTTTATTGATGGTCCTATTTCAGGCAGTAACAAGGCAATTAAGAAAACAAACCTATTGTGAAAGCAGATGAAGAAGGGACCAAATTGCACAGAAACACCTAAAAATGAGGGTTACTGTTCCCCAATTCCTGCCTCCCCCAATCTCTCTGACTGGGATTGGAGCTCAGCTCAGCTCTAGGGGTTGGTAATGGGAACTTGACGTTAGGGGAAAAGGTCCGGTAGCAGGATCCAGGACCAAATCATGTGAAGTAGCTAGCCTGTGAAGCAACCCAACCAGAGCTGAAGAAGTAGATGAGGAGTTAAACCAAGCAGACTTAGAGTTCAAAACAGAGTTAGTCAGAAGCGCAAACAGCTTAGGAGAGACCTAATGCGGATTTCAGAAGTTGCACCAATGCACCTAAAAATATTCTCAATCTTCCTCTCTCTCTCTCTGTCTCCTCTCTCTCTCCCCACAATTATTTATTTCTTTATCCAAATCTGAAACTGAATTGACACAAATCAGAGTTGCCTCAGGACTTTAAATGGCATAGGGTATTTTAGTTTATACACTGGGAAGTCTTTGAGGTAATAAGCAATAACAATGGCTAACATTTATAGAATTTTTTCAATGTGCCTGGCCCTGTCTTAGCACTTTATGAAACAAAACAAAGCAAAAAACTTTATGAGATAAGTATTGTTATCATCCCCATTTTACAATGACACAGTTTAAGTGACTTTCCAAATGTCAGAGCTTGAGATAAAAGGGCAGAGCGAGAATTAAAACCCAAGAACTCTGGTTCTGACTATTATTAACAACCACAGGCCAATGAAGAAGCCTGGGAGGAACCTAGAACCAGAATGAAAATCACCTTTAGGATGGAGCTGATCCCTAAAAGAACAGACCCAAATGCAGGTGCAGGGAGGAAGTTCAGTCCTGTGGGCAGAGGATGGTGTCCAGAGGGTGTGGCAATACTTAACAGGCGGTGGTACAGTCCAGCAGTCAGACCCAAAGAGGTTCAGCGTGAGGTTAGGGTGTCTCAACAGGTCAAGCAAGAACACTGAGAGGAAATTCAGAGAAGCAATTGTCAGTAGAGTCCCTGGCAATGGTTTCAGGACAGTCCCTGTTCTGGAACTAGAAATACTAGAAATGGCATCAAGATAAAACTCAAGCAATGAAAACAAGAATGGAATCTAGTTACCCTTACTGAGGAGATTGAAGCCATCACTGTGTTTGCATCAAGACTCAACCTCACCTGGTCTGCTCCCAGTCGATGACTGTGTTCAGCGGGCATATGAAGGCAGACCATGTTCTAGGACATGTGGCACTCCTTTTACAAGCTGCTTTGGTTTGAAAATGCCGGACTTTCCTTAGATGACCCAGTAAGCTTCTATGCAACACTCCTTCCTTCTCTTATTCACTCAGCATCAGTTGCAGTCTGACAGCCCTCCCCGACCCCCCTTCCTCCTCATTTCTTTTCACAGATGTTTCCCCTAATAAAATCTTTGCACCTTTAGTCCCGTCTGGGCTTCTGCTTCTTGGAAGACCCAGACTAATAAAAGCATCTTATATTTGTATAGTGCTTTGCAGTTTGCAAAGCATTGTTACCTATGTTTGCTCATTTGACCTTCCAAGAGCTCTGAGAGATAAGCAGAGTATGTACAATCACACCCATTTTACAGGTTTGGAAATGGAAGCTCAGAGACATCAAGTGCTGTATCTGTGGTATGCAGCCTCTAAGATGGCCCCTGATAATCTCTGCCTCCTGGTATTCACATCCTTTACTCCCCTCCCCTTGAGGGTAGGCTGGACTTATTGCTTGACTTATAATGAATAGACTGTGACAGAACTAATGGAAGGTTGCTTTGGAGATTAGATTACAAAAGACATCAGCTTCCACCTTGAGTGCTCTGTCTTGCTTTCTCTTGAATCATTTGCCCTGAGGGAAACAGCTGCCATGTTGCAAGGCAGCCCCATGGAGAAATTCATGTGGCAGGGGACCAAGGCCTGCCAACAACCATATGAGTGCATTTGGAAATGGATCGTCTCCCTTCACCCCCAGTCAAGCCTACAGAGGAGACCACAGCTCCAGCCGACAGCTTAACTGCAACCTCATGAGAGACCTTGAGACAGAGACACCCAGCTAAGCCAAATTGGGATTCCTGATCCACAGAAACAGTGACATAATAAATGTTTACTATTTTAAACTGCTAAGTTTGGGGATAATTTTTAATTAGCAATAGAAGACTAATATAGTATCCAGTGTTCAGAATGAGTATGTAGCAGAATACACCATTGAAACTTATCCTCAAGCTTTGTCTGGCTGCATTTTATTCTTATCTTTACCCCAATTTGCAGTGCAACTTTTCTACTTTCTTTTTGGAAACAATCTTGAATCACTAGTTCTTTTTTTTTTTTTTTAATGTTATGATCTAGTAAACATTTGCCGTGGTAACAAACATCCCCTAAATCTCAGTGGCCTTCAACATTGGACATTTATTTTTGGTTCACGGGTCTGTCTGTTGGCTGTGGCTCTCCTGGACCCTTCTCGGGTCTATTCAGCTCTGCTCTATATATTTTCACATCCCAGGCTAAAGGGCTGAGGGTAAAGGAGCCATCCTTATCTGGAAATGCTGTTCTCATGACAGAGGCAGGAACACAAGAGGCCAAATTGAATCATTCGAATACAATTATAGTTTCTGCTCAGAAGTGGCACACATCATGTCGATTCACATTCTTTTGGCCAAAGTAAATCATTTAGCCAACCCAACAACATGACAGGCTAGTATCTACTGCCTAGAGAGGTGTGGGAAGTTACAAGGCAAAGGGCATGAATTTATAATACACAGGAACTATAGTTGGGAAGAATGATATAATCTGCTACATATGATAATGAATGGTTATGAATTTAGATCATCTCAATGGCTTATGGATTTAAAAAGTTAAAGCATTAAGTGTAACAAATTCTTCCCCTTAAAGTATGTTATGAAAACACCAACACTCACTGAAACCATTGAGCAGAAGGGTAGAAAATACTAGACTGTCATTTGAAAGAGGAATTTGCGGAGAAACTCTATCCACAATGGGTGGCAATAGTTTCGTCATGATATCTTTTCAGTTATAACTTTTGGAATTGGGAAATTTGGTTTCTTTCCATACCACATTCATTTAAGAGATATTTTTCTACTCTGTTTTTAAAATACGCATGAAGTCTTGCAGGAAAACATGTGAGATCTCTTGCTTAATCCACAAAACGGTTACCTCACCCTATCAACCCTGAATTGGCCAGGAACATTATTAGAATTTCTGAAAAGTTGTTAACACTATCCCTTGAAGGAAAAAAAAAAAGAGAGAAAGAAAAAAAGAAGATGCAAATCTCTTTTTTTTTTTTTAACAGCCAAACGTTCCGGTAATGATTTTCCACTCTTTGCCTATTGACGCTTTATATAGATTCTAGGTTAAAAATATCTGCTATAATAAAATAAGAAATAGGCAGCTAGCAAATTAGGAAGTAGGCAAAGCTAATTAAAATAATTCTGAAGACTATTGAAGGTACAGTCCTACTAGATTTTTTTCTTTTCTTTTTTTTTTTAGCAAAGTCAATGTTTCAACTTTTCTGGACAGTATTTTCACAGCTGACTTTGAGATTAACTTTGATGGCATCCTCACACTTTTAAACAAATATTTCACAGCAATGATATGTGTTGATGTCTGGCCATCCTGCTTGGGCTCTGGCTATATGCTAAGCACATCCCCTGTGCTTTCTGACAGCCCTATACAAAAAGTGCCCTAGCAAGCACAGTGGCCACAGAGGAGAAAACTAAGGGTTTTAGTGGTACACCTAAATATACAAGGCAAGATCATGCTCCTTCAAAGGGAGAGCACTAGGAGGGAAGAGGCATATGGCAAACTCTATTTCCTTTCACCATAGGCTACCTAACGCTGAGAGAGACTAACATTTTCAGGTTTGTAGGTTTTAAGCTTACTTTCCAACTTCCAAGTCAAAGGTTAGACCATCATTTATTTGGTCTATTTTGTGTGTGTGTGGTAAGAGGAATAAGGAACTTCAGTTTTCAGTTCTGTGAGCTACTTCTAGCCTCCAGTTCTTTCAGAGCTAATTCATCTGGGGGGAAAAACACTTAGGGGTAATCTACCTGTTTATGCCCAAAGTTATAAAATGGCATTGTTGTTTTTGAGTCAATATAGCAACATCCTAAAACAATGCAGTGAGAATTATTTCCTGAAAGTTTCTTAAGGTGAGTTGGTCACTCTATCTCTTTTCTACATCCTTCTCCAAGTCACTAGATCTTTAGCTTTCCTTATGTTTTTATTTCCCCCACCTGTTCTTACTTTCCATATATATATATATATATATTATATATATATATATATAATATATATATATATAATGTTTCTTACACTTAACTAGCCATAAAATTGGAAAGCATTTTTATTTGTTATACTTACTAGCATTTCAGGCTCTTTTTTATAGATTCGTAATGCAGATAACTAAATTTTCTCTTTAAATGTACTTGTTTTCCTTACTAATGTACCTCATTTTTTGTTGTTGTAGTACAAGGGCCCTGGTTAGTAGATTTCAACATAATAAAAAGACCCTCTACTGTTTGTATAACACAACGGGATTGAATGTCGAGATGTTGACACTGTGGACCTCCAATAGACACCTTTATAAATACCACTTAAACATTGAATGTTTTAGTAGGTGAGTCCCATATTAAATGAGATTAAATATGTTCAACTGAGTATTTGATTCCACAAAGAGCCACACAGCTACCAAATGTTTTAATAGAATCAACACATAAATAAAAATTTTAAACTATTTTAAAATTGGTAAGTCCATATAGTGATTTTGGGGTCTCTCAATATATTTATCTGTGAGGTACACAAACTCTAGGACTTAGTTTCCTCGTAAAACAAGATGACTGACTTAAACAAACTTCAAGTTCTATGAATTTATTTTACTTATATATTTTCCAAAATTCATTAAACCATCTTAAGCAAGTCATGTGAACTTCAGCCACTCCTTTTTTAGGATTTGTGATAGGGAGAATTATAATAAAGCCTCAGATATTAAAAAATATTCATAAATTAAGTAAAACTGTGTATATTTTTTTAAAAGTACCTAAAACGTATTGCCAAATTGTGTTCTAATATTTATGGTTGTGATTTCATTAATTAATATTTTGTTATATTTGAAAATACAAACATTGTAATTTATCCAGTTCTATTAAACACATTTAAAATACAAATAAATATAAATAAATGTGGTGTCATACATAACTTTTGAGTTATAAAACCCACATGTTAGTTTACTGTTCATACTTTTGTACTCATTCTTTTGGAGTAGAAAATCTAAACTTGTACATATTTGGATAGTAATATTGTATCTGTAGACTGCTTAAAATATGTGAACTGACTATCTTAACCAAGAATATGAGTAATAACAACTAGATAGTCACCCAGGGAATGCCATTAAAATCTGAGATAACTAACAGCAAAATTTCATTCAAATTCTTCAGTGATTCAGAACACTTGGTTAAAGTTCTTTCCGTCCTCTTGACAGTGCTTCCTGTTCTTGGCCAGATGCACAGCCACGAGCCAAGCACTGAAAACTCTGAGAAAAGCCATTGTTCAAAAGAGCTGGAAACTGAGTCATTCTCCCAAGTCTGATAGCCACACATTCAAAATCAGAGTGATTCACAGACGTGGAAATCCCTGGCTATCCATTAGAACTGTGTTTCCAAATATTTAATTATGCATCTATCCATCACTGATTATAAGAAATGTTACTGAAATGTTTATATGAAAGCACTAAAAGTCAGTGACCAGTGACCAAACATTATAATTTATTTCTATGTACAGTTCTACTAACAGCACTTGAAATTTGGTTCCATTTTTAGTCAAGCCTCTCTCTTCAATGACTAACTCAAGCAACCGAAGCCCTAATTAAATCATCATATTGATGGTCTCTGGCTATGCAACTTGGCAACTCTGACAAGGGGAGCCTCCTGGCATACTGTGTAGACACAGGACAAAATTGACTTTCACATTCAATCTGATGCTCAGGTTGCCTATTGTAAGATGAGCTATTAAGAGTAGAACCATGTTTTAGGCCCAGATAGTGATACTGAATTAATGCTACACATTATACAGAATTTTCTTTTCATGTCATATAATTTCATTTCAGCAGCAATTGTTAAATAGTGGGTGACAACCAAAATGAGGACCCCTGTCAAAAAGAGCCAATCCCATGTGTGGATGACTGTCTTTATTATATGATTCAAAGTCATAAGTGGAGGCCCTTGCTGTCAAAATTCAGTCTTCACCGTTGTCTGAAATCTGTCAGTAATAATTCCTTCCACTGGAGTACATAATACTTCTCTGGATGGCTATTTTTCAATGGAGATAATTTGGGGGAGGGAGATGCCCAAATTAAATATCCAAAATCTTAGAGTGGATGAATTTGTCAGATTGTTGTGTTCATTCATTAGTTTTTTTATTCATTCACTCATCTCATTGATTCCTACAAATGAAATTTATAGAGCACCTTCGACATGTCAAGCACTCTTCCAGTTGATGGAAAATCTTGAGGAGAGCCCTTGAGGAGCTCACCTCCAGTTGGCAGCAGAGCACCGAGCTGGTGAGAATACCCAAAGTGGGGAAAGAAGCACAGAAAAGGATTCACCAAATCCAACTCTGGTACTTCACGATTTTGCCTAAAGCTGGCACTGGTGGTGCCCACAGGTGTCCAACCTCAACCACAGCTGGTGAAGTGTGCAAAAGCTGCCTTAAAAAGGGGAAGCTGATTTCATAAATACAAGATTCCCTAGAGTCCATGATTTCATTGGTGGAGAACAAGTTTTCCTTAACATTTAAAAAATTTTATACAGTAAATACTTTAGTGGCTGAATCCAATTAGTCTCCCAAAGAAACTGCCCAATATGCTAAGATGTGTATGTTCAGCAAATCTAAAATTGAAAATTTCATCTTCCTGACCAAACTAACTCCCCGATTTTTGTAAATGGTACCAGACACAAGACTTGAAACCACAAAATCACCTTCGACTCTCCATTCCAGTCCTCTTTCCCGCCTTCCCCACTGCATTCTTGGGCATGTTTTTTTCACTCTTCTTTTATAATCCTTTCCTTTTTTCCTCTGTTCCACCTCAATCTGAGCTAATCTGTCAATTTAACTCATCTCCCTGCCTTCAGCATTTTCTTCCCTTCTATCCGTCCTGAAAGCTGCCTCTATAACATTGTTTTGACCATATTGTTCATGCCTTCGGTGCAATGTAAAGACACCTAAAATTTAACTTCAGGCCCTCAATTAAATTTGTGCTACAACAGACCTTTAACTCTGTGAGCTTCAGATAAAAATCTGAACTCCTTAGCTTGGTATTAAATTTGTCCTCAACCTACCTTTGCCATCTTAGGTATAATTACTCATTTTAAGGCTTCTATTTCAGTCCAAATGGTTTACTCATCACTTCTTAACTACTCTTCATTTTTCCATGTCCATATACTTACTCATAAGGGTTTTACACACAGACACACACTCAGAACTAAAATTTTAAGCTTTATCCTGCTTCTGATCATTCTTGGAACTTCGCTGAGAATGATTTTCAACTGTGAATGAAGTCTTATAATATCTAACCTCTCAACCTTAAAGGGTCTTCATGAAGATCAAGGTTATTGACTCCTTACGCATCTCTTTGCCTGTTTTAATAAAGTAACATATTGTCTTATTAAAATATTCCAATGATTCTATGATCTATGTGGGGCTTATTTTCATTTCTCAGATAAGGAAACTGAGGCAATAATTTGTGTGCGAATACTTCGCAAACTGAGAAACAACTATAAAAATGTGTATTTTTGTCTGTTTGTGACCTCCTATCAAATCTTCTATTTTATGCAATCCTAATATTTTCTCCAAAAACATTTTAAGTTATTTTAAGGTACAAATGACTTTATGTATTTTTTATCATGTATTCTCCCGTGATAGTTGATAGAGTTAGTAATTTCTACGTAAATATTATCAGATTTATTTTGATATACAGCTTATGTGATAGTTAATTGATGACTTTACTTTTCCATCACAGGAGATTTTTCCTTCCTCTGTTTTGCCTATTAAGCTATTAGCTGGCAGCCACATACTTGATAAAGAGGCTATGGAAGGTTTATCAAGGAAAAGAGACAAGTGTCACTTACGTGGGCTGCCTCAGCGTCTGCATAGTATGTATAAATAATATTTGTCCTGCTTGCAAATATTTCAAAATATATTTAAGTGAGTCCATCAAACCTGACCTAATGAAGAGGAAAATAAGAGTAATTCAAAACCATTCACAGCATATTTTATAAAGACCTATTAGTGATGAGGCAACTGAGGATAACTTCACTTCGCTAGCGATAAATACAATAGGCAAGATAATGACAGACAGTCATAAGACATTGGCTTTGAAACTTGGCTTTGATGATTTAAGTAGAGAAAGTAAAACTAGTTTATACTCGAGCAGGAATTTGTTTATTCCATTTATCTGAAGTTAAAGCCAACCATCATAGTTGGTTGAATGACCTTGAGGCTCCACATTTGAGCAGAATTTAATAGTCCATTTGCTGATAGATGAATTCCAGAAAATAAACCAGCTCCCAAAATTATGTTTGCGCGCATATATGTACTATATATTATGCTACTCAACTTTAAAAACAAATGTGTTTCTTTTGTAGAAAATTTTAAATGATAGATTCTAAACAACTTTCTACATAAATAAAGATGCTAGAGTCAAAAGGCTGGCTCATTCAGCTTAATAAAAAAAAATGTACTTTAGGTATACCTAATGATAAAAACTTCTTGGTTAACAAAAACCCTGAGTTTGATTTCTGCTATTTTTTTCTTTTCTCTAATTAGGAAGAACATGTTTTTATGGTGCTTTGCTCATTAGAAGTAAACATTTTAGCATGGCGTCCTCTAAGTTTTTTTTCAGTATGAAACAGGATGCTTGGCATGAACTGTATTTCCTGTATTGCACTGTGTTAAATTCCAAATACAGTTATACATCTTAATATAAGAAATATGTGTGACATAGCACCTTTTCCAAGACGATATGCTTGAAATGAAGTATGAACTAGGGAAATTAATCCATCAACCTATTAGATGATGACAGTTTAAGGAAACTCAGTCTATCTTTTCCACCCATCAAGGCCATGTGTTTTGCCTTTATCCACTAGAGGGGGTAATGTTCTTCCATCCTAAAAGGACTTGGAATTGTGCCAACAAGATTTAAATGCACATAGTGACCTTATTTCTTTTGAAACCAGGTTAATTAAATAATATAATACAATGGATGCCAACAATATCAATGAAAGTTGCTTCAAAAACATTCCATGACACAAAGATCAGAAATAGTTATTATTGTTTTTATCCATCCTAAAATTTTGCAAAATCCCTGGTTGTAAAGATGGGCAAATTTGTTTTAGTTGAGAGAGCAAATTTTCTCTTACATAAAGTAATTTTCTATGACCATTTCAAAAAATACCCTGTACTTTTTCATGTGATTAATTTCAACTTATTAGAGCTGATAATTGGATTGTTGTCTCCTTGGTTCAGCAAGGAGGCAAATCACCTCTTTATTTTTTAAGGATGTATTTAAGAAATAATGGGAGAATTAAATAGATTTATATAAGTTTATAATAAATATCATAAACACATGAATTAGACATGATATAACATGGTTGAATATGATACAGTTTTTAGAATACTTGAAGATCAATAACATACACATAGAACTGGTTTTTTACATATAAATATATAATTGTCACTATTTATCATGGTAACGATTTTCCTTTAATAAATTCCAAGTCAATAAGACAAGAATGGCTTTTTTCTTTAAACCTACTGAAAAAATAGTTTGAATTGCAGAATAGCCAATCATATTTGGTTGTTAAAAGATAATCAAAATAATTGGTTAGAAATAACCAGTTGCCAAACTGATGAGATGTCATAATTATAATTAACTGTGCTATTAGGTCAGTTGTTTAGTTATTTCTATGAATAAGAAAAAGCCTAATCAAAATGCAGAATAATTAGTTCAGTTGAAAAGAAGAGGTATCATTTGCGAAAAGCAAGTATATTACACCAACCGTATTTTTCGTAATTCTAATCATTTTCTAAAATAAAATATATTTCTGGTTCCTGGAGATTATTCCCCTTGAATAATAGCTGCAGTAGTGGTTTCAAATGGTGAGTGAATGAATACCAGATTCCCCATACAACTTTTGCAAATATTCATGCCCAGACACCCCCCATCCCCCCCCCCCCCCCCCCCCCCCCCCCCCCCCCCCCAAGGAATGCTGATTCAGCAGGTTTGGGGCAGGATCTCAGCAAGGGGACTTTTTACAAATCTCTGTATTCTAATCTGCAGGCCTGGCTGAGAGTCACTCACTGCATGAGGAGTCAATTGTACTTGACTAGGTTTTTCTCCTTGCTTTTTGACCCCTAGAAGGTATAGTATGAAAAGTCTTTGGAGGCAAAAGAAGAAAATCATAGTGAATTATTATGACTTTTGGGGAGGAAATCTCCTATTGTATAAGTGAGTGTAAAGGCCTCAAAATACCTATGTGTGATAGTGAATTCCACATTAGAGTGCAAATAAACGTGCTTTTGAAGTCCTGTATTGTTTCTTAGCAATTTGTGCTGCCTGGAGATCTTCCAAATACAGCTAACAAAGGCTTGCAGAAAGGACTTACAGCATCATGGAAAAATTTTTGCTATAGACAAGAACAAATATTTATAAACAATAATTCCAAATAGACCAAAAACCCTATAAATAACTATTGTGTCCTTGTAAGTATATTACCATAAAAATACAGTTATTTAAAAAGTGAACAACATATTTATCTACTATATACATTAAAACAAATTATAGTGAGGTCACATCTCAAATGGAGATTTTTGTAACTCAGAAGTTAAATTATATGCATCTAAAAAGAATCAGCCAGTTTCACAATGAAATGCATGCCATTTATAATTTATTTTACTATAAATAGAATATTCTCTATATATTATAGAGAGCTATTATTAACTTACAGTCCATGATTTACTTTAATCAATATAAGAACAAATTTACTGTAAAGCAGAAAAGATCCATTTTTTTCTTCTAGAGAGTTTCTTCTACCCCTTTTTTTTAACACTTACTGAAAAACACTGTGTCTACAAAGAGCAATAGGGCATAGCTCACAGGCCAGTGGAAGGAATTAGTATGTATCCAAATAATTGCAATGTAGTAACACATTCGGCATGTATTAAAGATGTTGAGAGTCCAGCCTGGTGGCGGAGTGGCCACATTTGCCCACTCAACTTCAGCAGCCCAGGGTTTCGCCAATTGGATCCCGGGCGCAGACACGGCACTGCTCATCAAGCCATGCTGAGGTGGTATCCCACATGGCACAACTAAGGAGCTACAACTAGAATATACAACTATATACGGGGGGGCTTTGGGGAGAAGAAGAAAAAAAAGAAGATTGGCAACAGATGTTAGCTCAGGTGCCAATCTTTAAAAAAAAGATGTTGGGAGCTATGGGTTCCCAGGAAAAAAAGTGTCCAGTTCTGCCTGTAAGAAGTCCAGAGGTGGTGAAGGCGGTAGTTGTGGACAATTGTTGACAAGTCAAAAATAGTTCCAGGATTCATTAATTCACTCATTTCATCAAAGTGCCCTGCGCAGACACAGCATTTTCCTTGAAATAATCCCCAAGAGATAGGTCCAAAATGAGCCAGAACAATAATGCAGAGGATGATGAACGACATGTGGAGGTAGAAAGTGCTATAGAGGGTTGAAAGAAGGAAAGACCTCCAAGAGGTAATGTGGCATGAAATGGACCTCGAAGTCCAGGTAGGATTGTTCTGGAGAAAGGAGTAATATCAGAAGGCAGAGGCAGGAACACACGGGCAGGGGCCCTTGTTTCTCCAGTTTGCTTGGAGAATGCATTTTGTCCACTAAGCCCAGATCACATTCTCCACTGCGGGAACAATTCCTGAGCTGTTCTACTCAGATCAATATCGGAACTTATATTAGCTTCATAATTAATTGGAACCAGTCAAACATTTAATTATATGCTCTTTTGCATTGTTTTCTAATTGTTTATTGTATTTTTTAACTTCTTAACCCTTTACATTGTAAATCTTTTGAGGGCAGGGATGGATTTTTTACACATGCGATGTCTTTCACACTGTCCACTACACTATTCAGCCACACAGTTCAGATTTAGTAAGTATTTGTTCATTAACTGATATTATGACTAAATGCAGTAATGGTAGGCTTGCCAGTTAAAATATGGGAAACCCAGTTAAATTTGAATTTCAGACAAACAAAAAAATTTTTAGTATAAAAATATTGATGGGACGGATTTATTCTAAAAAATCATTAATTGTTTATTTGAAACCGAAAATCAAATTTAACTGTATATATACATACATATATTTCTTCTTCTTCTTCTCCTTCTTTCTTAAATCTAGCAGCTCTGGCTAGTGGTGTATTTTTTAAGGCTTTGTCAAAGTTTCCACGGTACTGAATATCAGTTCCTGACGTTTCATCCAAGAACAAACTCACTTACTTTGTTGTTTAAGGCTAATTCTTCCCTGAACAAGTGAACTTCACAAAATAAGAGGAATGAAAGAAAAAAACAGACATTTTTTAACCAAAGCGCATTGACGGAAGATGAATGAATGAATGAACAGAATCCAGTGATTGAATCAGAATGGACAAACATGAGACTACACAGAAGACAGGGGGATGATACAGACTGGAGGAGAAAGTTGTCTGAAGACATCAATAGGAAGACGAGTTGGGAAACAAGAAAGTTAAAAATAGGAAGAGACAGGAGAGGCTGGTTTAAAAAAAAGCAATAAAAGAACGAAAAGAGAAGAAAGGGTGAGAATGAAAAGCTGATGAAAGTAGAATAGAAAAAAGCAGGAGATGAAGAAATAGAATGTAGGCTGAGGAGATCTGAGGAGCAACAGCAGAGCCCTTCTCCTCCCCGCTTCCCACCTGTGCTCCCCAGTGACTGATCTATTGCTGCTGCCGCTGCTGTCACCAGTCATTCTGGGAGCACAGAAAGAAGGTTTCACATTGCTCTTCTCAAGGATGGACGAGGTAGAGAAGCTGACCAACAGTCACAGGGAAAGGCAAGTCAAGTGGAATGAAAGTAGACAGCACTACAGAGAAGGGGCAGCAAAGATGGACGTGTGTATACACACACACACACACACACACACACACACACACAGAAGAGGAAAAACGCCTGATTATTGGGATGGTGGATCAAACCTAAGTTCTAGGGAAGAAACACAGGCTAAGAATAAAAGTCTTTTAAAAATAAACTAATATTACATACAATGGATTATTATTCACCCTTGAAAAAGAAGGAAATTCTGCAATAAGTGACAACATGGATGAACTTTGAGGACATTAGTGAAACAGGCCCATCGCAGAAAGACAAATTCTGCATGATTCCACTTACACGAGGTATCCAAAATAGTCAGATTCACAGAATCAAAGAATGGAATGGCGATTGCCAGAGGCTGGGGAGAGGGAAGAATGGGGAATTACGAATCAACAGGCATAGAGTTTCGGTTAAGCAAGATGAATAAGTTCTAGAAATCTGCCGAACAACATGGTACCTGTAGTCAACAATAGAGTATTGTGTACTTAAAAATTTGCTAAGAGAGTAGATCTCTTACCAAAATAAAATAAATTAACTATATCATAATATCATGAAAATTGCAGTCTGTGAGGAAAATTTTTCAAATTGATGACAAATGATTTGTATTTGTATGGTAGCTCTTTCTGAATTGTTCCGAATTGTTTCCAAACTACACAGGCAAGGATATAAAATACTGAACGTCATTTCACTGGCTTTTCATGGACTGGGAAACTTGTTTTTTCTTCCTCCACCAGTGTCAAGGCATTAGCCAACCATGAAACAGGCATAGATAAGTAAACTTTTAATTCCTCTAATTCAAAATCCTCTGACATTTCCCGGAATCCCAGATAGCTGCTTGATGAGCAGTTTTATAAGCCATGAATTTCCTTCCAACTAGTTCTCTGCCCAGTTCAGTGGCTTCTCGGTCATATCACACTGAGAAATGAGATGAAATTTTTAAAAATTAGAATATACTGAAAGTAAATTTTACTTAGAACTCTTGATTCTTAACAGTATTTTGTACATGCGTGGGAGGGACAGAGGGGAGTTCACTGAAAAATTTTATTGTTTTGTTTTCAAAACTGATGAAGAACAAAGAAACTCTGCCCTGATGGCCCGGGTTTGTTTTCAGTTCAACTTCAAAGAGGGAAAACCTGCTTTTCTCGGGAACTGCAGGGGGGCTGCTCAACTGTCCTGCCTTGAAACCCATCTCCCACATAAATCAAATGTGTTGACAGACAGCACTTCCCTGTGAGAAATCACCATTTCTTCCTCTGCCTCCTGCTTATCTTTCATGCATGGCACTTATCAAACCTAGACAGAATGAAGAATCATGGGCTACATATGTGTTTTTATACCTTATTAGTTGTAAGTCCAAAAAATAGGACTGAAGTTCTTATGTCAACTTAGAGGATGGCCTCTAGAGGCAAGCCAAAGGGCTCTATTTTGTCCAGTTCATCACTTTTTTTTTGTCAGAGACTTAGATGAAAATATAAAGTAATACTTACCAAATTTGCCTTTGAGCATAATTTTGGGAGTTGAGAGAATTCCACGTATGATAGAGTTAAGATCCACAAAGGCCAAAAGCAAAAACTCCAACATGTGCAAAGAAGGGTCAGATCTAACAACATGAAACTTAAAATGGGTAATTTGGTACTTAACACTTGGGTCTCTCTGTCTCTGTCTCTGTCTCTTTCTTTCTTTCTCTCTCTCTCTTACACACACACACACACACACACACTCTTGTAAGCTGAGGCTTATCGGCATTTGTATAACAAAGATTTGTAGATTTTATTTCAGTAAAAGCCAGCAGTATGATGTGGCTGCTGAGAAAGCTAAGGCAGCTTTCAAGTGTGGTAATAGACCTATAAGGTTTGAATGAGGGAAATGGTTGTCATGTCCTGAGAGCTGGCTGGAACAATCCTAATGTCTTCCATTCAGCTCTAAGGATTTGGGAAACATAGACAAATTAGACTATATTCAAAAATCCTTGGATGAGGAAACTCAAAACAATTTTCTGAGAGTTTCATCTGAAGGAACTGGAAATATTAGTCTAGAGAAGAGAAGATTCTTGGGCAATGATAGTTAACTTCCAATTATTCATCAACTATCTGAAAGGGTATTAAATGGCAAAGAAATCAGACACATTCCTATGAATGCTAGAGCTACAGCTAATAAGTTGATGCTACAAGGAGATATTGGCTCGTTATAAAGAAATACTGGCTGTCTGAACTTACAGTAGGGTGTTTCAGAGGAGTTCTCCAATTGGGGAAACTCAAGAATAGGCTGGAAAACCACTGGATTGCATGTTAAAGAATTCAACATCAGAAGGATAAATGTATTAGACAATATTTAAGGCCTGGGAGACAGTATAAATAGCCAGTAAAGTTACCTTGCCTGAAGTTAAACAAATCAGATCCAACATTTAGAGTCTATGTGACACTGAGAAAAGATATAGCTTCTTTGTTCCCCAGTTTCTTCACCTATAAAATAAAAATATTAGAAATTAACTCAGGATTATTGGAAAAAATAAGTGAGAAATGCATGTACAATGATTAGTACAGAGTAATTGTTTAATAAATAATATTTTGTTTTACTTTAAGATTTAAGTCCATTCCAACTCTAGCAGTTGGAAATCATTTGTAACAGCAGTTTATGTTTGACTTGGGCAATCTTTGTTTTGGGTCCTCTTTCAATATTCTCTGCTGCTACCATGCTTGGTTATCTGTCTTTCTATGATATTTATCTAACTATCTGTCTATCTATTATCTATCTATCTACCTATCTATCTATCAATCATCTATCTATACCACTTAGCATGGTACAGAAGCTATGAAGAAGTGTGAGGACTCATTCACACTCTGCCAGCTGAGACCAGAGTGTAGTTACAGACTATTCAGTGCCTAGAAAGTTTTTATTTCTTGTGAGTATTAATGTTACCTTGGGAAAATGCAGAAGAGAAAGAGTAAATTTATAGGTCTTGATTTCACGCTTATAACAAACTCCTCACATATAATTTGCATCCCATTAATTAACTTAGAGTGTGTTTTATCATTGCTTCTGATGTGGTCTGTTAGAACATACAGAGAACTACGTGGAGGAGGGAGAACCCTCAAAAGGCGATGTACAGGCAATAGGAAGGGGCATCCTGATAAGAAGATAGGAACAGATGACAAATCCAGGCTAGTGAGCAAGGAAGGAGTGCAAGGTGATTGGCACACAGGGCATCGTAGCATTCAAGGATGGAACCACATCTTTTTTTATTTTTTCACTTTTTGTAACGCTTTAACGTTATAAGAAGATTTTACCACAAGACAGTGCACAGGAAATCATAATTTAGTACAGGTACTATTATCTTAAAATACTACTTACAATAAATATATGAAGTTCTGTGATGAATTTGACCTTTCATGAAGAAAAAGCAGAACATCAGGAGTGCTTCCCCTTAGATCTTAATATATTGGCCTATTTTTACCAGATGTTTTATTTTAGTGATTTTTTTGTTGTTCCACATAAATGACAATATTTTTCTCCAACTGTAAAAAAATGAATATTTATGGAAAAAGTAGGTTGTGAAACCTTACATTTGGCATTTCTTTTTTCTTCTTTTTAGCTGTTATTGGTGAGTTTTATTTTTTTATTGTGGTAACACTGGTTGAAAACATTACATAAATGTCAGGTGTACATCGTTATATTTTTATTTCTGTGTAGATTACATCATGTTCACCACCCAAAGACTAATTCTAATCCATCACTATATACATCCAATACACAGATTAGAACCATATCTTTGTAGTATGCATCATACTCTTCTCTAAAGACATAATCCTCTCATTAAAGAAAAAAAATATGTACGTCTATGTACATATATATGTGTGTGTGTTTGTATAAAGGACCGGCTTCATGAATATGCTACCAGTACAGTTGATCAGCGCGCCATGCTTAGAAGAATTCTGCACTTGGTTTACTGCTCTGCTATTGCAGTATTAAAGTTCTTAATTTTTGAACATAGAGCACACATTTTCATTTTGTGCCGGGTCCCGTCAATAAGGTATATATACCACCAGTCGTGACTGCTTGATGTACATCTTTTGGGTTATTTTTAAATGAATATAGATGAATACATATGTAGATATATATTGCTGCTTTTTTACATATATAAGATCTTGCAATATATATTCCCTCCTATTTCACTTCATGACATACGTTAGAGCCTTATGTATATGCATATTTCAGTCGTCATGATTTCTGAAGATTACTAGTGATAGTTTAGCAAGCTATCCATCAGTTCTTGTGGTACCCTGGATTATAATTTATCTAGACTGGAAGATCTGGATTATTTTAATGAAATAATTACTCTCCAGTTATTTTTGCATATTTTCAACTTCAGCTACCTTTAGGCTGTGGTAACCCTATTCTTTCCACTTTTTAAAGATCATTCTTTTTAATAGAAAGATGGAAACAGTATAGAAATAATGCCCTTCTCCCCTCACTCTCTCATCTGTCAGAATTATATTAATTATCTTGAGCAAGAGATCTAATTCTTCCTTTTTATTTTCTGCTCAGTAGCTAAAAATATTTTGTTGACTTCAAGATTTTTTCCTTTCTCAATAATCTCAGCTTATTCTGGACTTTCAATTTTTCTCACACTATTTTTAAAAATTCATGTCTTTATTTTGTATGCATTCTTATTTCACCTCCTTTGTGATTTATACTTTTCTTCTTCAAATTTGAGCTCATCAGATAGTTCCCCGGGTGACATTTTATGCTTCCCCTGCTTTATCCTCACTGAAATAAGTAAGGTGAGACTAATTAAACTAAGACTTTTAGAGAATCTTCTCCCCCAGCCTACCCCCGAATATTTTATTAGAATCTCTGATAATTGATCACAACTTTATTTTCTTTGATATCTAAAATAATGTGTTTTAATTTTTGATTCACATACCCAAAATAAGCATAAATGAGATTTTGAGGATATATCTGTAGTCTAGGCATGTATAAAAGAACTACATGCGCCTAACTCAGAGCAGGTCCTAAGTAGTCTATTATTGGTAACGGTATTAATAGAATAAATGAATAAATGAATGAATGAATGCATATACACACAAATTTAAGGCCAGGGCCATATCATATTTTCTCCTTTACAATAAATATATAATTAGCTAAACTTTTCAGTTGTCATTGTAGAATTGTTTTCTTATATGGTTCCTTTCTCGCATTTCAACCTTGATCAACCTATGGAGTAAAATACTAAATTAAATGTGAAATTCATACATTTCTTTGAAAGGATATAATTCTTTTTGTACATTTTGGATTCAACTTCTTAATATTTTGTTGAGGGTTTTTGCATCCATGTTCATGAGAGATGTTGGTCTGGTTTCTTTTCTGGTCATGTCTTCATCTGGTTTTAGAATTAGGGTGATGCTGGCTTCATCGAAGGAGTTGGGAAGTCTCCCCTCTGCTTCTAGTCCCTGAAGATTGTAGAGAACTGGTCTTATTTCTTCCTTCAATGTTTGGTAGAAGTTGCCAATGAAACCATATGGGCCTGGTGCTGTCTTCTTCAGAAGGTCAATTATTGATCAATTTTTATAGTAGATATAAGGAGCTTCAGGTTATCTATGTTTCCCTGTGTGTGTTTTGGCAGTTTTCACTTTTCTTGGAATCGGTCCATTTCATCTATGTTATCTGATTTATAGGCATATAGTTGTGTATGGTATTCCTTTATTATCCTTTGGTCTATGAGATTGGTAGTGATGAGGCCTCTTTCATTTTTCATACTGATGATTTATATCTTTTTCCCTTTTACTCCCTTTTACTCTTGGTTAGCCAGGGCAGAGGTTTATCAATATTATCGATCTTTTCAAAGACTCAACTTTTGATTTCATATATTTTCTCTATTGTTTTCTGTTTGCATCAATGTGCTTGATTTTTGCACTAAGCTTTATTATTTCCTTTTTTTCAGCTTGCTTTAGCCTTCATTTTCTCTTTTATTTCTAATTTCCAAAGGTAAACTGAAGTATTGAATTTTATATATTTTTTCTTTTATAACATATGCATTAAATGCTACTAATTCCCCTCTAAGCACTGCTTTTGCTACACTCCACTAGTTTTAGTAAGATGTGATTTCAGTTTCATTTAGTTCAAAATGTTTTTTAATTTCTCTCGAAACTTCTCCTTTGACCTATGGGTTATTTAGATGTGTCTTCTTTAACATTCATATTTCCAAATATTGGGAGATTTTCCACCCATCTTTCCTATTATTGATTTCCACTTTAATTAAATTGTGGTCTGAGAATATATTTTGTATAATTTTTATGCTTTTAAATTTATTGAGATATATTTTATAGTCAAAATGTGGTCTATCTTGGTGAATGTTCTATATGAGCTTGACATGAGTGTATATTCTGTTGGTACGTTGGATGGAGTATTTTATAAATGTCAATTAGATCCAGTTGACTGATAGTCCTGTTCAGGTCATCTATATCCTTGCTGATTTTCCCCTTCTGGAATAATCAATTACTGAGATGGTGAAGTCTGCAATTGTAATAGGGGATTTGTCTAGTTTTCCTTTCAATTCTATCAGTTTTTGCCTTAGGTATTTTGACATTCTATTGTTAGGTGCTTACACGTTTAGGATTGTTTGTATTTTTGGAGAATTGACCCCTTTATCATTATGTGGCACCCCTATTTATTTCTGATAATCTTGCTTGTTCTGGAGTTGGCTATGTCTGAAATTAATATAGCTACTCCAGCCTTCTTTTGATTAGTTTAGCATGATTTATCTTCCTTTACTCTTTTACTCTCAGCTTGAGTCTTTATATTGGAATTGGATACAATTGTATCTTCTTTTTATCCATGCTGACACTATATATCTTTTAATTGGTGTATTTAGACCATTCTACATGGAAGGGATTATTGATATAATTGGATTAACATCTATCATATCTGCAACTGTTTTTTTAATTTTGTTCTTTGTTTCTTTCCCCCTCCTTTTCCCTGAATTCTCTGAGTTAATTGAGCATTGTATTTGATTCCATTTTATATTCTCTCTTAGCATATCAACTATACTGTTTAAAAAAATTTTTTAATGGTCTTCTCTAGAATTTAAGATATGTATTTCAAACTAATCTGAGTCCACCCTCAAATAACACAATAGCCCTTCACATGAAATGCAGGTTTCTTAAAACAGAGTATTCCCTATTCTTCCCTCCTGTCCCTTGTGACATTGCCCATTTCATTTATCCATTTGCTCTAATCTCCCAATACATTATTACTATCACTACTTTATACAGTTATTTTTCAGATAAATTAAGAATAAGAAAAATAAAAGGCTTTATTTTACTTTCATTTATTCTTTCTCTAACTCTTCCTTTCTTTAGGTTGTCTAAGTTTCTGACCCATATCATTTTCCTTCTTTTTTTTTTTTTTTTTTGAGGAGGAGGATCAGCCCTGAGCTAACTACTGCCAATCCTCCTCTTTTTGCCAAGGAAGACTGGCCCTGAACTAACATCCATGCCCATCTTCCTCTACTTTTATATGTGGGACACCTACCACAGCATGGCTTTTGCCAAGCTGTGCCATGTCTGCACCCAGGATCTGAACCAGCGAACCCCAGGCCGCCAAGAAGCGAAACATGTGAACTTAACCACTGCACCACTGGGTCGGCTCATATCATCTTCCTTCTGCTTGAAGAATTTCTTTGAACATTTCTTGGAGGTCAAGTTTGCTGGCAATGAGTTCCTCAGTTTTTGTTTATCTCAGAAAGTCTTTATTTCTCCCTTTTTTCTTTCTTTCTTTCTTCTTTCTGATGAGGAAGATTAGCCCTGACTTTTCTCTTTGACTTTGATTTTCTGGAGTTTGAATATGGTATGCTTAGGTGTGGATCTGTTTTTTTTTTTGAGGAGGAGGAGGATTAGCCCGAGCTAACTGCTGCCAATCCTCCTCTTTTTGCTGAGGAAGACTGGCCCTGAGCTAACATCCATGCCCGTCTTCCTCTACTTTAGGGACACCTAACACAGCATGGCGTTCCAAGTGGTGCCACATCCGCACCCAGGATCCAAACCTGTGAACCCCGCCTGGGCGGCCAAGAAGTAGAACGTTCGCACTTAACCACTGCACCACTGGGCCGACCCCCAGATTTTTTTTTTTAAATATTTATTCTGCTTGGTGTTATCTGTGCTTCCTGGACTTATGGTTTGATGTCTACTAAATTTCTGGAGTTTCTATACAAATCACCACAAACTGGGTTGCTATTAACAAGAGAAAATTATTCCCTCTGAAATCAAGGCATCAGCAGGGCCATGCTCCCTCTGAAGGCTCTGGGAAGAATCCTTTCTTGCTTCTTCCAGCTTCTGGTGATTGCCAGCAATCTTTGCCATTCCTTGGCTTGTAGCTGCATCACTCCAATTTTTACCTCCATCTTCACATGGCCATTTTCCCTCTGTGTGTGTATGTGTCTTCACATGGACTTCTTATAGGGACAGCATTCACTGGATTTAGGGCTGACCCGATTCCAGTATGACCTCCACTTGATGAATTACATCCACCAAGACTCTAGTCCCAAATAAAGTCACATTCTGGGGTTCTGAGTGGAAATTAATTTGGGGTGGGACACTACTCAACCCAGTACAGTGTCTATAATTAGTTTTAGAAAGTCATTGGCTGATATTATTTCAACATTATTTACATGTATTAATTATAACATTATATTACTTCAATATTATATTACTTCAATATTATTTCTAACATTTCCTTTTGATTCTTTCTTATAAGTTTCCACATTTCTGCTTCCATTACCCATCTGTTCTTGCTTGTTGTCTACTTTTTCCATTACAGCCCTTAACATACTGATCATAGCTGTATTAATTCCTGTCTGATAATTCCAATATCCCTAATATCTGAGTCTGATTATGATGATTGCTTTTTCTCTTCAGACTGTTTCTTCTTGTCTTTTGGCATGCCTTGTAATTCTTTGTTGAAAGCTCGACATGTTGTGTAAGATATTAGAAACTGGTGTAAATAGGGTTTTACCATGAAGATTTCTATTAACATGGCTAGGAGTCAGGCTGGGTTTATGTTTGCTGTAGCTGTAGGTGCTAGAGGCCTGAAATTCCTCTCGTGCCCTTGTTGTTATCTCCCCTCCTGACTTTGGGCTTCCTTAAGTACTCCTCCTCAGAGAGAGTTTGCGTCTTGCACTTCCCTCAGCTGTGATCCACTGTTATTATACTGAAGCCCTGCTACAGTGTGGTGAAAAAGGAGGCGGGGTGGGGGGGGAACATTCTATAATCTGATTAAATCTCAGGTTTTTAGTGGGCCTGTGTCTTGGGGCTGGGCTATGACCTTCACAAGTGTTTCTCTTGTGGTATAGCTTTTCCTCCCAGGTCCCTACTCCCTTCCTTGGCTTCAGGGCTCCCCATCTGTTTCCTTGAAGACCTGTTAATTATGTTTTCCCCTCGTAGGTGAGACAAGAAGGCTAGAGGGCCTGTGTGGGAGCAATGCCCTTCCTCTAGCTGGAATAATGCTCTGGTAAAGTCTTTTCCCCTGGAGAGTAAACCTTTGTTATGGAGAAGGCTCCAAGTGTATTATTTCACAATGATTACTTATCTCCTTTCCCCACCAGAGCCATGAGGCAATGGATCTTCACCACGAGAACCTGGTGGGGTTCCTGTAGGCAAAGTCCCCCAGAGTGGGGTGGGGGTTATTTAAGATAGGAGTTTCTCACTCTCACACTCCGTTCACATACAGCCTCCAGCAATTCATCAAAATTCCCATTTAAGTGTTCGTACAAGTTTAGGGCTCCAGCATCTTCCGATCCAGGTAAGCAGATCTTGGCTATGACTCCTGGGATGTGCCCCTCTATCCAGATTCGGGTGTGATGGGTTGCTATGTGACCTCAGTTCTCCAATGGTCCAAGAAAGTCACTGAATTTCAGTTTTCCCAGCATTTGCTTGCCTTAAGGATGTTTGGAATGATGACTTCCAAGCTCTTTACATGCCAGTGCTGAAACCAGAAATCCTTTTGGAATATATTTAATAATTTATTCCTACTCTCAATTTCTTTTTGTTTATTTATAACAGCAGATTTTAAAATCTTTATAAATATAAAATAACTCTTTAAAATTTTCTTCGCATATTTGGTCCTGTTCTTTTGGATATCAATGCATACCAAGGTTTATTGTTGTTTTTGTACTTCCCAGTATTTTAACTTTTTTAAAGATTTTATTTTTCCTTTTTCTCCCCAAAGCCCCCAGGGACATAGTTGTGTATTTTTAGTTGTGAGTCCTTCTGGTTGTGGCATGTGGGACACCACCTCAGCATGGCTTGATGAGCAGTGCCATGTCCATGCCCAGGATCCAAACTGGCGAAACCCTGGGCGGCAGAAGCGGAGCGCGCGAACTTAACCACTTGGCCACCGGGCCAGCCCCCTCCCAGCATCTCTATGAAGCAGATATTAGCTGTGTGACCTTAGGAAAGTTACATATCCTTTTCGTGCTCCAGTTTTCTCATTGGTGCTATAGAGTATGAATAGCGCTTGTCTTTTTGATTATTATGGAGATTAAATGAGATAATGTATCCATGACAGCTTAGCACAGTAAATAGTTGGCACAAAAAGTATTCTCAGTAAATGTCCACTTCTTATTAACACGTTTGTTGTCCATCTCATTCTCCAGATAGAAAAAATGAAGTAAAAATGTTTTTTAAAAACAGAATTCTCACTTCTGGGATTTTTGTTTTAGAATTTTCTGCACTTTGACCTGCAGCTGTGGTAGAGATGTAGGAGATACAGGCCCGACCACACTGGAGCTTAGCCAGGTGACGTGCCATCTTAAGGGTGTGCTAGGGCCAAAGTTCACTAAATTAGTTCCTCTGAGCTCTCGCGTCCCTTCCCACTGGCCGGCAGCGTAACACAGCACAGACAACTGCTTCAGATCAATCCAACAAGAAAGAGGCCCCTGGAGAAAGGCAGTAAGTATTCTTCTTTGCTAGTCTCTTGCCAAATTCTGAAATTTAAAAAAAGAAGCAGCTTTTTAGTCTTAATGATAAAAACGTTATATTTTAAAAGATTTCAATGATTTACTTCATTTTCCTAGGAAGTCATTCTCTCTTTTTCAATTTTGCTAGTATTGTATGGTACTGAGGTATTGGTGGTGGACAGAAGACAGGCTGAGCAATTTCGAAATAGGTCTTGTGTGATTCAGAACTGCATAATTTGTAAGCTCATTTCGAAAACTCCATTTGCAGCAGGGGCCAAGGCTGGAAGTTCTGACAATGCCTTAGGGGAGCCTTCTCCCTGGCACCCTGTGGCATTGAATGATGATGAACACCACTGCAAACCAGGGCACAGTTCAAGAAATTCAACTCTAAAGGATGCCTGAATCTTACAAAGTCTTTACATGAACTTTTAATAAGCAGGTTTTCTCCATTTACATGTAGAAGAGAGAAGAAACCTAGTCTCTATGTCATAATTTCTTAGCTTCTTTGTTACATTCAATTCTTTGAGTCTAGTTCACTTTTTATAATCATATCATGGCCTTTCTCTTGAAATTATGGTAAATTTTCACGCACACATAAATGTTTTCATGTTTAACACATTTATGCTATTAGTAGGACACTTGATAGGATAGTAAAGTTTTGTCTAGTCCAGCTGCTAGTATTTTCCAACCTACTAGTTTATCAGACTGATGGTTCTGTAGGTTATATTCTATAACCTCTTTATTGTTTCCATGAATGCATAGCATCTTTAATTTGGACAAATTGTTTTTATAATCCAATGGCATTTGTGATCATCTTTGAAGCTTGCTAAATACATTTGTAACCATCGTCTCATTTGATCCTTATAACAACATGTGAATGAGGGAGGGCAAGCAGCTGCTGCTAGAATTCTGATGTCACTGAATCTGCATGCTTGACTAGAACAGTGGTGTAGCAAAGCAGTCTTCCGGGAGGAGTTTTTACACAAGGGTCTGATGTTTCCTAGTGACATGCACAGAGGGTTTTGCATTCTGTGTCCTTAGGAATTTCACTCTCAAAGAGGAAAAGACTAGTTTTGCCCCTAAGGATGGCTGGATGTAGGGTGCCCCAGAAAGCAGGAACTGACCTTGAACTAGGAGAGAAAAGTGACATTAGTCACCATTTTAGGAAGGTCTTTCCTAATTAAAAGCAGTTCCTAGTACAGAGCAATTCCCTCAGCCAGTGGTTAGCATTGTACATTCTTTTAATTTCTTTAAAGCACTCTCTGATATTTTTGGTTGTTGTTATTTACTTTCTGAGCATTTGTCTTGCTCCTGGAGAATTCATGATTTGTTAGAGCAGGACCTGATCTTGTTTGGTTAGCACTGAATCCACAGCACCTAGCATAATACCTGACAAACAGTAGGAGCTCCATAAATGTTTCTCCCTTGACATTAGTTCCAGGTCTGATATGAATAAACTATGCTGGTCATCTAAGAGTGTCTTAGTCCATTCAGGATGATATAACAAAAATATCATAGGCTGGGTGCCTTAAACAACAAACATTTATTTCACTCAGTTCTGGAGGTGGCGAAGACCAAGATCAAGGCGCCAGCTGATCTGATGAGAACCTGCTGCATGGTTCACAGATAGTGGTCTTGCTGTATTCTCACATAGCAGAAGGAGTGAGAGAGCTCTCTGGAGTCTTTTTAATGTCCTTGTAAGGTCATGAGGGTTCCATCCTCATGACCTAATCACCTCCCAGAGCCCCACATCCTAATCCTCTCACCATAGAGGTTCGGATTTTAACATAGGAATTTTGAGTGGACATGAACATTCAGTCTATTACAGAAAGCTTGTTCTAATTCCTATATAAGTTACTATACCTCTGCATATGACAGAAGGTGAACTTGAACCAACTGGAGCAAGATAAAATTCATAAACTTTATAGGAAAGATCCTAGCATGAATCAAAATTAGAAGAACGAAAGAAGTGAACAATAGAAACTAGGGTGGCTCAGCTGACCCCTCAGGCTGGAATAGCGGCCTCAGATGCCCTCAGAACCTTTCTTAGCCTCTTTCTGCATGTCTACCTCATTGTCTCGGGTTGGGTGGCACCACAAACTTGTATTCATCGCTGAAAGCAGTTCCTAGGCTTAAATTCTCACAAAGGAGTCCTGAGGAAAGAAAGGGCTATTCTTCCCAGCTATACCTGTCTCCAAAGAGGTGGACTGTGGAAGAAAAGGGCCATAAACCAACGTGGTAGGGAGACCTGTTCATATAGAGAATGGAGAGCAATTTCCAGAAGATGAGAAGAATGCTGGACCTAAAGAAAAATGTTTACTTAGCAACTGAACTCAGTTTCAAATAACAGAAAACAACAAAATTGTGGCATAAAAATAAAGGTTTCATTTGTCTCACACAATGAGAAACCCAGAGGTAGGCAATCAAGGGATCTTGGGGAACTTTCTAGTCACTTCTAGAACCAAAACCACTTCCTTATTTCTTCTGAGCTGTCCTTAGTATATATTTGTCACTCTTGGTCACAAAATGGCTGCTCCAACCTCTAACATCATGCCCACGTTCTAGGTCATTCCAGTCACAGATGTACTATGACATCTGATTTAGATCACCACTACATTGTTTTGTTTAGGCCACATAGGCAGTGTCACCAAGTAGTTGCAGCCTTGATGTTTGACAGTACATAACCCAAGGAAACTAGGGCATGGGGAGAAGTATATGAATTTGTATCAGTCAGAATGAAACAAGGTTGTGTCAGTGCACCTGTCTGTACATATTTGAGAGTAGTCACATTTGAAGCTGCTTTTGATGGCATCAGGCACAGCAGAATAGTTTGGGGCCAGCCAGGTCCACGTGAGTTTTCCTGTTTTCATAGCACATAGATGGGGATCATGAGCCAACAGTGGGTCAGATTTCTAGCTGCACTGCTTTCCCAGACTGTGGTGCTGGATCTAGAAGACAAGGAGAGCATGAATTGTTTCCCACTGCACCCTTAGCACCTCCACAGGTCGAAGTTGTTTCCTCTCTGAATGCTGGATTGTTGTTCTCCTTCCATAGCCATGAAATTGGTGTGTCCCCCCTGGTAGATATAACTTCACCTTTTTAAGCTCTGACTTGGAGCTAGATCTTCTGTCTAGAAGGGTGAAGTGAAGGCGAGACAAGGCATTTTAACAAAACTTAAAGAGACCCACCATGTCCCCAATTTTGACACATGTGGGCTATGTAGGGGAGCTCAGTCAGCAATGTACTAAACCAAGTGGTCATCATCTTAATGATCTGGGACCTTGTCAATCCCAAGAGATATTCTGGGTGGCTGAACCAGAATTAAGTCTGAATTCCCTATACCCAGTTTTGTCTGGGCTGCCATTTAGAGTGACAACTAGAATGGCCCAGGGTTGTCGTAAGGGAAAGAAAGACTCAACATGCCTAGGATGGGTCAGGGTTGGATGCTATGCACGCAGGGGGTTTGCATGGCAGTGAGGAACACTGAGCTTGGAGAATCTCCTGCTTTTATAACAAGCAGCAAGTAAACCTACTCTTCGTGTTGGAGGCAGACATTTCATCCCTCAAAATTTGCTTGTTGGAAATATAACCCTGAGAAATGGCCAGGGTAAAGAGTGGTCAGGCTATTTCATTCTTGGCCTACTCTGCATCATCTATAGGAGCACGAGAGATCATGGAAGAGAGTCTCTCCCAATAGAACTATAGGAAACAATCCTCTGAAATGCATTACTGTCTTGGCTAATAGGAAGCATGTCCTAACATTACTCCTTGAGAAGAAGACTCCCCAAGAAAAGTTTATATTTGGTCTTGATGTGCACAATAATTAGGCTTCTCCCTAACAACTGTAAACATGGAATTGGACCCTTTTTCTTTCTTCTTGGCTGCTAGAGAGGGAAGAAAAGATTGAAATCAAACAGGCACAATCTCTGCCACAAGGAGGTCTTCAACAAATAATGTTAATGAAGGATACAGAACTGTGAAGTGGGATGAGCATTTGGGCAACTCACGACTGGTTCCATTTTATTCCCCTGCTCTTTTATCCCTTTATCTCATTTTTCTTACCTAAACTTAAAGTTGTATCAAAGATCCATGCCTTTTATTTTTATTTTTAATTTCTTTTTTGTGTGTGAGGCCTTGAGCTAACATCTGTGCCAATCTTCCTTCATTTTATATGGGATGCCACCACAGCATGGCTTGATGAGTAGTGCTAGGTCCGTGCCTGGGATCTGAACCTGTGACCCACCTGCCACTGAAGCAGAGCGTGCAGACTTAACCACTATGCCACCAGGCTGGCTCCTCACACCTTTTATTTTTAATAAACTGGAATTCAAATCCAGGTTTTCGAATTCCAGTGCTCTATATTGTGTCTAGTTCTATTGTCTTTGAAGTTGAAGAATAGCTGGTCAATAATTTTAACTTAAAAAATTCATGAGGAAAATTATTCAATCCCCCATCATCTGTCTTGTCTTCTATCACTACCCTGTTGGTTTTGTCTCCAGTGGTTGTCAGTTTTGTCATTTTTCTGTGTACTCCAGACTCTCTCATGTTTTGTACACATAGACTCAGACCCTCTGATGATAATGTGAAGATTTCTTCTTACCTTTTTCAAGCCAGTTCAACATGCTCAGACCTTTCAGCTTTGTATATTACTGGATAACCATCTTAAAGCTCTTCTTTTTTTTCTACAAACAACCACACTCAGTTATGTTCACTGTCCTTCATCCAGCTTTGGATAGATCATCTCACTATTTCTTTCATTTCTTTTTGGAATGAAAAATTTGTGAGGCTTTAGATATTGTAATTTCCAGCTATAGGAAGGCAGAAAAGTACATCATGGGCTCTAGCTATGTCCAGGTAAACACTCAGCATGCAGAAGCTGCCTATAGAAATAAAACATTTTTTATTGTATAAATGCTTGATCATTTACTTGTTTATGCAACAATAAAAGTAGCTGAAAAATTAATGGACATATTGCACAAAGAGGCAGTTAAAATAACCGGAAGTAGTATGACCAAATTCGACCACTGGGATAGTGATCCAACTGATTACTCTGTCCTGGAGCAAAGTTACCTGGAGAGTAGCCATTTTGAGTATGCAAAATAGTTTAGTTTAGAGTGCAATAATTTAACATATTCTTTTTTTAAATCAACCTATAAATGAAATTCTAAACTTGTTTAAGTGCATCAGCATCAATGAGAAGGTGGGGGTGCAGGCATTGAAGCCCCGGACACCTAGAGATTGAAATTTTATTTACTCCTTCAAATAATTTACTGGAATTTAAATAAGAGGACAATTTTAGTGATTTTTTGAAGCTACTCTCTTTGCTTTATGTGCTTTTGTCAGTCTTTCATTTTGTTCGTTCTTTCACTTGCCCACCATATTTCACATATCATACAATGCAATTAGCAATATAGTACCAAAAATCTGAAAGAAGTAACAGAAACAGGAGTCATCATGAGTGCGTAGACCCAAATACCTAAGCCTCACTGGGACTCAAGCTTAAAACATTATTGCCTTGCTTGACAATTATTTTTGTTACCAATTCTAAGCCAGAAAAATATATCAGTCATTACCCTTTTCCTTACAAATAAAGTCAATGTATCTCATTGTATGTAAACCTCTATATATTTATAATACAAATTTTGTGGCAATAGAGAACACAGAGAACATTGTGAAAGCTAAGCCTGAAAGAAATCCACATACGAAAAAAACTATTACTACATAGTTAAATCCCCTCACCTTGTATACTCATTATTTAAAATTAAAGGACAGAAGTCAAATTGAAAAGTACTAAATTAAGAGACAAGATGTGGGGACCACAAGTTGCTTCACTTGAATAGAACCAATCTTGTTCTCTCTGGTTATTCTCCCAGGAAAGGAAAATTTACCAATCAGAGTAATAAACACAGTTCAGTAATATGAACAATGCAGTGTGGTTTTGGTTGTGTAAAGTACCTGGGTTGTACACGTTATTTCCCCTTTTCAAAACTATGGCTGAAATATTAAAAAAAAAATCATCCTAAATACTTACCAAAATGAGAAAGTTTCAAAAAATTAGGATTCACTTTTAAATGTATACGCTGCCTCACATTTCAGTCAGCTTTGGCAACAAAACCAGTGTTGGCAGTTTTACCAACTGTTTTTAACCAGTTCAGCTCGATCTGGCTCTCAGCTGTTAATATAGTACTACCGAGCCTTAATTTGTAGAACCACAGGGGAAGGTTTAAATAAAAGAACACTCGATTTCATAGTAGTTTTTAAATGAAAACATATGTATCTGTAATAGGGCTTTAAAAGTTTTTTTCAATAAGAACTTAATGTGTGGCATCTGTTAGGTATAGGGTGTCTTTTTCAGTTTTTCTGAAGAGGTACATTAGACCCAGTAAAATTAATAGTTTGGATGTCAGTATCTCAGGAGTTATCAGGATTAAGAGCGTCCAAAGAAGAAAGATTGTTGTCAATTATTTTTCCTTACACAGATAATCCCTTATATTGTATTTAGGGAGAGAAGCAGAGAAAAAGAAGACAAGCTCAAAATACTTTCTCAAAGCTGGTTGACTCGGAGAAGCTCACTTTTAAAATTTGAGATGCATATTATGTTTGGTGAGACAGGTAAAAATAGACATGGGATAAACCACTCATATACCTGGGATTCTTATCAAATATTTTAAGGTTCCTTTGAGTGGTCTCAGTGTTTGAGTCCATAATTACTGAACTTAAATCATCCTTTTATAATACACTCTTGTGAATAGAGTGTGGGTTGACAAACTACCCTAATTTTTTTAAAAAATGGAGAATTCATCGTCATTAAGATGACATGACATATTTGGTCTTTTGCATCACCTAAATTTCTCTCCACTTCTCAGGTCACAGCTTTTAATGTTTATTATTATTCCTCTCTACCTTCTTTAGGATTCCCGAGCACTCTGTCTCTGCTATTGTTAACATACATAACCAAATAAATCCAAAATAACCTTTGTGCAAATCAACTAAGGTGAAATATTATATACTCCAAATATTTACTAGCATTCTCTCAATATCTCCAAATAGGTTAGGGTGATTGAGATCGTCTCAAAACCTTTTAGAGAATCTTGAATACCTTGGGCAGATGTAAAACCCTCTTCCATCAATAATATTTCTAGTTGTCTCAGGATGCAGCTAGAATATGGGGATGCAGATTGATACAAATCCCAGTTGATATGCCTTTACTTTTGCCCATATTTTGAGAGCTATATATAGTATATATCTGTCCGTGAATATATGTCTGTATATACGTCTCATTATATATATTGAAAGGTAGCACAGCAAAGTGGTTAAGAGTCTTAAAGCTAGATTACTTTTGCTTGAGTCCAGGCTCCATCACCTGCTCACTGTATAACCTTGGACAAGTTCTATGACCTCTCTGTGCCTCAGTTTTCTTATCTGTAAAATAATATAATAAACTTATGTACTTCGTGGGATGGTTGTGAGGAATAAAGGAGTTTATACACATAAAGCACTTAAGAACAATACCTGTAAAGTTGCAGGGACTCGAAAACTTGAGTAATTATTATTATTATATACATCATATGGATATATACATATGTCAATATGATATATAATTCTTAGCCTACAAAATAAGACAATTTCATATATATTGCTAAGTATCTTTTATATTTGATATATAGTATATATGCATGCTCCGTATATGGCACATTTAGATCTTCTCGGAAATTTCACATTTCTCTAATGACTGACGTGAATGAGAGTACCCACATAGCTCATACAGTCTGGACTGTACATAGTATAAATTTGGTGTTTTAAATATAGCCATTTAATGAAATAATATTTCTTGTTGAAAACTGGCCCTAACACAAAGTGTAAGTGGCACGAAGGTGGAAGAGCACAGGCTCAAAGCTGGAGCAGGCTGGATTCACATCCCAGCACAACCACATAGAAGCTGTATGATTTTGGGCAAGTCATCTAACCTTTCTGAGCTTTACTTTTTTCATCTGCAAGACAGGGAGGTAAACATTTCTTGCAAGTTTGTGGTGAAAAGTAGAGATGAAATACATTTAAAAAAGTGCTTGGCCAAGAGCCTGGTACCTAGTAAATGCTCGATAAATAGAAACACTGATCTTTCATGTATCAGTCCCACTTCAAATGTGGGTATTTTTTTAAGCCCAACACAAACAAACATCCCACTGGAAGTTTTTGATCAGCTGTGCTGTTGCTATATAATGATCCTGCGTTAGTCTTGAGGACATGTGGTTTCAATAACCATAATGGTTGGAAGTTCTGCTGCCTGTAGGAGCAAAAAGGAGGAGGTTGGTGTAATTCAAGTTTCACCAACATCTCACCAGGTAGCTTGCAATTGTGCCTCTGCTCTCCCTCTGCCCAGCCTGGCCTCTGCTGCCAGTAGGAAGCCTGCTCACCCCAGACGCTGACACTGAAGAAGCAGTAGAAGCTGAAACCTTGAGGAGGTGGCACCGCTCTGCTTGGTGGGGTTAAGCCAATCAGGCACATTTATCACCCACTGGTCAGAGACCCAGGCGGAAAGGACTCACTCTGTCCCTTTATTATTACTGAGTATCATCTGAAAGAAACGGGTTAAAACCTCGGGGAAGGTCACTGTTAACAGCAATCTCTTTTCAAACGTTCTGTATTTTCAAATAACTGGTAGTGAGGAGCCCTTTTTTTGTAGTTGGGCCTGATTTGCCTCCTGCACATTATATAAGGACCTGGGCCTGACACAGTAATAACTAATTGTGAAAAGCAACTCCAGATGGATTATGAGAATAAATCAATGAAGGTATGCTAAGAACTCTTGAGAATCCAAATAACACTTAAATTCAAAGTACAGTACACTTATTGATGAATTCTTATGAATTCTTACATTCTTAGTACGCAAATGGCTCTGCTTTGAAGCTTGCATGACACAGGAACTGTAAGGAAAAGTAACATACAGGAAAGATGTTTCATGCACACATGCAGAGAATTTTTTCACACAGTGAGGCCACAAGGATCCAGCAATTTGAATATTATTATTATCCTGGTCTCTCTCATTAAATACTTAAGAAAACACAGTAAAATTGTTTAAAGATACACATTTAGAATGCCATATCCAGAGCTAGATCCAAGCCGGCAAATGATTACACTGCTTATAAATTCCAGGCAGATGATAATTTAAAATTCCCATGAAAGCCCTGAGTTTATTTGATTGTTCTCTTAATTACTGGGCTCTATGCTATCAAATATTTGTGGAAGAGGAAGCTTGTCTTTGTGGCAGTGGATAATAACTGTGCTTACACTTTGAAATTTTTGCTTTGAGTTATTAAGATTTGCATTTCTCACTTTTGTTCCAAGGAAAGGTGTTTAGCCATTTTTAGAAAGCAAATACCAAAGAATCAATCAGCAAACACCCCGGAAAGTTTCCACTCCAGACAAGTGCAAAATCTCACGTATTAGCAATACACCTCCAGAAACAAGTCTACAAAGAGTGGAGAGGGGGAGATAGGATGTATCACTTTTTCAGGTGAATATATTGTGATTGGTATGTGTTTCATGCCTTAAGAAACTATATTTGCTTACTAGCTAATGTTTAGAAACCGGTCAGAAAAAGTCTGAGACAGATCGCACAGACAGGCAAGCCCTGAGCCTACCTCCCATGCTGCTTCAGTGCCCTGCTCTTCCAGGCGCGTGAAGAATAAACAGACTGTGGTCATTGATCTCCTGGTGGTGATGTTGCACTCTGGGAAATGCTGGAGGTGCCCAGGGACGCGCCTCAGTCAATAGATGCGCGTCTGAAGAAAATCACCGAGATGAGGGAAGAGAACATGCAAATCGGCGTAAAGCTAGAGAAGAAAGAGGGAAGGGCGAGAAAAAGAAACATGTTGCTCCGTGTTGTTTCTTTTAGTCCCCTTCTTCATCACTCTCCTCTAGCCCCGCTGCCTCCCTCGTGACACCTCTCTCCTCGCCTCCTTTTGGACTCCACTTCTAGGAAGATCAGTCAAGATCCCCGCCGCTCCACCCTAGTTTGAGATTTAATAGGATTTTTTCTCCCCCTAGCAAACCGGCAGCTGTTTTAAGTCAATGAAAGTAAGATTGGAAAAGATAAGCGCTGGTGCAGCCCAGGAGCTGTCAGAGCACACACTTAAATCAGCCCCACAGCTTCTGCTCAGGGCATTACCTACGGAGTTTCTTCCGATGGTGATGTAACTCTGAGGGTCTCTCCCTTGCCTTCACGCGCCGACTCAAGGGACGCACAGAAGGAGTCGAAACCCAGCGCCGAGCCTTTTTCCCCCTAAACAGCATTGCTTGGTTTTTGGGCATTGGGTTTTTTGGCTTCACCCACACGAAACAAAACCAGTTCAACTACCCTGGAGGCAGAGATGAGAGCATCCCAAAACTTTTCTTCCCCCCTCCCCAGGAGTAGGTGGGTGCAAAGTGCCGGCGGCGGGGACCCCCCAGGCGCGGAGCCGGTCTCGGGGAGGCAGTGGTCGCTTTAAAAAGCGAACCCCTTGCTGCTCCAGCCTTCGCGCTGGGCAGACGGCGGCTCGCCTCCCAGAAGGTTCCGCGGACACCCGCAGACCCCCGCGCGCGCCCTTGTGCGAGCTTTACTCTGTGCAAACAGGGGTGGGGGGTAAGAAGGGGCCCAGGTAATGGTTACAGGGCAGCGGGTGAGGTTCCAGCGCAGGGAAGAAGTTGACAAAGGGGACTTGACTAAACATGAATGCGTATTTATAGACGCGAGCTCCGTCGAGATCTAGAGATATCCCACTCTCCCTGCCTCCTTCCCTTCCTGCCATTTCATTTTATCGCTCCTTTAAGTGGAGGGCAGATTTCTTTCTTTTCTTTCTTTCTTTTTTTTTTTTTTTTTTTAACATTCCTGCACGGTGTGGGTAATCAACGCGTTATTTACAATCTAGTTACTCTGCAGCAGACGGGGAAGCAAACTCTGGGGCTCCTTCCCTTCGGATGGACACAGAGGGCAGCCGGGCGGCGAGCTGCAGGAAGGAGGTCAGGGTGGGTTTGCGGGAGCTCAGGGGCGACCTGGAGGGAGCCGGAGCCCCCGGCGCCGCCCCCGCGCCCGCCCCCGCCTCCGCCGCACCCCCCGGGGCGGGCGCCGGGCCGCGGTGACCGCCGGCTGGTGCGCTGCCCTCGCCTCCCCCATTGTTCCTACTGTCTTTTTGCCTTTTGTTATTTGCACTCGCATTGTGTTGTTTGTCTCTGAAGCCGCCTCATGACCAGCAAAGGGATTTCACCTCGTCCTTGAGAGCCACACGGGGAGCGCGAGCGAGCGAGAGACGGGGGGAGAGGGACACGCGCGCGCGCACACACACAGACACACACACACACAGACACACACACACACACACACACACACACAGAGTGAAAAAGGCGAGCCACCAAAACCCATCTCCAGTCTCCTCCCGGGGGCCCCCAGCCCGCCACTGTGCCACTTTGCATCCCACGCCAGAGGAGACATTAAGGAGACCCGGTAAGGTGCGTGAATCGCAGCGTTTTAACTTTGTTGTTCGTCCCGATGTTGTTGTGGGCAGACCTCCAAGGCGCAGAGCTCCCCTCTGCCGCTCGCCGGGCCCGCCACTCAGCACTCGTTCCCGGCTCCAGCTGGAGAGCCGGCTGAGGAGGGAGGGGGCCGCCACCGGAGTTTCCTCAAGTACAGAGGGAGGGGGACTGGGCTGGGGGTGAGGGAGAGGCGGGAGGCGGCTCGGGACTAGAAGTGGCCCTGTCATCCTCGGGGGGCGGCTGGCCGGGGCGACTCGAGTGCGGGCTTGGACCCACTTCAGGCAGTGAGATAACTTTATATTTTTGTTGGGGAGCCTGCGTGCTGTTGCCGGTATTGTTTTGTAAGTGGTGGCGGTGGAGGTGGTGATGAGAGCTGAGGGCAGGAGTGCAGCGAAAATCCTAGGCTCGTCTGTGCATCTCGGCTAACGCCAAACGACAGACCCCAAAAGTTGGACAAAGCTCCTTGCCCTGCCTAGAATATAAACGCGACCCCCAGCCCACCCCACGAGAGTAATATTCCCCCTTTTCTTCTTTTTGTTTCGCTTTCTGCAATCCCTCTCCTACCACTCCCCCTCCCTCCCGCCCGGAATTTCGGAAACAAGTCTCATCCTTCAGGATTCTAGGGATTTCAGAGACCGGAAGCTTTAATTTTAATTGCAGCGACTTTTCCCCCACCCCACTCAGTGTACAAAGTGAAGACCACTCACGTGTTGTGTCACTTGAAGCGCGGGTTTGGGTATTCTTGCTTGCACTTTGGGGCTACAGTAATAAGCAAGGAAAAGAGGTTGTACGAGTTGGACTCAAATTGGATTTGGAAATGTTTGCGCTTGATAGCAGCAGTTTCTTGAGTATTGATCTGCTGGCATCGGATGCACACGAAACACTGTTGACGTATTTTAATAGTAATTTTCCTTACACTTTGCAAAGCGAATACATTAATAAATAGATTGACCCTGGTGAATATCTGAAGACGCTGGCCTCTGACTAAATTCAGAGTGCGCAGAATGTGAATTCATTTTAATGTCTTCCCTTCTTAACTAAAGCAGGTCAAAATGAGGAATTCTGTGAACATGCAGAGCGATATTCTCAGTGTCAGCCAGCCCAGGCACTCTGGGTGGCAGTCAACTGTACCTCTTAGAAAAGTTTAGGGATTTGTTCTCTCCCAGTAGAGATCCTCACAATATCCAGATAGCCAAAGTATTTTGTCAAAAAAGGCATGAGCCGATTTCCCCGGAGACTGCCTTCAGGCTCAGCCCATTTCTGTCGTGACGGGCAAGACCAAGGGAGATCTGTGGGATTTTGGGTAATAACTGTGGGAATCTGCAAACGGACTAGACAGAGTGATTTGTTTCCTTGCTGCTCATAAATAATGGCCCCTCGTATCCTTAAAAAAAAAAACAAAAACACACAAACAAAACAGGCCAATGAAGTAGGCGCGTGGGAGATTTGTAGGCAATGGACATTTCAATCAGAAGAACCAGAGCAGAGTTTTTGATCAGGAATACAGGAGTGAGGCCCGATTGCCAAGACTGATTAGGTTAAGGGCCAGATGGTTTTAAAGTATACGGAAATGTTTTTTAAGTTTGACTTTTATAGAATTTAAAAGGAGGACGATTTCTTAGAGTCTTTACAGAACTGCTGAATTTTGATCTGTCTAATTTTGAAGGAATTCAGCTGTATGTGAACTGCTGTTAGCTCTGATAGGGAAGGAATCTGGTTTCAAACGCAGATACATGGGACAAAGTTTCTGGGGGTGCTTCTTCCTGATTTAAATATAGCTCAGAGGCTAAAGCCTAGATAAATTCAGCCACGATGATTTAAAATCATAAGTACTTAGACTGAAAGTTCTCTTAGGCATTGTGCAAAGTTTTCCTGCAAATTATGTCATCAGCTGTTTATTCCTCAGAACTATACGAGATAAAAATCATAGCATCACTTAAACTGATGCAATACAGCCTTAAATCCCTAAACTGGTAGGGATTGCTTTTGTTTGCCTAAAAGGTAGATCTTTCATCACATGAGTTGTTTAAAAACATTTAATTGTGGGGGTGGTAAGGGATGTGCATAATTATTTGGTTATTTGTGTTAATTATATAGTAGCATACTCGCTTGAAATTCTTTCTTTTTTTTCCTCTCTTTCCAGTGGTCTTCTAACAACCTAGTACATGAAGAATTAACAGAGTTTTTTGTTTGTTTGTGGGTTTTAAAAAATCTCTTTTTGTAGCCTTTTGGAATGGACAGTATTGAACCAATCTAACATAGACTTGAAAGAGTAAACTCTTACTACAGGAAAAAATAGCTACAACTCTTAAGACAGAAACCCTGTATTAGTTTTGTTGTTGAGCTTAAACAGTTCTGGTTGAATGGCATGTTATATACAGGATTCAAAACTCTCAAACTTATTTGGTAAATAACCAGGCATTTGAGATCCAGTGGTTATTTCAAGTTAACTTAGTTCTATACATGTAAATGCACATCCTGTTTAGACTGACACATGGTTTTGTAAAAGAAGAAAATGAGTATACGCTTATAAAGATGTTATCTGTGGAGTGTGTGAAGTAAATAGTAAATAACAAGAGTGAAATTTATACTCAGGTATGACAGCTTTTTTTTTGTCCTTGTTCAGGGGAAGGCATGAGCTATAGGGACAGTTTAAAATTTAATTTTCCAGTTAAAAGAACGATTTTGAATGCTCGAATAACTTTTTTTCTTACAAAGCAAATGAAAAATATGATATAATGGTTAAAAGAATATACTGCCTTCTTGAAAAAACTCCATTCTTTTACTGAGTGATAGGCAATCATTGTTTTGAAAGCATGAACAGATGATATAAAGAAGGAATATACCAGGCAGGAGAAAACTTGTTTTTAGTAATCTAAAATACACTGGATTTCAAATAACTTAGAGCTTTAATGTTGAACATTATTTAGATTTCCATCAGGTAAAACTGTTGAATATGATTGATCGGCATAACCTGGGTGATTCATCCAATATCTAATCACTCCAGTGGTAGAAAATGCTATAATTAGAGTTTTGAGAGCAACCTGGAAAACTTATTCGTCTAGGCCTGAAGTCAATGCATTCCCTCACACACCCGTCACAATTTTTTAGCCTGAGAAATGTAGATTTATTTTAAAGGCGAAGAAAGTGCTTGGCTGTTTCAAATACACTATATCCTGAACTTAGATTTGTAGATAGTTAATAAAATAAAAGTCCAATTTTGTTCCAAACATTGTTTTAAAACACCCATTTGTAAATTGTCTACATTTGGTTTTCATATGTTAATGATTTGGGATCTGAAACTTCTTTCAGAAAGGCATTTTGGTTTATCTTAAAAAACACCACACAAAACTGTCTAAACAACTCTGTAAATAAACTGTTCCAAATGCCTCAATTTGATGAATGAATTAAAGAATTATAGTTCTTAATCCAATTATGATCAGTCCTGTTCTTCCATTTCCCATTTGGGGGATCTTGGGGGAATGGTAAATGATTCTCAAATGTGAGTGGGGTCTTTCCTGTTTATTTTCCGTGTGTGATGTAAGATAAATAATTACTCATACCTAACATTTAGGAGAAGCATTTTAGATGTAGAGAAGTTGTTTAATGATCTTGAGTTAAACTAAGAGTTCATTTGCATGTGAAGTTGCTCTTAATGGAAGAGTAAAATGAAAATTTTAAGAATGGGAAGAAAGGACCTAACCTTTTGCTTAAAAATAGTGAATTTTTATATTTAAAAGGGGAGAATAGAGCCCTTACAGCTTAGTAGTAGGGTGGACCCTTAGGCAGTTTTAGTCACTTTCAGCTGGGCCATATTGGGACATTTCTGTGGTACTATTTAATAAACTTTACTATATTCAATTTCCTTGTCTTTCACATTAAGGATAATATGCTTTTTGGGTTGTTTCTCCAAACTCCTACCCGTTTGGCTGTTTACATGGGTACTTGTGAATGCTGTCCTGATTGGGGCCTGCACTTTCGGATGGGCCTTTGATGACAGCCCAGTTTACTTTGAAGGACCCTTCCAAATTCCTGCCCCATTTGCCCAGTTTAACCTCTGGCTCATAAACTCATTAATTCAAAGATGTTAATAGCTCATTATGGTTTAATTCTCTAACTAGATGTTGTTGTTGTTATTATTATTACTGTAGTTTATTATGACCATCTAATTCCTTAGAGAAAGACTTCTGGAGATGAAAGTGTCAGGTGGAGCTGCCAGGAAGAAATAGGGATTTTTTTCAGTAACATTCAAATCGTACCTTATAGAGAAGTAATCACTCTGCTTACAGGAAAGAATGACATTCAGTTGGGGCAGCATGTTGATAAAATTATGGGGAAATGAGTATGTTTAAAGAATACGTTAAATAACCACCCTTACAAATTGAGCCTTGGGGCTGGCATGGTTGCGTAGTGGTTAAGTTCGCGTGCTCTGCTTCTGCGGCCTGGGGTTCACGGGTTCAGCTCCCAGGCGCAGGCCTACACTGCTCATCAAGCCATGCTGTGGCGGCATCCCACATACAAAATAGAGGAAGATGGGCAAAGATGTTAGCTCAGCGACAATCTTCCTAAAGCAAAAAGAGGAGGATTGGCAACAGATGTTGGCTCAGGACCAATCTTCCTCACCCTCCCCCCCAAAAAGGAAAACATGGATAAAAATTTAGCCTTAAAAGAAAACACCCAGGAAAACAAAAATGTGTCTCCAGGACTGGTGGTGGTGGTGGTGGTGATGGTGGTATTGAATTCTACAGGTACAGGTCCATTCATTCTTTATTGCTTAAAGTTCATTATAAGTTAAAAACCAAAAATCTCCTGGTTTTTGATGCTTTGATGCTCGATTACTTGCCATTTGGTTACTCCAGGGTTATATGCCATCACATGTCCAAGGGGAACAAATAGTCAAGGGGATGGGAGGACTCTGGTTTGACCTCCAGTTGGCATTCCCTGGAGGTCAGGTATTGTGTCATCACGGTAGCACCGATTAAACTCTTGGAGGTCTGGAATTCAGGAAGGAACCAGGGTGTGAAAGAGGCGATCCCACCAGCTTTTGGAGCTTCTTAGTTTAGATCTTTATCATTCTTCCAAGACTTCCCTTGGTGTTCTGAACATTCAGTGCTCTGTACCTTTTCTCAACCTCTGAAGCTAGAGCTTATAATGCTTTTTCTTATAGGGATATTGCATGGATTACACTAGATATTGTATGTCAAATTCCTACCATACGGTCTGTCATGAACTAGGTGCTCAATAAATGTGAGCTATGCTCTTCTCTCCCTCTAATTTTTGATCATTACTAATGTTTGGAGCTTTGTTTTGTACTTGCTTTGAACTTATTTGAGTCCAAGAAGAAAAATATATCACTTTCTTGAGGCTGAGATCAACACTTTAAAATAGTGATTCAGTTAACGTCTATGTTATGATCTCTGACAATGTGGTTTTATTCAGATGCTGTATTTGGTGCAAGTGTGAATTCTATCTTTTATTCATATAAAGTCCCTTCAGTAATTAACATTTTGTCCTACACGGTAGGTAAAGGCAAACAAAACGTTTAGGACCTAACTGTAGATCTCGCTTCCTGTTAACCTTTTTGATTTCCCGTTACAGATGGAAACTTTTGAAAATTTATTGTGATTTTATCCATTGGTAGACATCCACTTCTGGGTTACATAAAGTTGTAGTACATGTGGACAGAGAGAAATTCCACTTGGAAAAAGAAATAAATCTGACTTTTCAGTGTTTTGCTTTATGGAGTCAACAGTTCCTTCAAAGAGAATCTCATAGGTTTGTTTGTTTAAATTGGGTGTAAAGAGAAAGGCGTAATAAATATACCATTGCCTGTTTGAAGAAGTGACGTAGAGTAACAAGGAGATATTAGTGGTTGATTTCTCTTCCTGATGATACAGAGAGTTTCTCTGTAAGTACAACTGGCCAAAGATAAAGGAAAGACTTTAGAAAAGCAAATAAATGACTGGGTTATTGCGTTAATTTGGGTCCCTCAAGAAGCAGATGCCAAGATGGGATTAGACTTGTAAGAAGCTTGTTGGCGGAGGGAGCAGGAGAAGGTTGGGAGAGCCTTTCAACCATGATCCAAGTTTGACGCTTATGCAAGGAGAGACGGAAGGGAGGAGAATTGAGTAGAAAGAAGCGCCACTGTAGCACAGTCCAAGAAAGGTTTGGTTAGGCTGATGAGAATTAGCCATTGGAGGAGTCCTCTGTCTAGAAGGACTGGCCTGCATTTGCCGCCATCACCGTGCTTAGTGCTTGGCCAGGAGCAGCCCTGTGGAAGCGTGGCCCTCGTGCACAAATGGTGCTGGAGACGAGGGGCAGCAGGTGGGGCACTGAGTCTTATATTCTCGCAACAGGAGCTCAGGGAGGTAGAGTTGTTGTTTGGCTGTATAACCCAGAGGTTAGTAGCAGTTGCCCTGGTCAGGTCCTTCCCACTGAGAAAAGGCCTAGCAATTTCTTTGAGCTCTTTGATGCTTTATTTTCCTCCACTGTAAAAGGAGCACAATGATAATATCACCTCCCAGAGTCTTAGTCAAGATTAAATGAGGTTATATGAGATTATATATAAATCCATAGTGCTGTGCATGGCACACAGGACATGCTCAATATATATTGCACTCTTTTTTTTCCCCTACTTTTTTCTCCCCAAGTCCCCCCAGTACATAGTTGTATATATATATGTATATAGATATATTTTTTAGTTGTGGGTCCAATTGCACTCTTTTTACTGTACTCATAAAATGCGCTGAGAGGTATAGCTGAATTGTATCAGATTATAAATATATTGAAACAATAGATATCTCATGTAATTAGAAGGCATTGATTATGCAAGCCAGCATCCTTAATGTCGCCTCTTAAAAATAGCTCAGTTTCTTTCTCATGCTTCAATCCCTATTTCTATCAGGTTATAAATCGTGCAACAGATAGACCAACTGACCTTGACCACCTTCAGGTAATTTGCCCTAAAGCATGAGGTAGACCGAACGCTCTCTTCATTTCCTTACCCCCTCAAGGCTCCCTATTCAGTTGAGAAGCAACTTGCACTGTAAGTCTGCATTTCATCTTGAGCCTCAAACACCTTGTGCGTCTTTGCTCCCCTGTGTTACTGTTCCTAAACCAACTTGCCGCGCCACAAAGCGCTGAACTCAAGTGGCCCTCAGCGCGAGCTCCTGCTGTGATGAGTCACAGAGCCACCAGCACTTTGTTGCGTTCGATTTGATCACTACCGTGAGCAGTCCTTCGATTGTCAGCTAAGAGACCCTTCAGGGAGTTGTCCCTTAATAGAAAGTCTCTTTTCTTCCCTCCTGTTGTAACTTTAAATTAAAAGAAACTGTAGAGGAGCTGGTGGCGTGGCAGCAGTTCATTCTTCTACCCACTGGGAGAACAACATCTGAGAAAAGACGTTATTGCACTGAGAATTGAGTTGTTGCTATTTTTTGGGCCAGCATTGGGGGGCAGGGGCAGTGCAGGATGAAGACCATGTCGTTTAGACTCAGACTGATGCTCAGTCGTGTAACAGAGAGCAGTCTCCTTCTGTGTGGACCAGGGAGCATTATTTTTGAATGTAGGACCTCAACTCAGGATATTAGTTTCAAGCAGGATTCATGGGACCACTGGTATTTTGCCCCCGATTTTTAGGTGCTTCTGTGTGTTGTACTGTGGGAAACTGGCACCGGGACAACTTCAGAATCCAAGGAAGATGGGAGGCAGGAAAAGAGAGCTAATTTTTGACACATTCCTCAGACGAGTGACCCCTCTAGGGAATCTGTGCCCAGGATAAGGACTGCTTACTGTGAGGCTTTTGGCATAGTTGTCTCCAAGTAGTGAACACTGGTTACTTCGATGTCTCTGGTTAAAAAGGCTGACGAACTTAGCATTTGTGAGAGGAAAAGAAAAAGATGTTAGTACTTCTGACGGCGTGTTTCCTAGAGGCCGTTTCTCACTAAACTCCTCATTTAATTCTCTGCTGTGCCAGCCTTTCTACCCTCTATCGTTGCTGGTCCATTCCCATTCCTGGTTAGAGCCTGCTCCCAAATCTGGTGTCTGCTAAGATTTCCTGCTGTAATTCATGGCTACGGAAAGCCGAAGTTGTTTGATGTGTGACTGAGGTTTGCATGTAAGTTCTTGCGATGCTTGGTGTTACTATGCAGTATTGGCAGCCTTTCACGTGTATCTGGCACAATGCATCTCATTAATTTACTCTTACACTGGGAACTGCTTTTCAACAAGTGCATACTATTTCTTATACTTCTGTCTTGACTCTTCTTCCTTTGCTCTCTCAGCCTCATCTCCACCACTTCTCCTTGACTAGCACAATAGTAGTGTCTTTTCTAGTTTAAATCAGGAAATCAAGTGGTAATTTTAATGCACACTAAACGAACAAACAAATCTATCAGTACGTAAAGAAACTTAATGGGCCCACTATTTATTTCTAGGAACATCGTTGGCCCCCCAAAATGCTCTTCCCTCCTTACTTGCCTTTCCCTATCACTGCTTACTGGGTTTTTCTTAATCTTTCTCCTACCACCAAGTCTTTATTCTCGTGGCACCCTTGACACCCTGCCTTGTGTTAATCTCACTGGATGAAGTGAGAAGGGGAAGGGGTGCTAAATACCTGGTTTGAAAGGGGTACCTCTAGGATGACACAGCATTTCCCATTGGACGATAAACTCCGTGAGGGCACTGTGTTGATCCCTAGTGCAATCACAGTGTCTGGAACAGAGCAGCAACAGAATGAATGATTGCAGAGCCAACATATCTTGCAAACTGAGCCTCCTTTTAATTCAAGGCAACCCTGCAGGATGGGGAAGTGGGAAAACTAACAGCGGTTGACCATTGACCATGTACCAGGCACGGTGCTCAGCACTTTATGTGGATAATCTTGTTTAATCTTCACCACCCTCCTTTTAGGTGGGTATTTTCCCCTTTGCATAGATGGGCGAACAAACTCCAGTAAGTCAGGCACTCGCTCATTTTCCTCAGCTAGTGAACAGGAGAATCGTTAGCTGAATTTCAGTCTGTTTGACTCCACCACTTGTATTCATTTCATCATGCTGTGGCCAAGATGCTGGTGTGGGCTTCCTATCCACAGAGTGCATACCTGCCTGTCTACGACAGGAGATAGGAGGAGCAGGTGAGAAGTGGTCGCTGAAAGTGAGGCCTGAGCTGTAATTTCCAAATGTCAGTTATTGTTATCAAGTACCTACTGATCCATATATTAACCAAAAAATATTTATTGAACACACAGAAGCATGTTGCTTAAACTTTACTTAATAGGACATATTTTATGGTTTGAAGCAGAGATTCTGAATACGTAAAAACTGACATCAAAGGAAATCGAGAACAGTGTTTCTCAAAGATGATCATTTAATCGCCTAGTTGAACACCTCCTGGGATTTTTTTTAAAAATCTACTTTCTGGCATCTACTCAGTTGTGGGTAATCTGAATCTCTGTGGTCATAGCCCTGTAACCCTGCCTTTTTAACAAGCATGACTGACCATTCTTTTGCACGTAAAAGTTTGAGAACCAGTGATAAAGTACTGATTTGATTTGGTAGTAAGTTACATATATGGCTACAGAATTAAAGTAAGATGCTCAAAGAACCGTGGCAGTGCCAAGATAAAGCACAACTGATTGTTGGATTGCTGGGAAGGCTTTTTTTGGTGATGTGGTTTTAGGAGTTTTGAAATAAAATTTATCCTTTAGTAAATTTGAGTATATAGAACGTTGGCATGCTTAAAGTCAAGAGTGGCGGGACCTGACACAAAGTGGGTTGGTGTCTGGGGAAGGGTGGCAGTTATGTGCATTCTAGACTTGGAAAGAACTTTCTAAGAGGACAAATCTAAGGTGGCTAAGTAAACTGAAGACCAGGGAATGATTTATTTGTCCAGCTCTGTATCCCAAATATTTAGAACAGTTTCTGGAACATACTAGGTGCTTAAAGACCTTTATTTAATGGATGAATAAAAACAGGGAGAGAGTAATATGTGGAGAATAGATTAGAACAGCTTGATTATGATTATTGTGGATAAAGAAGTTGAGAAAGAGTATGCTGAAGAGGTATCCTAGTGAGATAGGATAAGGACAAGGTTTTAATTAGACTAATATGGTCCTTACAGTAAGTGCCTTCATACAAACAAATAAGCAATGCAAAAACAAACCTGAGGTTTGTATGGGATCCAATCATCAGACTACTGTTGGTGTGTATTATCTTGGAAGCAGCAGTTACTACATGAGGGTAGGGAATGAGTGCGTTTTGTTCTCCATACGATCATAGTACTCGATAAATATTTATTGAACAAATGACAGAGTTTCCCCATGGACTGGAAAAGAAAACTTTATATGGTACAAAAATATCTTGTAAAAAGAGAAAAAAAAATCTTTACAAATGCTAACCGATAGATTGGTGATCATGAATGGCAAATCTTCATGTTCTTAGACAGTTTGTTTAGAGTTTAGTCAAGTCTCCTTCTGATTGTCTGTCACCATGCAGTGCTTTGCTGCTAATGCCACTCTCATTTTACTGTTTCCAGAATCCTTCATGGTGCCTAGCACAGTGCATTGACTATATTAGCTATTTAATAAATATCTGCTGAATAGTTCAATCAGTGAATGTAGAATATTGACTTGGGCTTGGGGCGAGGTGGGAAATGGAAAGCAGATGAAGAAGAGAGTTGCCCTCATTCACTTAGAATTCCCAGAGTGACATGCGATCCAGCGACCTTGAAGGAGGCACATTTCCCATATAGCTCAAAGCCTGGTTACTGGAATCTTGAAGGGAAGGATGTTTAAGCTAAGGCAATGACTGCAAAGATGGGTTCAGCACTGTTAGAAGAGGCAAACCATTTGATGTGGAAAGTCAGGCTGGAAAATGTACTGGGGGAGAAAAGGTAAAAAGTAATTCTAGACCTAACAGGAGTTTCAGGAGAAAAATGGCTCTAATTCAAGCAGTGTAATGTTAACATCAATGCATGTCTCGTGGCTCGAGCCCCGCATACTGCTTTGGAAATAAAAGGAGATTGTGTAAAGAATTAGCAATACAAGGCATTTTTAAGTGCTCTATTGCAGAGGCCTGTGATACTCTGTGAAATCTATGCAGCCTCTTTCTTCCTGCTGTGCTTAATTTCAGAATCTGATGCTATTACCTATCCTTGGAGAAAAAAAATCACTCTCTGTTAACTCTTAAAAACCGAGTTTAACATTGCACTTGCTTTCAACATAATCTTTCTGACATTTCTTGGGCAGAGAGAAGTGTATTTAGCCACTGAGGGTTTGCCTCCAAGTTTAGTATCTAGGAGTGCTTCTAGGGAGCAGCATTAGAGGAAGAGGGGAGGTTGGAAATAGATGTCGAAAGCATACGTTTAGAAATGGCTCAAGCAGCTTGAAGAATCAGGTCCCTTAAAGAATCAGCAGAGATTGTGTTTGGCGTGAATCCAGAAGCCAGAAAGCTACATGCGTTATAAAGGAGATCAGGCAGAAGCCAGGACAGGAGTTAACTCTTTACAATATAGGTGGCTATCTTCTTGTGAGGTGAAGACATGCCCACCAAAAATAAATTCCCTGGCATGCCATCGCCGTGCCCCTTCTCCTGCCTAGCTTGAAATGACAGTTGATGATTGATAGTTTACTGTTGCTAGGCATTGTGCTAAGCTGTTTACTTTTATTTGTATTGATTCTTGCCAGTAACTCTCTGATGTAGATACAAATGTTGCCCCATTATATAGATAAAGAAACTGAGCTTGCTTGAAGTAGCATAGCTGGTAAGTGGTGGAGCTGAGACTTGAACCCAGAGCGATCTGATTCTGAACCCTGGGTTCTTTACCCGTTGTAACATAGGAAGTATATTTTAAGTCCTGTTGAGTCATTCCTCAAAATGACACTTGTATTTTCCACTTTCTTTATGTACACACTTCTATCACTCTCAAAGGGCTCTTTTTAGCTTATTTCTAATCTATCGCAAAGTTCCTCAAACTAGGATCTCTCCTTACCATTTGCTTTATTTACCACTGTCAGGTCAATCTTTCTGACATGCTATTTAGATCATGTTACCCCTTTCTCAAAAATTCAAAGTGCCTGCTTACTACACACGGAGGGGACCCAGACTCTTAAGGCTGGTTTTTAAAGGCCTTACGGTCTAAGTCTTCGATCTTTTCAGTCTCATATTTGAAACTTTCTCTTTGAGAACAGTTTGTTTCTGATCTGGATTCAAGCTGAAAACAATTTCCCAGCTGACTCCCAAACTGTCTGCAACACGTCAGCCTTAGGAACTCTTTTCAGGATGCTCGTGCCAGAGGCCATGGGCGTTGCATAAAAAGGCACTGCTCACACCTGAACCCTGTCTGACTCAGGGAACTCTTCCAGAGTTGTTTTTTCCATCTTCTTCAGACTTATTCCTCAATGGACTTTCCTTGGTTCCCAAACCACTTGACTCTGTGTTTTGGCTTTCTCTTTTTGTTTTGTCCCATCATTCATTCAATAATCGACAAATATTAGTGAGCACTTTCTATAAGCCAGACACCATGTTAACTGCTAGAGAGTGAGTGATGTGTGGAACAGGCACACACCTTACACACAAGGATTTAAAGACTATTAGGGAAGATGTACTTTAAGTAAATAATTACCTGCATTTATGATTGTAAATTGTGGAACTATCTTTCACAGAAGTATATACAACATATAGGAGAAATATTGGATATATTTGGGGGGGTAGTCAGGAGGCTGCCATGAGGAAGTCACATTTGAAGGAGGGTTAATAAAATAGAAAGGACAAGAGCAAAATCTTTTGAGACATAGGGAGTAGCGTGTACAAAGGTTCCAAAGAGAGAAGGGAAAAGGATATATTCTTGGAATTAGTAGGCCAGCATGGCTGGAGTGAAGTGACTAGGAAATGGATATAGATGATGCTCTAGAGGTAGGTTGGGATCATATCATTAAACCTTAGGCGCCATGTTAGAGAGTTGAGTCTTCATAATAAGGATGATAAGAAACCATTGAATGGTTTTAAGCAAGAGACTAATAAAATTGGTGGCTATAGAATGTAGACCAAATTTAAGAGAGGCAGGAATGGATCTGGGCAGGGTAGTAAGGAGGCTTCTGCAGTCATTCACACAAGAGAAAGATGGCGGCTTGGACTTCAGCCTATAGCAATAGTGTTAGAGATGGAAACAAGAGGAAGAGTTTCAGAATCAAACATGGAGGGGAAATCACCCAGTTTCAGGTGCTTTTTGTAACTGCTCCCCCTACCCCAAACCCCTCTCTACCAACCTAATGGGATATTTCCTCTGGTAATTACCCATTGTTTCCATGTTTCACAGGTTCAGAAAAGAGATGTGTAAGTCCATACCTCTCCCAGGGACTCCACTGGCTGGATCTGTATCTGCTTTAGCCCTTGAGTACACAGGCACAGAGCTTTGACCCAAAATGTATAGTGCCTCCTGGCTACATATATGTTTTTGTCGTCATATTTCCATGATTTCCTTTTGTATATATCATCCCTTCATATAGATTTCCTAAAGCCGTACCCATCTCTTAATTTCCAAATTACATTTAACTTTTTTTACAGCATCCTCACATAATCTACTGACCAAAGATCTCTCCTTTTGATCATATAATATTTACATCTAGAACTACTTTTATGGCTTTAGCTGTGTATTGTACCATATTGTAAGCAGGTTGTGAACATCTTATCCTTTGAGGGAGATTGTGAGCTGTGCCTAGGATGTGGATGCTGTAGTTCAATGTTATACTCCTGTTTCAGATCATTATTAACCTCTTTCTAGTTGGGCAATTTACTTCACCTATCTCAGTCTGTGATTCCTCATCTGCAGAATGGGGATAATTATATTTACCTCACAATGCAGTTGTGCAGAATCAATGAGAGAAAGAATACAATCCTTGGCACATAATGGACTCCACCATGTGATGACATTTTATGACTATAAATGTTATTCTTTAAAATCACAAACCTGTATCTTATTACTACTTTTGTCTACTTGGAGCTTACTAAATATTTATTGAATTCAGATTTGAATTTAAATTTAAGTATCATTTCTGCCAGGGGATACAAGTATAAATAAATCTTGGTTCTTGTCTGCAAGAACCTGGATTTGATAGGGGAACTCATAACATAGACTGGTAGTTATATATCAGTGTGATAGGTATGGTGATAGAGTATTTTGAAAGCACAGAAGAGAGGCTGGGGAAGGTTTTCTAAGTGAATTGATGTATGAACTGAGTATTAATCAGTTAAATACATATTAAAATAATTTGTGTACATAGTATAAAACTCAAAGCTATGTAATGAAGTAGTACTCCTGTCTTACTGATGATCGTGCCCACCCCACTCCTAGTACTTTCAACTATGTATTTCTAAATAAAATATTTACTCATTATTTTTTCTTATTTTTCAAAAAATGTGAGTTATCAATTGACTTCCTACTATCTGACTTTGTTATGCTACTCTTTACTTCTCTTCCCCTAACCTGACTTCCTAAAACCACGCGCATTTCTTTTCCTGTTGTCCCAATATAATTTCATCCTTTTTTTGGGTGGAGGGGGAGGTTAAAGCAGTTCAGTAAATGCAGTTACTTTGACTATATAAATGTTGTTTATTGGTGAGAATATTATATTTTGATTACTTTTACTTTTCATACAACTTTTTTGGTTTTCCTCGAGTTAATAGTGGCCTATGTTTAAACCTACAAATTTTACCAGAAGTGCTCAATGTTTACTGGAATTCCTGAGTCAAGGCTTAAAACAGGTGAGTGGCCTATCCAGGGCAGGCCTTGGGGGCAGACTACTCTGGTGGGAAGGACCATTTTATAACTGACATAATGTAGAATTGTTGGAGTCAGATGATAATAAAAGGCCTACTGACTTTTAGTCAGTTATATTATGCTTCTTAAAATTTCTGCAGACATTGTACCCCCTTATTGCCTGCCCTTGGGAACCCTGCTCCTACCAACCTGCCCTTGGTGAGGGTCTGAGTTAAGCTAAGTAAGGCAGAGGGTGGTGTTCTGAGAAGGGAGGAAGGAATTCCAAGCAGACAGGACAACATGAGTAAGAAGGCAAGGAGGTGAGAAATAGTAGGGTGTGTTTGTGAAATTACAGAGAGTCTGGTGTCAGTGGAACATAAAGCACATGATAGGGACCAGCTGAGATGAGACTGTGATGGTTGGCAGTTGTCAGATCGAGGTGATCTTTTTATCATAGACTCGTATGCACCAGATTCTGTCTTGTAGGCCATGGGGAACCTTACAGTGTTGAGTAACGTGGTCTGCTTTGCTTGTGAATGAACTAATGACACATTAGCCAAAAACTGGAAAACTGGCTCCTTAAGTCAGCAGTTAAAATGCTGTCTTTACATATTTGATGACATATTAATATTTTAGGGGTATCCCATTGGTAAAATTTTTAGAGCACACAATCCTCCAGAATGCGTGTACCTGCACACACACACCTACACACACATATTCATAATTTAAGTACATGTGTTGTACTTTAGCTAATATTCAGGGCACAGTAAACACTTAGAGCAGGGTTCAGTTTAAATGATAGTAGAAGTAACAATGGTTTTATATCAGTTCCCTGGAGACCAACTCTGACATGTAGATTTGCATGCAGTGGGTGAATTGGGAGGGCTCTTGGGGACAACACCTGCAAGGGGCTGAAAGAAGCAGGATGGCCTGAAGGAGAAGTTGACTGTGATGCAGCTGGGGTGTCAGCTAATCTGCGGGGAGCTCTGGAACTGCATGGCTCCTCGGAGAGGTCCTGCCTTTGTAACCTCACATTGGTGTTGGATGTGGGCCATCCCTAGGGATGGGGGGGAACCGTGGATGAAGACAGTTCTCAGGACGGGCCTTAGATATGAGCCTTCAGCAGCCAACACTCCTGGTAGCTGGGAAATGAGGAAATGAGTGCTGCTAGGTAGCACACGACAACATCCTCTAAACACAACCTTCCTGAGAATTTCTTGCTCTAGTCTTTTGAATTGTCATAGATTTTCCTTGAAATATGGCTGATGAAGAGCTAGCAATGGGTCTAAGAGATATAGTTCCTCCATTTCCCCATGTTCACTTATATTTGCATTATTTATATGACTTGAAAATCCCTAGATTTTTTTTGTTTTGTAGGAAATCTTTTTTAAACCACTTGTCTACTTTATAAGGGTTAATTTAGCTAAAAATTAGACAATGTAATCTACTTCCTCAAGCATATGAAAACTGTAATGTGTGACAGATTGGTGAAACAGAGAGAGAAGGGCATTAACATGAACTTCTTCCTGTTGTGAAATGAGAGCCCCAGTGGCAATCTATTAGAAGTTAGATTAAAAAATAAAACCATGTGGATCATCTTAAACTTCCAGCTTTGGAGAAAATTTCTTTATGGAATGAAACCAAGGGAACATTTTAATTGAGAAAGCACAGCTGATTGGATGTTGACGTGTGGTGGTGGTGACGGTGTGTGGCACGTTGGTAAGGAAGGAGGAGTTCTTGCCCAGTATGTGGACAAGAGTGTAGGCCTAGGTTTCAGGTTCCCAGACGGTCATCTACGTCAGTGCTCTCCTCATTTTTTTGGTCATGTATATACACCGTCAATAGAAAAAGAAGCTATTACTTTACTAATAGTTAACACACAAAAATAGAAATTGAAAGGGACGAGATAAAAGGGAATAAAGAATCTATAGAGAACAAGAACTGTAAATGAAGGTTGTAGTATTTTCTTCTAGCATGACAATAGATTATCATTATTATTATTTTTGCACCCACTTTGAAGACTTCTGAGCTAGATTTCTAGATCGTAAGTTGTGTACTAAATGGGGAGAATATGCACTGGAGACAAATTTTGGCAATTTTATGAGTTTGACCTATGCAACTATTTAAATGAGATAGTATGAACGCCAAGTATTAAAAAGTAAATAAGGTTTTAGGATACAGTTGTGATGCTTTAAACTTTTAAAAAAATTATGGAATAACTGTGTGTATGTGTGCACGTGTGTGTGTCTGTTTGCATGTATGCAAGCTAGCCAGGGTCATAATGACTTAGCATTTCCTCCTGTTTAGCAATTCCTCATAATTAACTAAAAGGTTGGGGCCACACTGACACCATTGCCTCTCTGTTTATCTGGCTCTAATTTATGAGCCACTTCCTGCCTTATATTCCAGAATGCTTTCTGAATGTTCTCTCATTGCTTATTTTTCCTCTGATTCATAAATTTATAAATCAGTTAAACGCAGTAATTAAAAGGTATCTTTATTTGTGTCGTCTCAGCATTAGAGAACCTGAAAAGACAAAACCTTTCATAAATGCAGTAAGTTCCTTCATGTCCTTTTGGAATTTTAAATGTTTGTATGCATTTTTCTGGCAAAACTCGGCTTGGCTTAAAAGAATATCCCAGATTCATCTTGTGCCTGTACTTAAGATGTCTTAGCTGCCTTATTAACATCTTTTATTTTGTTAATAAAAATTGGTCTCAGTTGTGTTCTCATTTTTATATTTAACAGTGCCAGCTCACAAGATGTTAGTTGCTTTGAATTTCTTGGAAGGAAGGGGGTAAATACATTTCAGGTATCATTATTATTACTTTTCATTACAGATAAAATTAAAAGGTAGCTGGATTTGGAACCAGTATGCAGAAGTTTTAATAAGGATATAGTAATCATGGTTGCATTCCTAAGGAAACCTAATCGCATAATCTTAAATATAGTTCATAAGTTAAAAGGCAGAAACCTGGTCATGTCAGAGGGTATTATTTTTTAAAATAATAAAAAATTAAGATTCTTTTTTTCTATACACACAAACGATCTTTCCATTACTGAGTAAAGGGTGTATATTGTCTCAAAAAAATACTGTGCCTTGAAATCTTCGGATGATTCCACCTGTACTTGTTCTTAGCCTCTTTATGACTATTTCCATATTGATCTTAATAGTAATTTAAAATAAACAATGTTGTTGTGTTTGACAACCTTAACGATTATTCATTCATTTAAAATATTTTTATTGTGGGGCCAGCCTGTGGCGCAGCAGTTAAGTTCACATGTTTCGCTTTGGCAGCCTGGGGTTCGTGGGTTCGGATCCCAGGTGCAGACCTATGCACCTCTTGTCAAGCCACGCTGTGGCAGGCGTCCCACATATAAAGTAGAGGAAGATGGGCATGGATGTTAGCTCAGGGCCTGTCTTCCTCAGCAAAAAGAGGAGGATTGGTGGCAGATGTTAGCTCAGGGCTAATCTTCCTCAAAAAAAAATAAAATTATTGAGAGTCTTGTCTTTGTCACATATGACAAGTGTTGAGGAATGGAGTTACAATGGTAAGCAAAAGAAATTTGGTCCCTGCTCTTATGGAGCTTCCAATCTAGTGAGACAGCTGGGGGTTACTTAGCTGATTGTGCCAACAAAAAGAACAGAGACGCCTTCTCCTCTCCAGTGTAATTGTGACTGGTGGCTGGACTGTTAATTTAAAAAAAATGGCTAAAGCCTAGAATCTTAAAGAAATGATATCTACCTTAAAAAATTAGGATTTAAACATAACGTGTTTTATCAATTTGTTTATCATCGCTTCATTGTTTATCAATGTTATCAATTTGCCAATTTAATTGATATATAGGTGAGTCTTTTAAATATGGGTCCCTGAAGTGATGATCCTTGTTATCTTCTTGGGTAAGTCACACCCATAATCTATATTCTGTGGTTTTTGATTTTGATTTGCTGAAAATGACGAAAGAGCTTAAAGGCATTTGACAAGCAATCTGGCTGCAAGATTTGTCTAGTTTTTAAAAATTTTTTATTCCAATTTTATGAAGCTATTTGACACCTAATTTAGTGGTTTTAAAAAACAATTTACCTTTATTCTTTCCAAAGCATTCAATCTAGTGTCATTAACAACCTTCTTTTTTGCCCTTATAGTTCATTAATTATGTAAATTTAATGAAGTTACCCAATTACAATAACAAACAGAAATGACATAAACGGACTTGGAATCCAGTAGACTAAGTGGTTAGAGTGGAGGGCGTGGGAGTGCTAGGGGAAGTCTTTGCCGTTGCTGTGCCATGGCCAATAGTGTGTTTTAGAGCGAGAATGCAGCACGTCAGTTACTCTGGTGACTTGGTGAATGTAGGTTGGCTAAGAAAGTTGTATTCTACTCCCAGTAACAAGTACCATGGAGGAAGAGTAGAGGGAGCTATAAGGAGATATTATAGGGTAGCCTGATTATTACGGAAGTCGCAGAAGGCTTTCCCAAGGAAGAGACACTTGGGCTGGGATACGAAGAGAAGTAAGGTGAAGAAGGCATGGGTGAGTATGGAGTAGAGAACGGTATATGCAAAGCTCTGAGGTGGGTTAAAGCTTGGAATATTGAGGAACGAAAGGAGGCCAGAGTGACTGGGGCACAGAAAAGAAGGGCAAAAGTAATGAAGAATGAGGCTCGCGAAGGAGGAGAGGGGGAGGCAGGAGTCGTCTCATGTACAGTCTTGGGGCTGCTAAGATTTTGGATTTTTGTCATAAAAGCAATGGCAAGTAAGCAAAGGATTCAGATTTGGGGTTTAAAATGATCACTCTGGCTATTCTTTGGAAAATGGAATGGAGGGGGCATCAGTTATGTAGTGCTTAGAGTAGTTTAAATAAAAATTGTTGTCCTTGTCCCAAAAAGTATTCATTCTACCATTTTGGGGGGCCTTATCCTGCTACATTACTAAATGGGTCCTTGAAATACTTGAGGAAAGGCAGAATCTAAATTGATCACAGGTGTAAATCCTTTCAATCCCCAGGAGGAGCTGGACCAGTATTTTCTATAGTGCAGTTTGCTTACCATTTTCTCCTTTTCTATTTGTGTTTATATTCACGAGTTCAGCACAACATGTTTTCAAGACAATAGAAAAAAAGCAAAAGTCGTTCTTTTAGGCTTGTACCATGTTATTGACTTTCTTTGAAAGGACAACAAATGTGTTTATTTTATCACTATGGGTCTAAAAATTAACCGTGAAACATCAGTCTCTACTTCTAAACTATGTGTAACAAAGAAATGCTTTATTGCAACTTCATCAATAATTCAAATGCAACTTAAAAGAAAGTAGGGCAGCATAAGGAAAAAAAGCACACTTGTTCCGTAATTGAGTCGATTAAATAGTATTGAGTGCCATTGTTGTATTCATATTGATGAAACAACTTTTATAACTACCAAGAGCCTAATAAGAAATAAGACCTCAGAATTATGAGGCAATGTCATAGACATTTCTGTGGTTTTCTTCTATTGTAAGATGCAAATAGTGAAAGCAACCTTTTACTAGTGTGCAATAATGAAGGAACAGCTTTTGAAAGGTGTTCTTATTGGGATTTTAGTAGTTTTCAAGGCTGTGCAGTAATAGCCCAAGCTATTTTGGAACTTTGCATACATTAGTGTTCTGGTGTGGCATGATACAATAATGTGTGAAAAAGTATACGATCGCACCTTGTTTAAATTTGCAGTTTTTGTGCATAATCCCACATTGAGCTCTTGTCAGGTTTTCACTGTATATAGGAGAAAAGAGGTTTATAGAAGCCTACAGATCGGGGTTGGATGTAAATATCTGACTGTGAAAATAAAGGTTTTTTTAAAAGTGTACTTTTTTGAAAGATCAAAAGTGATAAGTTTATATTATATATAACATTTTGCAGATCAACCTATGTTTAGTTTACCCAGTTGAAGCTTCAGAATGTACATATATAACCATCTAAATGAAAATGTGTATCTCCTCTATTTCATATTAGCACAGGATGAGTGAAAAGTACAAAGTCTGATTTTTGAAAACCATGATCGCACTATAATTTATGCATTCATATTAATGTTGTTTTCCAAAATTGTCATCCAGAGAAGCAAAACCCTGATTCCAATGATGCCCTTGTTCAAAACATTTTGGAAAACTTCCTTTCAGCACTGTCTTTTGAATCATTTGCAAGCCTGACTAAAACATCCATCTCATTACCTTCTATTCGCATTTTATACCAAGATTCATCATCCTTTTTTTTATTCACCAGAGTTGGCTATAAATGTCTCTCTGAAATGATGAAGATGGCTAAAATTGACTTTCAAATTATGAAATTTGTCACCATTGAGGATATTTAGAAGTGTGTATGCGTGTGAGTGTGACTGACTTAGACAGCAGTTTCAAAAGGAGGTGGAAATCCTGTGAGTAATGGCTAATCTTTGGAGTAAGTGACTGGTGTTCTAAGGGGACCAGTATGAAGGGAAAGCACATTTGGATGGCATGGTGTGTTTGTTTGAAAACCAGTCACATTACTTTTTAATGACACTGTATATTAGTTTTTACAACGTATACAAAGAAAAATGCACATATGTCTTTTGGAATGCAAGGCCAAAATACCTTACACAATTAGTAGCACATTTTATTATTAAGACAATTAAAGGATTAAGCAACTACAATGCTAATCCTGTGTTGGCAGATTCTTCAGGTAATGGTCTTTACATGGCAATGTCTCTGTATAATTTTGTTTAATTTAAATACTGCCATTTACTATCTGATCTATAAGTATGTGCATTTCCATTAGCATCTGACATAATTCATCCTTATTTTCATGTCATTTGGAGGTACTATTTGGTAGCATTCGAAGTTTTCATTTTGGTTGACCTCTTCCTGTAAGTAATTGACCCAGTTTTTAAACTCTTAGTGCTTGTTTTCTTAACCATCAATATAGATCCCAAATAGGTACATGTGCTTGAAATGTAAAATAATTGCAATGAGTTCCAAATATTTTCTTAATTTAAGAACTCTTTGGCCTTTCAGTACAACTCACAGAATGTTTATGTGTTGAATGATTTATGAATAGAATGAAAATGAAGTGGTAATGTACATACGCAAAACATTCACTATCCCCACTTTGAACATCTTTATTGTGTTCTTTCTTAAATGGGTAGGAAATGAAAGAAATGATTGCCAGACTCAGCTGCCTAGTTTTTGTTTTCTGAGTATTAGAGTTGGAATTAGTGCTCTCTAATAGAAGGAGAGCAAACAGTTCAAGTATGATTTTGCTGTGATCCATTTTTGTGACCCTGTGCTCTGTAATTTCTGACTTCCAGCTTTGGGCATTAATAGTAGGGGTCAGACGCCTGTATTTTGAGAATGTCATTGGTAGCTCTTTGAAAATTGATAGATTTAAGTGCAAACCAGCGTTTGAATATGAAGATCTGGGAAATACTTTTGTACCACTTTTCAGTGTGGCTAACTCACCGTTGGAGACAGTAAAGACTTCTTGTTTAACATGGTAAGTAATTTGTGTAGACTAATTTGTGTCACTTTTTATCCTAGTTAACTGCATTAACATTCCTTTTTTTTGATTTCGTACTACTAAATGGATTTTCTTTTCCTGAATGCCTTTCTCTTTGACTACTCTAAAAATTTTAAAGCACAGAGTATATGCAGGAATCGTTCCAAACTAATAGCGACGTCCTTCTTATTAAACACTTTGGTTTGTATTAGTAAAATTGGGTGCTGCTTCACTTTTGCAAAAAAGTTTGGTTTTCTAAAAGACGGAATAGTTTTGAGGGACTAAATCAAACTGAAATGTACTACACCTTTAGGTCTTCAGTAACTTTATTTTACCCATTAACTGTCATAGCTTTTTGACAATCGTATTTGAAATTCCATTGAAGGAAAGTATAATGTTGTGATCATGTTCATTTGCAATATAATTGTTTGTTGACAATTTCTAAAATCTGTAATAGATTAGAAAATAAAGTCCCAGCAGCTTTTTTGTTCCCCATTAAGAAAAGGAGATTCAGACAGCTTGTATTATAAATGTATCGTAGGACTGCTTACCAAAAGTTAGAAGTTTTATTCTTGTAGGAGTTAGGCTAGTAAGTCATGTTTATATAATCCTGATAAACATTTCTCCATGACTGAATTTTGCGTGGAAAACTTTGTTTCCTAAAAGGCTCTAAGTGAAAAAAAAAATAGGGTCTGTCCTCTGATTGTGTGGAGTGTGTGTGTGTGTGTTTGTGTTTAGATCCAGCTTAATACCAACTAATGCCAACATCTGGCAAAGAGATGGAGATCTGGGAATTTGTTGCTGGAAACCCTGGGACAAAGTGTTCTGATCTGACCAGCAAACATAGCTGTGGACTTGAACTGGAATCTTCAGGGGCAGAAACGTCTTAAGTGTCTGGAAAATTGGCCTGTTGAGTCACCATGAAGGCACTAAAACAAAACTAATTTTAAGCAGGTCAAAGTTCAGTGATTCCCTCTGGAATTCAAACTTTTTTTAAGAGTCTCATGTTTAAGTGAAAAGGGTCAAAGTTGATGCACTGTTACAATGTTTTGAATGCTTTCCCTTAAGAACAGCCACCCAAGCTGGGATTAGCATGGGGAAATGCAAGGCTGGCACTTCAGCGTCTGGGTTAAAAATATTTTAAAGCAGTAAATGCAGTCAGTACAGAGAGATCCCTGGGAGCCTTTCTATTCAAAAATGTGTGAGCTCAGGGCAGCGGCTGCAATGTAATTTAGGGCAGTGTATGCTTCATAGCTTTGGAGAATATTGCTTCTCGCTAATGTTCCATTGGAGGATGGTAGGATAGTAGTAATTTCAGAAGGTGGTATTCCTGTTTGTCTTACATTGAAAACTTGAGAATAAATAAAAGGACACATCAACTGAACAAGAAATGTAACTGTGGAAAAGTACCAATGAATCTAAATTTGAACTGAACAGATACAAAATCAGCATGGGTGTAGGAATATTTTTAAGGAGGAAGCTACTGCAAAAGGAACTTCCCAGGGAATGGACTGCACAGGTATGTTCGGTGTGTGACAAATAGCCTGCGGAAACTTTCTAGAAAGTTCCTTGTCAACAGGGAGGTGCTTTAACTGTGACCAGATGTAATACTGTTGAGTATTTGAATTGAGGAATGATTTTAGAAACTGAAACTTAGCAGATTTAATTTCAGTAGCTGACATTCAGATGATACCTGGATATCCTGAGGATGTCAAGTAATTAGCTAGTCAGATTTCTTGAATGAGATTGTACTGGGATCATATGGTGGCCTAACCCTAAAGTGGGTGATTCCAGGACTTTTGATGTTAAAATGTTCTGCACTACAGCTTAATGCAATTAACTAGGCATTTCCTCAGTCTAAAGATCTTGTTGCTCACTAGAATGAGACCTAAACAACATTCTTAGACATTAAAAAGAGCCCATCATTTTATGGGTTGTGTCTAGGAAAAGGGGAGAGGAACATTTACTCTGCCTTCAAATTTAGAGAGACTCAGTTAAAAACTCTGTGCAGCTATGAAATTTGGCTGGTATCCATAGTCTGCTAAACTCCCTATAAAACTTTGGTTGTTCTTATTAGCTATTTTATTTTTCCACGATACCAGTTGCGGAATAATTCTGTTGTTCTTCATCATAA